>NC_051183.1:13621309-13961857 GCF_013339695.2 Rhipicephalus sanguineus | reverse complement strand
AATTCACGTTCCCTTGTACTCTTGATTCCTCTCAGACAGAAATGTGTGCAACTTGGTAAGAATATCTCCGCGATTTGAAAACTCAGGCGCCGAAAACATGAACGCAAAGAATAACGAGGAGAAGCCACAAGTACCGCTTATCAACTGAAGTGTCACAGTGTGGCCGGGTGAAACGACTCCTAGCTGAAGGCAAAATTAATAGTTGTAAAGAATTTAATTCAACCGCTTTACACAGGCTTTTAAAATGTGGAGACGCTCCTTGTATCTTTCTTGCCTACATCCATGCAAAATATAAGTTCAGGGGAACACGGAAGCTTGAAGAAATACGGAGTGTCGCTGACGCCAACATTTCGACAAACCGTCTTGTCTTCTTGAAAGCTCCAACCGCCTACCTTAGCGCGTGTATGTGTATGTGTATGTGTTTTTCTTTTCTTTTTTCTTTTCTTTTCTTTTCTTTTCTTTTCTCTCTTTCTCTCTTCTGCTACAGAAGTGCTTCCTCTTCTTACTCACCCAATTCGGCATGCCACCTTATCTCAATATCCCACCTCTGTCTTTTCCTTCCTTTTTACCCCCCCCCTATCCACTCCCCCGTTTTCCCAATTGCCCTCCCCAGCCTCTTCTGTTTTGGTTGGGGGAAAGGGTACGAAGCATACACACACGCGCGATAAGGTAGGCAGTTACGGCCTTCAAGAAGACAAGACCACTGACAACCCGTGTTCCAAGGATTTTTCATTGCTTGCACCCACACATTCGCGTGTGAAACCGTAGAAGACCACTTGTCTGATCATGTAACTCGCAGTGCGTTAAGTACGCCATTCCTTACAACGCAGGCTGGGCGCACAACATGACCAGGTGGGCCACAGGGAGTGTCCCTGGTCCGCCGGAAGCCTGATGAGTTACGTGGACGGCGGGGAGAACAGATACCGCCTCACTCCTTGCAGCAAGAGACAGATAAGGAGTGTCGTCAGGTAAGCTATTGCTGAGTCATACGTGAAGAATAACGTCACCATGGTCTGTGTATGTCTAATTTTATAAATTGGGCGCACCTAAAAAAATACCCCCTGTTGTTTAGCAAGGTGGAGCGTACAGCTTGTTGGTGGATAACTGAGATGACATAGGAGCGAGAGTGACATTGGAGCAAGAAAGCAAAAAAAAAAAAGGAAACGAGCAGAAACAGCACGAAACGCTCTCTCTCTCCGATCCCTTCCTCCTTTTCTTTAACACTTGAGCCAGTATCATCCACTCCACACGGTGTAGTGATCTTTTGCCAAGAATTGCGAGAACTGGCGGAAGGAACGGAAGAAAAACCGGCAGTGACGCTTAGGTTATTCTTAAGGCAAGAACCTTATGATGGCATATGATGACAGGCAAGAGCCTTTCGTGATGACACGGAACGGTCCAACAAACATCACTCCACCACGCGAGCTCGGCGTCTACTTCGTCTTGCGAAAGCGCGAAACAAAGAAGGAGATAAAGAAGACGATCCCCTGACGCAGCAGACGTCATGTACAGCTTCCGCTTAGAGCCACCGGCTGCCTGGAGAGCGTAAAAGAAGCGGCGTTCGCCTGGCTCGGCCTGCCGACGACTATTTAGTAACGCGGAAAGAGCACGCTATGGAAGACGCTGAGCCAGGGCCTAGTGAATTGTGTGTTAGGCCGAAGCAGCATGCAACGCCAGAGGAGCCAAATGGCCAGTCGCGCGTCATGAGGGTCTTTTACACTATCGCTAAGACGACTCGAAGGCGAAAGCCTGAATGTCGATGCATTAAAGACTTAAACGTCAGAATTCTGATGGAGCATTGCACGCGGCACGATGAGGCTTTTCATGAGGCATGACGCACGACTGGCCATTTGGCGCGCCTTCTCTTGGAATCCAGTCTGTTAATCTTCACGGCAAGCGGTCATCTTGCCTTGCTCAAGTTAAATTCAACTTAAATTCGCTTCAACTTACATTCAAGATGACGCAGCGAGCCATAGAAAGAAATATTACAGGTGTAACCAAAGAGAAAGCCCGCAGCCAGGAATTTTTTTGGAGGGGGGGGGGGGGGCTGGGGGGGGGGGGGGGCACTTGCTGAAGCCCTTGACTATTTGAGAAAAATGTCTAATTTTGCTATTTTCGGTAAAACACACCGCTCCATCAAAATGTTTAAGGTGCGGGAGGGGGCGACTCCTCCTCCTGGCTACGGGCCTGCTTAAAAGACAAAAAGAGACCAGAGTGGATCAGGGAACAAACGGGTGTTAAGGACATCCTAATCGAAATCAAGAAGAAGAAATGGACATGGGCAGGGCATGTATTGCTATTTACATCAAGACAAAAAAAAATAGACCCATCTGCATGATAGAGACTTTCGTGGATTCCATAATGTCGCAGTTTCATAGGAATATAGAGAATTTAATTTTGTTTTCTGCAGTAAACTGCCAGAATGGTGCCTAATGGAAACTTCGAGAAGAAACTACATGGTGCACCCAGGCACCCTGCCGGGGAATATGATATCAGCGGATGTATTCTGCAAGTTGTACTTGAGGAGAAAAACGAATTCGCCACAGCAGTACACCAAAATAGTAAGCTATACCTCATATCGTAATATCATGCAACAATCGTTGCGAACGAAAATCTCTCATGTAAGCATAGGCCCACTTTCACTGCACGTCAAGAGAAAAAAAAATGTCACCACATAGAGTAAATGAACATGTAGATACTGCAGCTACAAGTGTATACACATCTATTTAGAGTATGTTGCCTTAGTACGTTAGATGAGCATTATTGTTTACTATATTATATACCGCACAACATGCTTGCGTTTGCTCTATTTGAGGCTTTTATGATACTCTTTTTTTTTTCTTACCCCGATATGTCACGGCAATGGCTAAATGTAAAGCTTCGTGTTTACAAGACACTAGCCATTAAGTTAAAACGAAAAGGTCAAGCGTGTTTACCATAAGGTTTCCCATTTAACGAAAAAAAAAAAAGATTTCTTCCTATATTTCGCCTTCTTGAAGAGCGCCAAGAACTCAGACATTTAAGTGGGGCATATTCAACGCAGGGCAAAGCTACAGACGTTGAAGCTCGCTACACGAAAGCCACTACACGTTCATTACATTAACGAAAACCCAAGTTCGCCGACTCGTATGCTGCACGAAGCCAACAAAAAAGAGAGGGGAAATGAAGGGAGGAATTTAACTAGACTGCACTAGTTTGCTGCATTACTTTTCGTGAAGGGAACACAGGATAGTTAAAGGAGGAGGGAGAGGGAGAAGGGGAATAAGTCCACAGCATGATGCCGAGTAGCTAGAGTCGGGCACTTAAATAAATCGCCTTCAAGGTTCGCAGAGAGAGAGAGAGACGGGCTCCCAAGATGTTTTTTTATTCCGTAAAATGATGATTATCAAGTCTACTCAACGTGCACTGAGGCGTGTCGCGTTGTTTATCAAAGCTGTAACAAGGGCACCGGAAGTGACCCATAGCTGGACTTCTCAAGCGCCCACACCTTGTGAGGTGTTCCACTGCTTTCCCATCCAAAGAATGCTGTCAAAAAGAAATCACGGTAGCAATGACTACAACACTACTATTACGCGAGCATGCCAGAAAAAGTATGATGGTCGCTTGCCGTGAAGCCCATTATTCCTGCGTACATTTGGCCTCGCGTTGCATCTACATCACGCTACACCGTGCAGATACCTATCAGCAGTGTTCCGCCCCAAATACCTCGGAATACTGAAACCACCTTCCCGAATTAATCACGGCACTAACTAGGAACCCTCATTTTCGCGCATTTGTTAACCGTAGCTAATATTACAACCAATAGTCTGGCAACCATTGTCTCCTTTTTTTTCTCCTTTCACATTCGATGATGTCAGTTTTAGCCATCCGCCTTCCTCATTTTCCTGTGCTGTCCTGTGCCGTTTGGTAGGAGCCAGGACAACTAGTATCGCCAGAACGAAAGACTCCCACATCAAACGGCGTTTCGGCGACTTTCCCGCTAGGGGAATGGCGCATGCGCCACGGCATTGTGAAAAAAGGCGGATTGCGGATTGTTGCTCAAGCGAACCACTATTGCATCTAGTTGAAAGTCGTTTTGGCAGTGCACAATACAATGCAGCGGGGCAAGTTGAAACCCTTGAAGGAGTCTTCAGATGAAGTCACTCTATTCACTTAGCATTAGCATACCACTTAGATGATATTACTTGTTTGTCTTTAGGATTCTCCCCTATTTGTAATGTGGAGTAGTCAGATTAATAAACGTTTCGGTTTCGAACGGTATTTGTTTCTGACGAAATCTCACACGTGCTATTGTTGCATCACTTTCTCCACCTATATAGACCCGTGAATACAGCCGAAAATGCAAAATGCAATGCTGCTACGTAACAGGCCGCCTAACTTGGTGTTACGAAGTCGATATACTGGACGGCATGCCATGTGGCGAAGGGAAGGTAAGCAGCTTGATTTTTCTTCACGTGATAAGATGTCGTTTTTGGGACGACCATGATGTTGAAGCGCTACTATGAACGAAGACTTCAGAAGAACACAGGACAATGAGCTTTGGTATACGTTCATCATGGTAAAGCACTTCTAATGAGGGTAAAGCGCTACGGAGACTTCTTTTGAAGTCTCCGTAGTGAGGCTTTTGAAGTCTTTGTAGTGATAGTGACGAGCGACGGAGGCTTCTCTTGGAAGTCTCCGTAGCGCCTCACTATCATTAGTAGCGCTTTACCATCATGAACGTATACCAACACACCCAAATGGCAGTCATTTTTGAACAACACTGCGCAAGATGTCGACCTGCAGGCGGAAGCGACGGCAATCATAAAAACACCGAACACGTCTCTTTATTCAAAACCGGGCCCACTATTTGCTTTTCGATTCTTCATCCCTCACCATGCGTTACTCTGAGAGGCTCATTCCGGCGATAAAGACTGTGCGCGGCAGTCAGATAAAATTACGAGAACATTGGCCTAATGAACGGGCTTACTGTAAAACATGGCCTCAGGCGACGTACAGTCGGCCACAAAGTAATGCAGACCCCGCAAGCGCGTGCTGAAATTGCCGTCTAGGGGCAAGCCGTCTCCTGTCGAGAGTATAGCCGTGGCCGCGCATTCGCCAAAGCACTGCTCTCCCAACAGCCGGCGGCTCGCCACTTAGACTTAGACGGCTCAGACGGTAATTTTGGCACGCGCTCGCGTGGTCCGCATTATTTTGTGGCCGACTGCTCCTTTTGTACTACAAAACCTCGAGCGTCGGGGCCCCGGTGTAAGATGCAACTTCTTAAGAGTAAACACCACCCAATCGCCCTAGAAATCGCAGCGCCCTTTGCGGAGTATTTTTTCACAGAAAAAAAAAATATCCATCTTGCGTGCCTTGTCTCGCGTCAGCGTCACGTGATTGGCACTTCCAGTTCACGAACTGCGTGCACTCTATTAGCGCGAGATAGCATTCTTGATAGGAAAGTAGCGAGCGCAGAGAAAGAAAGGAAACAAAAGCAAGCCAGACGGCGATTATAGGCTTCCAAAGCAACGTCGAGCGGCGCCACTGCTCTTACCGCAAATGGGGGGGGGGGGGGGCATCCACGGTCACAACACTGCTGCCCCCGCTTCCGCGCACGCGCAGAGCTCTCGGATTGCATCTGTGGTGCGTCACAATGTAACTATTGCTGACCATCAGTGCTCTGGGCCGAATGAGGAGCGCATGCGCGCACGTGTCCTTGCCGCCGGCAAATCCGGCGACAAACCGCCTTCGCGGGCAGCGTCTGCCTCCACTAACGCATAGCTCAGCCGCGCGAGCGTCGAGCCCAAACTTGAGCTTGGGTTCCCTATTGTTGCGTGGCAAAAAGACGCCCCAGAGGGTGCAATTGTTTTCGGGGGCCGTCTCAATCCCTTCAGGATAGCAACGTTGCCCTTTAACAGAACTATGGTCTCGGCGTCACCCTGCAAAAAGCGGCGCCGCATGCTAGCGAAAAGCAGAACGAAAGGTCACGTCTTCATAGCTATGGCAATGGGTAACGGTACAATTATCTGCACGCTTGAACCACGAACGGAATCCATCTCACCCAATATTCTATCCTTATTCATTTGCAAGACATCTTACCTTCGTGGTTGAGCCCTGGGTCGATTGCGTTCCCGGCAAAATCATTTTTCTCGGTCACTGTGGGGACACTCGGAATGACTCGATTCGCAGACCCAGGAACGTCTACGTGCAAGAGCTTTCACGGAACAAGCACCCGGTCCTGTAACTGTGCCAGCTTGGAATGCTGTCGACACCACCGACGCTCCCACTGATGTCACGTGCATGGTGTCTCGAGATAGTATAATACCCGACGAGCGTGGCCGGTACTGGGTAGGATGCGTTTACATCGATTCGGTGCTGGACTTTTCATACACCACTCTCGGCCAGCTGATCTCGTTGTTAACGTCGATGGACCGTCGCTCCGGCTACTGGCGAAGCGCGAAAAGCACGAAGGCAGGTTATCACCGGGGGAGACATCGCTACGAAATACCATGAGTTCACGCCTGCTGAATTAATAAGAGCATATAGAGTTTTACGTGCCAGAACCGCGATATGATTATAAGGCACGCCGTAGTGGAGGGTTCGGGAAATTTCGACCATCCAAAGTTCCGTGCACCTAAATATAAGTACATACACGGGCTTCTAGCGTCTCGCCTTTATCAAAACGCGACCGCCGCGGCCGGGATCGAGCCCGCGACCTTCAGGTCAGCAGCCGAGCACCGTGACCATTGTACCAACTCGGAGGGCCGCGCCTGGTGAGTTCTTACAAAATTAAGCGTCGTGCGCGGTCGCGTGCACACGCTCGCCTCTACCCCCCTACCCACCCCCTCCTCCTCATTCTAGAACGCTCCTGCGCGCAACGCTCCAGCTCTACTCGAGGAAATTTACGGTAGCGCGGTCTCCCGATAAGAAATTGCCGCTGTTCGTCATTGGAATTCCACGGCAAACCATGTTGCGCGCGCACCCTGGTTGATAACGTGGCGTGCAACGATGTGAAAGCTGCGCAAGAAGTAATCAAAGCGTGTGAGCCGCCACAGTAGTACAGTGGTTAGGGTGCTTGGCTGCTGACTCGAAAGCCGTGGTTTCGAACCAGGTCGCGGCGCTAGCACTTCGATGGAGGCGAAATGCTAGAGGCCGTGTTCTTAGATACAGGTGCACGTTAAAGAACACCAGGTGGATGAAATTCGGAGCCCTCCTCTACAGCGTCTCTCATAATCATATCGTGGTTTTGGGACGTTAAATCTCGACAATTATTATTTTCGTTGTTCCTCTTGTGTCTGCGTCCCTCATGCGCAACGTTAAGCAAGGCTTTGCGAATTTTGTTTTATTGTTTTATGTGGTATCGAGAGCAGTTAAACGAACTATCGTACCTTTCTTTATTTTATAGACTTGCTTGAAGGGAGCCTGCAGGAGGCAGCACCCATGGTTCTGAATCTCAGCAATCGGGACTCTACGCGAAGCCTGAAGACGCGTACAAGTAGAGAGGCCCGTACCTCAGAAGATATTTGCGTCCATGTCTCTTTCTGTGCTGATGCTACCCTCAAAACGCGCTACTTCTGCAGCATCCTGACTGTTTCATCTCAGTAATTGTCACCGACCTTCATGTTTAAACAGCTCAATAAAAATGTGTAGAAACAAGGGCCACAGAAATTGATGCTGTCCACCTGTGCCAAGAGCCACTGTTACACTTCAGAGACGCCGTGGTTCACAAATGCGATTTAACTATGCTGCGTCATTAGTACGTCGACCGGGGTTCTCCATGTTTGTCGATAAATGAAGGAAAGAAGCAACTAAGAGGGAAAATTGCGTCAGCAATGTGAGATATTGGGCTAGTTCGTTTTTTATGATTACAAAAACTGCGCTACAGTTACTGCGAAATACGAAGTTAGGGGGGAGACACGGAACGAAGTGGGCACTACAAGCGCAAACTATCAACTGAATTTTATTGAACAGACTTGAAGGTATACGAAGACATCCAGAAAAAGGAAAGATCCGTTTAAGGAGACGGTGGGAGGGGGGCAATATTGCTGCATTGTCTTCATGTGCTCCATGTGGGGTGATTGCGATGAGGTGAATTGGTGATTACGATTGAGAGAAGTGGCGACGGCTCAAAGTTCTTTTCCGAGTGTGCTGATTCAATTGCTATCTCTGGCTTCTGACGAATTCGATTTCCGCGTCGGTTAGTAGAATCAAAGAATAAGACTACACGCGAAATTTGGGAAGCCTTCCACATATTAGACCAGGAAAGCGCATGCGTCAGTACAAGCTCCATTCTACTAAGCGGCGCGGAAATCGAATTCGTCAGAAGCCAGAGATAGCAATTGAATCAGCACACTCGGAAAAGAACTTTGAGCCTTCGTCACTTCTCGCAATCGTAATCACCCATTCACCTCATCGCAATCACCCCACGTGGAGCACATGCAGACAATGCAGCAAGATTGCACCCCCCCCCCCCCCACCCTCTCCGTAAACGGATCTTTCCCTTTTCTGGATGTCTTTTTACCTTCAAGTTTGTTCAATAAAATTCAGTTGATAGTTTGCGCTTGTAGTGCCCACTTCGTTTCGTGTCTCCCCCCTAAATTCGTATTTCGCAGTAACTGTAGCGCAGTTTTTGTAATCATCAAAATTGCGTAACACAACTGAAATCTGGGAACGGCCTAGCGATTGATCATGTAAAGGTAAGCTTTAAAGTGTCTTGAACTAGGGATACCGTTGGGTGGATTTGAAAAGGAGCCAGAACTCAATCTAAATGAAGCCGTGTGTGTGTGTGTGTGTGTGTGTGTGTGTGTGTGTGTGTGTGTGTGTGTGTGTGTGTGTGTGTGTGTGTGTGTGTGTGTGTGTGTGTGTGTGTGCGTGCGTGCGTGCGTGCGTGCGTGCGTGCGTGCGTGCGTGCGTGTGTGCGTGCGTGTGTGTGTGTGTGTGTGTGTGTGTGTGTGTGTGTGTGTGTGTGTGTGTGTGTGTGTGTGTGTGTGTGTGTGTGTGTGTGTGTGTGTGTTTACGGAGGTGTTGATAAAACGTGAGACTCATCCCTCACTCATCCCTCAAAGTCGAAGGCGCGTTCACGGTTTATTTCCACAGGTGGCGTAGATGGATATTAACCTTTAACAATCGCACGCGCTTCCGTCACTTCAGTATTACTGGCACTCCGGAGCATTTGTTTGCCATGATACTTTCGCTGGTCTGTACGAGCACGACCGTATAGGTGATGACAGAACCCACAATCTGCAAAATAAAAGCAACACTTGTGTAAACGTGCCTGCATTCACATTTCTACGTATTCACGTTTTGTACTCCCGGCAACCGTCAGAACTGTAGCACGCGTAAAGAAATATATCTTTTGTACTGGTATTCACACAGCTATCAGCCGCTAGTTAAAGCATCATGCATTTCGCCAACCGTACGTATGAAAATTTAGATTCTTAACATTTGGTTTTAGTTTATCAGCTTTTATTGATTCCTTCTGAAGGGCACTAGCGGTTACCGCGGTAAGATTCTAGGATTAGGTCGACTTGTCTACCTGTCTGACAGCGTGCAGTACGATTTTTAAGCTAGCCCGTTTTTTTTTATTACCGGGAACCAGCACATCGCGACACTTTGTGAGGCGTGTCGCAATACGCTGGTTCTAACAACAGGCTCAGAATATGGACAGTTACGTCTTATTATTGATCTGCGAATCCGAGATATTAGCAATATCAGCACGCGATTCCCCTGCATAATCTCGCTAGCATTTATGAAACGTTTCAACTGCGTGAATACTGAAATTCGGCCACTTACGGTTACAATCAATGGCAGATTGATGACGAACATGCCGCAACCAGTCAAGGAGCCCTGAAGATCTTCGACAGTTAAGATAAGTATATGCAGCTGCAAAATAGTAAAGTGAAGTAAAAATATGCTTGAAAGTAAGGAAATGAAATAATATTTTAAAGACAATGGTGAGTACCTACTGCTATATTTCACGTACGTACCCTGTGCGTTGTAGCGTCTGAAAGCGTTTCAAACTCTGTGGCTTGAATGATGCTTTGGATGCGTGAAGCCTGTAATAAACATCAACTTGTTAACTTCATACAGCAATCACGCACGTGTGGTTGAAAAAAATTCAGCCTGCTCCGCTTCGCGGACACCGATGAAACAGCGAAGCAAGTGGCTTTCCCTTTGTCAGGCTAACGCATTTCTGTGCTTTGTAAGTCTTTCAGATACGTTCTATCGCTGCTCTTTATTAAACACTCTTTGTTAAGCTTTGAGGTGGTAGTATAGTTTCATTGCATCTTGAACATACCACTCTTATACACAGGTTTACAGAGAAGCCTTCACTTAAGATGCTCCGATACGTTCTATCGCTGCTCTTTATTAAACACTCTTTGTTAAGCTTTGAGGTGGTAGTATAGTTTCATTGCATCTTGAACATACCACTCTTATACACAGGTTTACAGAGAAGCCTTCACTTAAGATGCTCCGATACGTTCTATCACTGCTCTTTATTAAACACTCTTTGTTAAGCTTTGAGGTGGTAGTATAGTTTCATTGCATCTTGACCATACCACACTTATACACAGGTTTACAGAGAAGCCTTCACTTAAGATGCTCCGATACGTTCTATCACTGCTCTTTATTAAACAGTCTTTGTTAAGCTTTGAGGTGGTAGTACAGCCACCACCTTTTATGACCACAAGGTATCATGTGACGGTGACGTGACTGTTTTAACGCGAACGCCATTTGTTGGGCTAACTGTTGCCTTCTTCCTTTTTAGTGAAAGTTGTGTGTAGTGGGATTTACCCAATTTCTGTGCCACATACGCGTTTATGATGATGATAGTTTTCCGATAGGCCGCACAGACTTCTGTGGCACATACCCGTTTGTTGGGCTAACTGCTGCCTTCATTTTTAGTGGACCAGTGGTGAGTAGTGGGATTTACGTAATGTCTGTGGCGCATACCCGTTTGTGATGCCCCCAAGCGTTGCCACGGATACCGGACATGAAAGGCTCGACCAAGAATAGCTTCGCTGTTAATAAAGGTTTCGAGGTACCACCGCTTTAAGAGTGGCAATACCTCGAGCACTCTAAGGCACGTGCAGCTCAGAAAAGCGTGATGTCAGCTTACTCAACTGTGAATAAATTATCCGCGTCTCTTATTTTACAAAGATACGAAAAGAGATGCGATCTCTATTGATCCACAAGCCTAAAAGAAAGCAATACTGCGCTCTCGCTTCAAGATAAACAACACACCGAGGTCAAGGACAGTGCTTTTCGTCGTCGAATATCGCCTAAGTTCTATGTGTTATGTCTAACGAGCTGTTTGGTTCATTAGTATAACGTTGTTGTTTTGAAATCATTCACTCTTAGTAACAGTTGTTGGCATTACTTCTGGCCCTGCTTGCCTTTATCAATCATATCCACCACTGCCCCATCTGCTATAGGTAATGAGATCAATGAAAACCATAAATTATCCCACAAATGAGCGTGCGATTCCTATCGTTAAAGTCCCACGACTCCGTGGTGTCCCCCTCCGTGAAGTCCGTGAAGTTCCCCTTCCTCGTGTAGCCTAGGTTCTTGCTTGAAAGTACTCAGTCAGTACTGGAACGCTGACCTGAACTGTCGTCGAACCGGAACTCTATTGAGGTCTTCTTGAATTTTTTGTGCAATGGCCTGCTGCATGGGCTATAGTACTCCCGCTCCACACCTTCATTTTTTCTGTTCGTTTGTTTGCTTGTCTTCGCGTGCCTGCCGTTCTCTCCGCTATTCTTTCCATATTTATTTTTCCTACCCCCTCCCCTAGTGTTGAGTAGCAAACGTGGTGTTATAATTCTGGTTGACTTCCCACATATCGCTCAATTTTTATCGCTCTCTCTCTCTCTCTCTCCTGCGCTTTGATTGCCAAGAATAAACAGTGGGAGCCTGCGTTCGTGGTGTTATGTTCATTCCTTCCACCTGTCCTCTTTTTCTTTTTCGCACAGTTTTTATCCTTCCTTAGAGTTTTAACCTTCCCACGTTTTACCTCGCGCGTCATCCGGCTAGCGGCGGCTGTCGAGAAGACGATGCCCACGGCCATCATGACCACGTACGACCAGCTGGAGGCCACTTCAGCAACGCCGGTGTTCGAGGCGGTCGCCGTGTTGTACAGCATGGCGCAGAGGAAGAAGACGCTACCGCAGTAGTAACACAGCGCCTGGGCACCCACGAAGGAGTTGACCTTGCGCAGCAGCTTCTGCAGTTCGACCAGGTTGAGACGCACGCTCTCCGACGACAAACCTTTGGACTCGGGCCGACACTCGTTCGCCATCTCGATCTCTAGTCGATCTCCCAATGCGGCGAAGTACTCGCGGAAGAGACTGGAAAAGTACACGATCTGCCAGAAGGCCATGTTGTACCAGGTCGAGACCAGGAAGCAGCTCGCGATATACCACGGCACGAAGAGCCTCTTGACGTGGTCGTCGTAGCCTTGGAGCAGGTAGAAGGCTACCTTGATTTGCCCTCGGCGACCGACGACGTACTTGAAGGCGTCTATGAGCGTGTAGAGAAGGCAGAGAAGGGTGACCTTCCGGAGTCGTCGGCGCACGTTGTCCATGTCCAGGTGAAGACTCGGTTCCAACTTGGCTGCCGTGACGACTATGTCGGCCAGCTGTGGTCTCCGGACGAGCAGGTTGCAGAAGTTGAGGACGACTTGACCGTAGATGACGACGTAGAGACCGCTCCTGGTGACGAATTTGATCTGGTCGGTGCGACCGTCGAGCCAAACCACGATCGATACGAAGACGAGCCCGATGCAGGAGCACAGAGCGATGCAGACGACAGAGTAGATGAGCCGGAGTGGTGCACAAATCAGCCAATAGAGCCACGACTTTTTACCGTCCCTTTTGCCACAAATACCGTCGACAAATGGGCAACCAGCTAACTTGGCTACGAACATGATGACGTTAAGACCATAACAAACTGCTGTCGACGCGTAGTCCATTTTTCTCTTTTTTTTTGTTTTGTTTTGAGGTATATAGCAATCAGTGAGAGCTATTTAGACAGCTGAAAGGTTCATCTGGTCGCAAATGGATGTTGGTTCACAGTAGGGACATGGAAACTACAGAGAAACAAGGAAGTGATGTAGAACTTACTTTGCTTGAAGTGGCGGGGAGGATATTAAGGAACTCGGTGATACTCGAAGAGAACGTTAAAACTAGCCAATCTGGCATGTGAAGAAGATAGCCCCTTTATAGCACTGAAGAGCAGCGAACATTTGAATGAAAACAGTGTCAAAGCAAAGGCTAAAAAGGAAGCTGACCAGCTATGCCGAAATGTGAAGCCAGAAACCACCAATTATTTTTCGCAATACGGCAACATGCCTCGTATGCAAGCAACCGCGAAGAAACTGTAATTTGTGCAGCGTGAGCAGAGGCGTGCCTCAATCTCAGAACGCAAGCTTTAGTGAGTGCACTTGAGAGCTGAACTATGCCAAATTCAATTGTTTCGCTATGTTAACTGTGCCAGTACTCGTAGCTTTTGAGCGTCTCAGCAACGCCTCTCCTGGTCGGATCATTTAGCGACGCTCCGTGGCGCAGCAGGGAAGGCTTGACCAATGAGGACAGCCGAATACGCGGCCTCCAGGTCGCTGTTGTCACGGTGTTGCCGATTGCTGCCGGCACATGGTAAATGTTTTACACACCCTCGAAGAATAGCTCGAGTATTGTTGCCTAGGCATACTGAAGACAGATGAATAGAGGTTCGACGCAAAGGCAGCACTATGGGGTGACTCGATCGTTAAACGATTGTTACTCGCGTTGCTTACACTATGCGAACATCGAACGACTTCATTTCTTATTTATTCGGGCTCTGTGCGCCTCGCTCGACTTTCTCTCTCTCTCTCTCTCTTTCTCTTCAGCTGCTTATCACAAAGGCAAACTCTTTCCCATCTTTGAGAACTCCGGCTCACATTTCGGGAAGCATGCAAGGTGTTATCCTTTGTCCCTCCTTCCATCGACAAACAGGCCCAAACAAACCTTTTTTCCTTAACCTCTTTATTGCTATAGTTGCTACGAAGCACCAACTAACATGGAACTTTCTGGAAGTCTATGCACGCCGTCTATGCCCGTCCTATTTCCTCTATTGTTGTGGTTGCTTTGTTTTGTTTTGTTCCTATTTGGCGTGTTTCTTTTTGCTGACGCATAAAAGTTATCGTGGTGTTTCTAAATAGGTCATAGAAGAGGAAGGCATGGCAAGAAAACACGGGCATGCAGGACAGGACGATGCCAATTTCCAAGTTGCTTATTATGAAATATATATATATATATATATATATATATATATATATATATATATATATATATATATATATATATGTATGCCAAAGTACACTTCAGGCGCATGCGTGTTTACAATAATTAGTACACTTATCAAAATGGCCAAAACCTTTTTTTTTTATTATCGAGAATTTTCTAAAAACTGTTGCTCATTTCGATAGAGAGACAGCAACGGCACACTAACACGACGCGCAGCCTTCTTACTGATATAAAATGGCTATGTAAACGCCTTCAAATGAATGACCCTAGAATTGTTTGCATCTGGGCTGGTTGGTGGCCTAGAATGTTGAGTGGTTGCAGCAAAAATTAAACGCACGGACGAAGGAAACTACCTTCCTGACAAGAGAGAGATCTTCATTGGATGCGACACTGCCTCTGCGCAAAGCTGTTCTTCATGACAAGTGTCCCACCATTTTTAATCTTGTTTAACCTTTCTAATCTTTGACCACCAGTTTTAATTGTAGATAGCCGCGCCTATATATTATGCAGAGGGTTTCAATAAACGCCAGTTGTTAGTTAGTAGTGTCTTCGTGTTTTTTTCGTTTGTCTGTGCGTCGAGACACAGGATACAGTTTACGTCACATATCAATAGTAATGAAGAAGCCCAGGACAAACTATGGTATGCAAACCACTGAGTATGAAACTATGTGTCTATGTAATATGTATCCTCACGTTGTTGAAGTAGCCAGAAACTGTAAAACAATTCATGAATTTAAACATTTAATAATGAACATGTTTCTTGCTTCGGAATTGGATGTGTTGTATAAATGTTAATATGTTTGGTTAGTGCATTAGTAATACAGTCGAAAACCCGCAATAACGAAATCCCGAGGGAACGAAATTCTCACCGCAACGAAATATTTTCGGAGCACCGGCGAACGCCCATAGGAGTAAATGCATTTCGTAACTCGCGACTACGAAAGATATTCACACCGCAGTCCCTCATTAACGAAATTTTTGAAACCCGAGTACGCAAATATTTTGCTCTCGCAACATTAACTACATTCGAAAACTGCTGAAATGCATTAATGCTACACTTAAATTATGCAAAACTATCGCTACAGCGCACTTGAGAAGCAGCCGCCATCATTGTTTACAAAAAAAACATAAAGCTGGCAACAATGATGATGATGATGGCTTGCGGACTACGTAGCCAAATCCACATTCGTCGTGGAGCTTCGTTCGTTGGCTTGGCTCTGTGCTTGGCTTTGTCGGCTTCGCGCGCACATGGTCGCGTGTGTGGAGTCACTTGTGGAGCGTTTGCATGGTCGCTAGGTGCAACGTGAACTGTGTGTTGCGATTCCTTCGTCCGATTTCGCTGCCTGCGAAAATGCCGCCTCCAACGAAAAAGCGGAAGTTCATCACGCTGGAAGATAAGGCTGCAATCATCAGTGAGGTGGAAAAGGGCAGGAAAAAATGGACATCGCCGAAGAATTCGGCGTTGCGTGCAGCTCGCTGTGCACGATTCTGCGCATGATCCGCGCTGATCCAGAGGAGCCGGAAGGAGGTTCGCCTGTAGGCGCACTTGATGACGGTACTGGTGACAGCGCAGTGCCGCCGTCCCTGACCAGTGCATGGGGCGAACTTCGTGCCGTGACATACGAGATTCCCGATCGAGAGGCATGAAAATGCTGCATGGTAAGGCCCGCCAAAGCAAACTTACTGACTTTTGGAAATAAATTGTGTTTTTTGGTAAATTCCATGTCTTTTCTGCCGCATTCTCGCGCCAACGAAATTCCCGCAAGAGCAAAATTTTGTGCTTTCCCCGCCGATTTCGTTATTGCGGGTTTAAACTATTAGTACTAAGTGTTACTGTTACTAAGCATTACTAATCACTGCATTACTGATTATGTTCTTGTTGTTTTTACTGCATTAGTGATTATGCTATTACTGTTACTATGTCATTACTGTAATTTCTGTAATTAGTGAACGCGTTTTTCTGTACTCGTGATAATGTTCCTGTTGATTAATTATGTTCTAGTTAAATTCTAACTTTCGAATTCGCTGTCTCTGCTGCCCCAGCGAGGTAAGACCTAGTCAGGGGGTTTAAGCCTTCCTTTTGCCTTACCTCGCGGGCAAACCCTGTATGTGTTATGCCCTAATATAGTTTATTAAATGCGAAGCATTTCTTAGCGAACCTCAGGCACTTTGGCCGTTTCTATCTACGTATCTATCTATCTATCTATCTATCTATCTATCTAGCCGCCTACGTCTGGGCGCTCTCCTGGTCCTCTCCATACCTTGCAATATACCAAAATTGGCATAGCAGGGGATCAGCGTATGGCGAACACGATTCACTGGTCATGACATGAATAACGCAAAATACATGTCACGTACGTCATGAAACCCTTTCTCTCAGTCACTTGTGGCACATACCCGTAAACCAGAGTTAATGTTATGCGGGTATGTGCCACAGCTGATACAGAGCCTCAACCGACACAGTAACCGCGAACACACACATTCACATGTAAGTAAAGTCATAATATTATAATCGTTGGGTTTTTATGTCTGAAAACCACGATATGATAGACGCCGTAGCGAAGGGCTCCGGAAAACTTGACCATCAGGTATTCTTCAACGTGGACCGAGGTCGCACAGAACGCGGCCATCTAGCATTTTGCCTCCTTCGAAACGCGACCGCCGCGGCCGGAATCGAACCCGCGACCTTCGGGTCAGCAGCCGAGCACCTTAACCGCTACACCACCGCGGCGGACGCAAGGATAGTGAGGAAACTGAAGACAGAGCACCCCTGGAAGACGCTCAACTACCATCCCTTCGTCCATGTGGTCCGCAACGTGAACCACGTGGATTACGCAAAAACCGGCGTCAATGCTTCCTACAATAAATCTGCTGAGAGAACCAGGCCTCTCATCATTACCGGTGACTTCAACATTGATTTATCAAGACTCAGCCACCCTTGGTCCTTATACTGCGTGAAAGGCGGCTTGGATGTGGACAGGGCATCAAAACACCTCGCTGCCACGTCCAGGACAGGAGGCATCATAGGTGATTTCATCGTAAGAGGCATCCAGGATTTCCGCCAGCTGCGCTATACCTCGCACTTCACTACACTTAGACTCCTCATAGCCGCGACAAGTCGGGTCCAGCTGCTGGTGCTCACTGATCACGGTGATGATGACCTTGTACAAGAACGAAGAACCCCTGCTACACATACACACGGGTTCGTGAAACGTGCGCGCATTCTCCGTCATAATGGACAAGTATAAGCATAACAACTGTAACTGTGACTGTAACGTACGTGCAGTGCGCCTGCGCGTGCCAGTCGGCTATGTATATATCTTGGGAAACTCCTGAATGAAGTTTAGTTGCGACTAACGCCTGTCCTGTGCATCTGTGCTCCTTCTTTATCCTGATAGGATTCGCGCCATCTAGTATTGAAGAACATAAGCACTACATATCAGCTTAGCGCGTCTGGTGTTGGTAACACGCATGTTGCTGTTGCCAACGTTGCGCAACTGCAAACAGCTGGCTATATAATACATATGCGACTCTTCAACATGTGAGTGTGCGTGTACCACTTTCATATTTCTCTAGCGTGACTCTGTAACGTTTCGCTCAATGTGAAAAATTACGCCACACTCACCATCCTGCTCATGCTTCGCATAACATCGATTCCCACGGTACGTGAGATCTGCCGAATTTTTTACTTTACTTTATTTTTGCTGCAACCACTCAAGATGGAATGATTCTAAATAGGTCATTCATTTGCATACCGACAAAGAATACTACACAGTAACGGAACAACCGACTGCGCCCCGTAAAACCAAGATTATATGTAGTATCCGGGCGTTCGGCACCTCAGTATCCTCTACAAGGACATCCACGCTGTTGGACGTATCCTAAGATTAATGTTTACCTACAACTACATGGTGAGTTCGTGCGGCGAGCTGACTTAGAAAGTGTGTAAGTAGTCTACACTGCACCGTTAGTAGGACATGAACTTGGGCCATTTGGTTGTACATACCTACATTGCGAACAGCGCTGATGCAGATGACAAGCACAAAGACAACGAGGACGCCCTCGTTGTATTCCTGTAGTCCTCTATCGCGATGTTCGTAAAGTACATAACCTATCAACCGGTGTACTCGCCGGGTCTTGTGCTTCTTTCGCATGTTACATGAAAGTGTGCTGCTCACGCCCGCATAGGCGCACGCAAAGTTCCTATAAGGGAGGGGGGGAGGAGTATTTCCCCACCAGCCCACCCCCTCCCCCCTCTTTGATCGAGTCCAAAAGGCAACAAGCTTCACAATGGATGAAAAAGCGAGAATGGAGCGATAGCGTGCTTCTCGCAATGGCCTACCTCTGGTCCCTGGCTTTCCGGGAGTAAAGACGGGAAGTGAACAGTTCTTGAAATGCAACGTCAGGGCCCTTGGGCTGCCATTATCGTCAAAAACCTGCATGGCCATAACCCTGCTTTTTAGACAATAATGGGACTGTTCCGACTAAATAAAAGTATGGGGAGATTTCGCGCCCCCCATATCCATTAAATAACTGGGGGAATGGGGACACGCCTATGCACGCTTGCATAGGCGTGCAAGAAACCGAACACTTGCGTCGGCTTTCGACGCTGCCCGTGTCCATTCGTGTCGTGAATGATGGAGACTACCAAATCATCCACTATGCTTTCGTGGAGCTGAAAGAAAACGACAAAACAACGAGGTGTCGTTATCCACCTTATTCGAAGCGAACGAGGAAATCGATTTCATGGACCAAACTCAAAACTGCAGAGCTCCTAAACACGCAAGAGGAGAAAAAAAATCGATGCAGGCGTTAAGATGGATTACTTATAACCGTGTAAGCAGCGCTTTCAATACCTATGACGTTCGATACCTGCTGGAAACGAGATGGATAGTCGATGGGTATCCACTCAGGGGCTAGTGCTTCTGAAACAACTGCTCATTCACGGTGAATTCAAAAGGACTCGAAGCAATCTTATGGCAGGGTATGCGGCATCTTGTGTAATGCACTGAAGTGGACAAGGTCCCATTGTGCACGAGGCTAGGTGGGTAGTCTTTGGCGGCAAATGTTAGATTTATCTGCGAGTGGAGTTAATACAAATCCCCTTTGCCTACTCTTTCAAACTGATCCCGAACATCCAGTACCTCTTGTACAAACTGAGCGCACGTTTATCTGAGCTTGCCACTGAAGACGCGAAGCGTGTCTAACTGTGATCATTGATTTGTCTTCTTCAGTGAGCTTCTCAGTCGGAGTGGCTGTGACTTCGGAAATGTATGCCAAGCTGTGTGACTTGTACGGGACGCAGCAGTGTTGCTTAACCTTACGCGAATCTTTCGTATCCTCACCATTTCTACCTATCTTTCTATCTTTCCATACCTCAATCTCCTTCCCCCAGCGTAGGATAGCAAACCAGACGTCCGTCTAGTTGACCTTCCTGCGTTCCCTGTCTTCCTTTGCTTCTTCTGACCTCGGGCCATTTTTAAATGTAGTGTTCTCTCTTTCTCTTTCTCTCTCTCTCCCTCTACTAGCGTTGATTTGCCGGTTTCACAAGAGGAATGCGGCCTCACAAATCCATAGTGGTTCCCATGGTACACAAGAATCCCGTTCCGGTGACGGCTTCTGCGGTCTTTCCTGGCAGCAAACAGCATCTGCAGGACAAGGACTTTGTGCACGCAACGTGCCATCCGTTCTACGCAGGTTTTCGCCTCATTGCTCGTGTGCAGCGCCTGACGGGGTGCTGCTACCTGGAGAACATCGGCTGTGAGCACTACGAAGGCGTGAGAGCTCGCAGGTTCAGCTCGTACCTACTCTACCCGCTCGGCATATGGATCTATCTTCTCGGTGAGGCCATGCTGACACTGTGCCCGTTCAGTCTTGGTTCTTTTCTCTCTAAAAAAATTGACGGTGATTACGATACTGCCTAACGCGAAATGCGAGCGCAGCTCTACGCGCTTTTCATTTGGTGATGTACTGAGGCAATGAATTTGAGAGAGACGCGTATACGTACTTGCAGACGACCCTTAATTTTAGTTTTATTCTAATTTCATTGTTTTATTTTATTCTTTTATTTTGTGTTTCAGTGGCATGAACTGCAGTTACGGACAACTCTTTACTTATATTTCTACTGTAATTTGTTCTTTTTTATCATTTTTCTTTATTTGCTCTTCCTGCGGCGAATGTTCCGGAGTAATCCAGCCGGCTTCGGCAAAAGAAGAAAAGTAATAATATTAATTGTGGGGGTTTTGCGTCCCAAAACCACGATACGATTATAAGGCACGGCGTAATGGAGGGCTCTGGAAGTTTTGACCATTTCGTGTTCCTCAACGTGAACCTAAATCTAAGTACACGGGCCTCTAGCATTTCCCCTCCATCGAAATGCGGCCGCCACGGCCGGGATTTGATCCCGCGACCTTCGGGTCAGTAGTCGAGTACCGTAACCACTAGAACACCGCGGCGGGTAACGGGCTCATAAGAACTGCGCTCCAAGTGTAGCTGTCGTCAGTCATAGATGTACAACTGCATCATTACAGTGGTGTGCGAAATGTTTGACATGATCTTTGGGGACATCACTATTAACGCTGTCTTGCCCTATCCACGAACCACTGTCCGCTGCCTCCCTCCGTTGTGTATCAGTTGCCGATGTCATGTGGTCCCGTGTATGTCGGAGATTTGCACCAGTGTTCAACTCTGAGAACATTATTCTTCTTGAAGAGGAAGGCCATGAAGCCACTTGTCCCTTCATTGCGCGAGTCTGCAAAATTGTGCCAAATGTGCATATTGTTTGGATGACACAACGACATTATTTCAACACGGCGATCCAACAGCTCGAGAAGTAGCCGAAGTATTTTTACAATGAAAAATTTTGAGATATCGTAAGTGCATAAGCCACCAGACTTTATCCCTATCGGATAAGGAGCTAGGTTTACTGGCTTCAGTGCTGCGAGCGCGGAAAGGAGATTGTAGATTGCTTATTGTTTTGTTGTTGAACGGATCCATTGCGCATGACCAGATTTATGTCTGTATGTTGCTTTTCTTCAACTAAACGTCAGTTGAAAGTTAGCGCTTGTTTCGTCTGTCTAGCCTGTGTTGCTGTGTGTTACGCGCTATTCTACAATTGCATTTATACCAGCTAGCTCGGCTTTCCTTACTGCACCGTTAAATGTTTCGCACAGTATATGACATTTACCCGTTTGGCAATTCGCCACATTTCTTTTTCGTTGTTGTTGTTTTGTTTTGTTTTTTTTTTTTGTGCTTGTTCACGCAGCTGTGGCCGTCGTCATATTGGTGGACACCGAGGAGAACAAACACGGCATTCGCGACACGGACCTCCTGAACAAGATCATCTTGCTTGCCTCCCTTGTTGCGCTGAACTTGGAGGCGGCTTTGAACAACGCGATTCTGATGTTCCGTGCCCCCGACCTGGTCGAGCTACTGCACATGTGCGGTCTCATCGAGTTGCGCATCAACGTACCACCGTACAAGCAGCGAGAAGCGGTGCGATCTGCCTGGAATATCATCGCCTTCCAGGTAACTCCCTTGGCATAGGCGTAAGCAGGTTTCCCCATTGGGGGGGGGGGCAAAGTTTATCGCTGTCCCTCTATTGGTCGAGTTCAAGAGACATGCTTCACAATAGATGAAAAAGATGTAGAAATGAAGCGATGACGTGCTTCTCCAATGGCCTGCCTTTGGTACCTGGCTTTCCGGGAGTAAAGATGAAAAGTAAACAGTTATTCGAATGCAATATCAGGGCCCTTCGGCCGCCATTATCATGAAAAACCTGCGTGGCCTTAGCCCTGTTCATTAAACAATGACGCGAGACAGGTGAGACTAAGCAAAGGTGTGGGACCGACATTGCCCGGCCGCCCCCTTCCATTAGGTTATTAAGGTGGGCGGCTGCCCGCCCTGCCCCCACCCCCACACCACCCCGTGCGCACGCCTATGTCCCCCGGCATTACCCGGGCTAACGTCAGCTACAACCTAAAAATGTCAGTTTCGCCGCAAGGGAGAAGCAATGAATGCGATAGCAACAAATTGGAATGTCACACAAAGAACGGCAAGCAGCTTGAAACTTGTATTGCGCTGCTCAAGCACAACGGACGCACGAAAAGAACACACAAAGGGCGAGCACGAACTAACAACTGCCACAGCTCGACACTTCCAGCGCGCTGCTCAAACACAAAACAGGACGCATGAAAAGAACGCACAAGTATACAAAGGAAGAGCGCGAACTATAAAACTGTCACAGTTGTTACACTGTGCCCCAAGACCCAAAAATCGAAAACTATACTCGGGGACAACTTTCTGTGGCAATGAAGGGAAAGCTACGGGGGCGGAGCGTCTGCACATGTACTGCTACGCGAAGTAGTCCGGTTTGGCGCGCGTCTCGTAACGCCGTGGAAAGTGATGGCTAGCGTTGCATCCATCAAGGTACGGGTAAAAGGCGCGACTTTTTCACGCACGCAAAAACGCAAAGTGACAACGTATAAAGTAAAAGAAATACAAATATCTCGCTTGTGTGCGCTGCGTTCCGTCTCAAAAAGCTACATGTAGAAAATGAAGGAGTATTTTTTATATCTCACGCAGAAAATATGGACGCAATTGTGGGACTACATTTATTAGCGGTAGGATACGTGCATTGTGGCTCTGTAGCTTTCCCTTCATTGCCACAGAAAGTTGTCCCCGAGTATAGCGTGGGTCACCATCGAGACAACGCAAACGCAGCGCGGGCAACGACGCAGCATGGTCCGCGTCTCGCATAACCTTAATTTCGCCACGTGGGCGTCCCGTGCGTTTGACCGAGCGTCGCCTGCGTTTGATCCAACTCTCAAGCGCTGCTGCTCCTCCGAACATTAGAGCAGCCTACCCAACGCAGCTACTAACGAGGCGACGGCCTTTAGAACTAGTGTGCCTCGATGAGTGCGCAGGATGCACAAGGCACCCCAATTAAAGTGCGCCCTTCGCGCCATGTCGCGGGTTAATGAACACGCTGAAGCACCTCCGAGCTCTGCGCACCCCCAGCGGTAAAATGGTGTATATAAATAGTTCGCCGTTAGTATGCTGGAGGATGTATTCCGCGTGGCGGAATTGTCTAAGGCAGTGCCCTGAGGAGTGAGGGTCGCAGGTTCGAATCGCGCCGTCGAAAAAAAGCGCAGATTCCAGTCGCGCCTTCGAAAAATTTTTCTTCTGAATTATTTTATTTGTGGCTTTTAAATACATATATGTACATATACATATATGGGGCATGGCGGCGACGCCGACGACACATACTCGCCGAGAGTGTCCATATAATTGCTATTGCAATAAAACAGTTATGCGCTCCGCCCATAAAACTGCGGCTTTAATGAGAATAGCCTGAACGAGAGCACGCGTGGCCTCCTTCTTACAAGCTGGAGATAGGCGCAGTTAACAAAAGGTCCCTTGTGCCGGTAATGCAAGGGCAAGGGATCAACGGCACAATTCCTTCGCTGAAGAAAAAATCTCACAGGGTCCCTCGTGCATTCGCCTGACACGACTCGAAGGCAAAAGCCATCGTAGGAGGATTAATACATCGACCTCCTAAGGTCGATGTATTAATCCTCCTACGCCCCCATCCCCTCCGAAAGCTTTCTACACCTAACGGGGTTTTGCACTGCCGGTGGCATCGGTGGCATTGCAAGCTTTCTGCACCTCACTTGGTTTTGCACTGTCTCCGTGATCGGCCCACCTTTGACCGATGTCATGTAATGATAACGATACCGTGTAATGGCGTCAACATGTGACGCCAAGTTGTGACGTCATAGTGACGTCATGATAACAACGCAAATTTGGTCGATGGGGCACGTTATAACGACGTCATATCGTAATGATTTTTGCATCCTTCATGTTCACGCCGACGGCAGGTATATTTACGCGGAAGGCGAGAAGCGTTATTCAGATCATGAGCTGTGTGCTCGTCTTAACTCATGTCCTCCTATGCCAATTGCCGTCCTTACCAAATTAAGGAGACAACGACAAGAGCGTCTAGACGTAGGCGGCAAGATAGATAGATAGATAGATAGATAGATAGATAGATAGATAGATAGATAGATAGATAGATAGATAGATAGATAGATAGATAGATAGATAGATAGATAGATAGATAGATAGATAGATAGATAGATAGATAGATAGATAGATAGATAGATAGATAGATAGATAGATAGATAGATAGATAGATAGATAGATAGATAGATAGATAGATAGATAGATAGATAGATAGATAGATAGATAGATAGATAGATAGATAGATAGATAGATAGATAGATAGATAGATAGATAGATAGATAGATAGATAGATAGATAGATAGATAGATAGATAGATAGATAGATAGATAGATAGATAGATAGATAGATAGATACGGCTCAAAGTGTCTTCAGCGCTGTAAGGTTGCGCAAATACATGGGTGTGTGAATGTGCCATTTTTGCGCTCGATTTATTTTATACCAAAAGCATCCGTAGTTACCTTCGTTCAGTGTCATTGTTAGCAGTGCTATGGTGACAACGCCCGCATGCGCCATGAAGTGTGGCATACCATTCTTGACAGATCTTTTTATATATCTTTTGCAGTTAGCCGACACCGCACTGAACATGGCCCTGGACATCTACGCAGACTTCGGCACCCTCATTCTGGTGGAAAGGGGCCGGAAGCTGGCGCCGTTTCCTATGGTGTCCCTCGTCAGCTACTGCTTCCTGGGCACAACCTTTCTGGCCTTCCACGGCCTCAGCGCTCGGGTCCTCCTGACGTACTTCTCGAGGTCAATCGCCCTCTACGTGGACTGCATACACACGAACCTAGACCGGTGTCTGCGATCCTGGAGCGTACCGGAAAGCAGGTGCTCGAATGCCCTCAGGAACGAGGCCTGCTCGTAGGGAAAGGCACGGGTGCTCGAAGGAGTGCCGCTTATCATCTCGCCTTCTTCAGGACAGGCGATTGACCAAAATTTTAATTCTACTCAGAGCAAGAAGATTAATGGGCCAGATCTTGGACATAAGGCCTAAATAGAGCAACGGTACATCGTATAGGTCAAACCAAAGGAATGGACAAAGCGGTTTACTTTAAGTTTCAACTAGTCCTTCGCCCCTGATCCACAGTTTGATTTCAACAAGAGAGTATTTTATCGCAGCAAGACAATTTGGGTAGCTGAACTGTATAATTTTGCAAACTGTCCACTGATCCGCAAAATAGTTCTTGAAACGATTTCGACCACTCCTCCTGTTCGCTCTGCCCCATGTCTATGATGATAAATTAACTAGAACATCTATCTACCACCCCGCGTTTTCATATTTTGCCGATCAGATTAATAGACGATTAGTTGCGAAATTTCACAAGACTGCTGCTCCTCCAACATCTAATAATAATTGTTGGAGTTTAACGTCCCAAAAGCACGATATGATTATTAGAGACACCGTTGGAAAGCTCCGGAAATTTCGACCACCTGGGGTTCTCAACGTGCACCTAAATCTAAGCACACGGGCCTCGTGTATATTCGCCTCCATATAAAATGCGACCGCCGCAGCCTGGATTCGATTCCGTGACCTGCGGGTCAGCAGTCAAGCACCATACCCACTAGACCACCGTAACGGTCCCCCCAGCCCCCCAACCCCCGACCTTATCGCAAGTTATCGCTTTAGCCAAATAATCTCGTCAAAATTCAGCATTTTTGCCTCAAGTTCAATTTTTTCACTGGGCTCAGAGACAAAGGGCTAGCTCAGAGCTTCAAGTAAACAGCACAACTAGGGTTTCATTCTTTTTTGCAATAATCAGGAAAATGTCACAGTTTTGCGGCAAGGGTGAGGCAATGAATGAAAGAGTAAAAAAATTCTGATGTTATCCCTGATAAGGCTAGAAGCTCATGCCTTTAGCATCCAACCTTTAGCATCCGAACAAAACGCTGTAAGGGAATGCTAAATTTTGAAAACTTGGCCGTGTTTATCGCATTCGCTTATCGTGACACGTCGCTCCAATACAGTTTATCAAATTCATTAATTGCTTGCGGGAAGTATGACGGCCACGCCATCGCACTTTCGCTGCCTGTCTGCACGCTAATTCCTGAAAGAGCGCCTAAACAATCTCTGAAAATACGAAGAACTATGGCGCTTTATTCTCTCCTGGCGTTTGCAGTCGTTTCGGCACAATTAGTGACGCTACAGCCTGTTCACGTGACGTCGTGAGGGAATAGGCTCTCGATTGGTCCACATACGAGGGATATCAGTTGCGAAAAGTCTCCTACCCTGCTTCGCTATGCAGTCGCACCTCCGTTCTGCCTCGTTTCGCATGACTATCGTGCGCGATCAACTGATTTCACTTCCTGTTGTGCGTTTTCGACTGCGCAAGCGGAGATAACAGCGTGTAACCTAAAAGCACGAGATCCTGATAGACTCAACGCTTAGTGTTGACATTGCCCACGTGTTCAATGAAGAAATAAACGGCGACGTGTGGATAGCGCCTGTAGGAAGGGTACCCAACGCGAGAAAGAAACCACTCTCTCGTCTTTGAACTCGGAGTGATTGAGGGGCTCTTAATGGCAACTCAACAAAAAGAAAAAACAGCCCGCACTTTCATCACTTTTGCACGCAGTAAGGTGCTCCTGGTGGACCACGTGCGCGCCCAGCTGGCCCTGGTGAAAAAGTGCGCCGACCTGGCGAGTTCCATGCTGGGTCCGAGCCTGCTGTACGCCTACGCCTACAGCGTGGTACTGCTGTGTGCCTCCGCCTACTACACCACACAACCAGAGTTCCCCTTCCGCGTCAGACTGTTCTTCTTCTTCTTCTTTGCCCTCCACTATGTCAGCATCTTCGTGCTGCCAGTTGAGGCCCACCGCATGAGGAACGCCGTACGTACATGCAGCTGTAACCCGACTAAGCACGTTGTAAACACTGAGAGGGGAAACTAGACGGAAGGGAGCTTATGCAGTTTGCGGCACCATATACAGTATAGCGGCGAATACACCACTGCCAAACTTTAAGAGTAATTGCATGGATGCCACAGTCAATCATGTTTTCAAGCTTCTTTTTCTTAGAGTGTAGATTATTGACTGCGATGTCATACGATACGACTACGCCGTTTGATGAGATTAAGATATTCGTAGTTTTAGGACGGATAACTACGGAGGCTCGTTATGGGAGGCCTTCAAGTTCACGCTGCCATGCACAGGGTCGCCCACATTTAGGTGGAACACCTCGTTGGTATTAAAGAGCTGTAGCATCTGACGTTTAGTGCGGAGAACTCCTCATTTTTCGGCATCATTATTAGACGAAATGTAAAGTACATTTTTCCCGCTAAGTAAAAGAAACAATGTAATTATGCGACCTTTCTGAATAGTAAGGAGGTGTTTCCCCTTAATGTGATCGACCCTGTAATTGAATCAACTCGAAACGTGCAAGGCTACAGTTTCAAATGACTCTGCCCTCCCTTTACAGGTTAACCATCTTCGGTGCGTTGTGCAATGTGCTCCAATGGCTGACTACTCCGACGACCTCTTATTACAGGTACGTCCGTCGCAAGATTCTGTCAGCAACCTCTTCAAACGAAGCTTGTTGTGAGTCACAGATTTCGATGGCGGCGTTATCGTACTCTAAAAACCCGGCGCCAGAACCAAACGATTCTTTGAGCGTACAGAAATGCGCCACTCGAAGGTGCGCCAGTCACATTCGTATCTGTATGCGCCGTTTTACAATAATTGATGCCTGCTCGATCGTGAGATTCTCTCGATCGTGGGATCAGCCGTTTCTGATGTGGCAGCCTGATCTTTTATCGAGGTCACTTGTCGACCTCGACAAAGAAAGAAGCAAAGGGAAAAAGAAAGAAAAGATAGAAAAACAGTAGGTCAGGCACGCGCACGACAAGATTCACTTAATTCCCTTATGGAAATGACTGTTCGTTTTCCATTGCCGAAATATGATCGAATTATTGACTTTATTGATTATCAGCCTTATGGAAATGACTGTTCGTTTTCCATTGCCGAAATATGATCGAATTATTGACTTTATTGATTATCAGCCTTATGGAAATGACTGTTCGTTTTCCATTGCCGAAATATGATCGAATTATTGACTTTATTGATTATCAGCGATTCCGCAATACTCAGTGACTTGCTTCAATACTTCGTCAACAACATTTCTGTTGTGCAGTTAGCAATAAAAATGTCATTGACTCATTTCTATCGAAATACCATTGAGGGAATATTTCCTCAACAATATTTCTGTTGAGCACTTTGCAATAAAAATTGCACTGACGCAATTATTTGGAAATACAGTTGAGGAAATATTTCTTCTGTTGAGTAGTTTGCAATAAAAATGTCATTGATGCAGTTTTGTCGAAATACCATCGAGACATTATTCACTGCCGATGGAACTGTCGTGCGACTTATAATTAGTTCAACCGCCATTAACCCCTGCTAAGCCTCATTTATTTCACTTAGTGCAATTATTGCCTCATAAATTTTAATACTGTAAGTTAGTCTAACACCACACGCACACGCACGCACGCGCAAACACACGCATGCACGCACACACACATGCGCGCGCGCACTGGCCAAACGTCTGATTCTGACGAAGGCTGTGACACGGCCAAAACATTCACAAACCAGTACAATGCACGCAGTTTCGTAAGTACGCCCTTTCATTTCTCCAACCATACGTGCACCGGACCTACAGAACTTTTTCGCACCCTTAACTTTGAAACTCCGCGTTTTTTTTTTGTTGTTGTTGTTTTTTTGTGAACATTCTTCGTGGTTCTCTCTTCTCGACCGATCCTTTATTGTGGAACCTGTACCTCCCGCTACGACTGAACAATGAAGATGGGTTGGGCCTGCAGGCATGGTTTGAAACTTCGCAAATTGTATGGTGTGCGTCAGGGACGTGGCCAGAATTTTTTTCTGGGGTGTTAGGGGTGAGTTCAACTGCCCTTCATGTATTTTCATGCGTGTGTTTGTATGTGTGCGTGTATATATATATATATATATATATATATATATATATATATATATTATATATATATATATATATATATATATATATATATTTATATATATATATATATATATATAGATGCAAAGCCCAAAAATTCTGGAGGGTGTTGAGCAGCCCCTCCCCCCTTGTTTACGCCGATGGTGTGCGTGTCGTTCGTCCTCATCGTTATTTACCACTAATGTCTTATTTACCCATCCGAGAACAATTTTTGAGTACGCGCGGGTTCTTTGACTCTGACCCTGCTGGGATCAAAGATGACATAAGAACGCATCGGAAACTTGGTAATTTTGTCTTGTATTTATAGATCATACTTTTAACGAGCACAGTAACCCACAAAAGAAACCAAAATCCTTGCAAGCGCTGTATGACCTTTCCGCCTTCGTTTCTCCAATGCCAAGGACAACGTATTTCGTGGAATATTGCAAAGCGCCCCGTCGAAGCGGGACAACGGTCACGCTGAACACAGGACAACAGTTCATTTTCAAGACACAAATAGCAGAATTCAGTGCAGTATTTTTGTTTCTGTTACTATTCGGTATACACAGTACGTTGGCTTTCTCTTCGAATATAAACGAACTTGCCCAGAAACGAAACTTGTTAAACTATATTTTGTCGATTGGCTGTCACCCTTCAACAAATAGGTGTTTTCTCCTGGCTTCATTACGACGACGTGCAATGTACGTTTAAATGGCTGGCTTTCCAAGTGCTTTTGTTTTGCACACGCATGGACGTACAGGACAACAGCTGCTAGTTTTAGCAGTAATTAAAACGCACCACTGTACAGATGCTGTATATTTTTAAACAGCAAACGCGCTGTAGTAGTATCAAGAACCGATCAGACACGGTTGACACATTGGCGGCCGCCTGATTGTTCAATACAGGCGCGCGTCCGAGAAAGAAGTGGTGAACAGGGCAAAATGGGGCAATCGGCGAAATGGCGCAATTGCCCCATTTTGCCGATTGGAGAAGGGCTCCGGAATGTCTCTGCCTTGCCGCATTAGGGTTCTGAAGGCTAACATCGCTTACACTATAAGACTGAGGTAGCGGTGGAACCGTGTTGATATCAGTCTGTACAAAAGGCTCAGTGCACTCGAGCAGGGCCGCAAAATGGTGCGCACCTAAGAAGCTTAATAAGATACACTTGGCATTTGACTCGCGCTCCTCTGCAGCGCTGTCACAAAAGAGATCGACTATTGTTCTAAGCTGTCGCCACTACTAAGAACTACCTCGCACTGCATTTTCTGCTATACAACCTATAACGACAATTTCGCCAATCCCCGAAGGTCGCGGGGTCGAATCCCGGCCGCGGCGGCCGTATTTCGACGGAGGCGAAATGCTGGAGGCCCGTGGGCTTAGATTTAGGTGCACGTTAAAGAACACCAGATGGTCAAAATTTCCGGAGCCCTCCATTACGGAGTCCCTCATAAACTTATCATAGTTTTGGGACGTAAAACTCCAACGAATATTAATTTCACCAATCATCTACAGACGTCGTAATATAGATTGAATAGCCGCGCGTACATGCCTTTTTTATACAGGGTGTTTCTTTCTTTACTTTCTTTCTTTATTTGTTTCTTTCTGTGCAAGTACAGAAAATGGAGCGAAGGCAAAAGGCTTAAAAGCCTGACAAAGGGCCTTTGCTCCAGGTGCAGTGAGGCACGCAGGCCGTCATAAGCACTTTGCAGGATACAAATAATAGGAATGAAAGAAAAGGTAAAAAAGGTACATGTGCAAAATAATGTAACAAATACAGCAATAATAAAGCATTATTTCTAGTATGGAAATGTATACACTACAATCGTAATGTTCAACATACAAATTTGACATTAGCTGCGAGTGCTGATCGCAATTACTTAAAGCATACAGAAACGACAAATAATAAAAAATACACAGGGATGCTCGGGGAAAAAGTACACAAATATACGATTAGGAATTGTCGTACGGTGTAGTATTTGTACCAGAAAAAAAAACAAAAAACATGAGATACAATATGGGCAAACAGGAAACAAAAACAGTAGTCAAGAAAATTCAATGTTGTTTTCAATCAGTACTATCCTGATCATTTTCTTAGAAACTGTGCAATTTATATCTAGAAGGTTGTCGATTTTGTTTAAAAGGTGGGTACCTGGAAAGATGTGTGTTGCCGTCCGTAGATCGTTCGAGTCTTTGGAGTCCTTCTAGCATAAGTACGAAAATCATACAGAGAACCACGAGGATCCTGCGAATGATAGAGTCTATTGCGTTTTATGTACTGAAATAACTTAAAATAGAAAATCTGGCTGGCTTTGAGCATACTAAATTTCGAAAATAGCGGTTCTGTCCGCAAGTCACGTATAGGGCCACGAAAATCCTCAAAGATTCTCAGGACCCTCTTTTGCAAAATAACCAATTTAGAATAGTTCGTTAGTGTTGTAGTCCCCCACACAAGCGCGCAATAAGAAAGTCGTGAGTAGAAGAGAGTGTAATAAAGTGAATTTTTTAGCCACAGTGGTATGAGAGAACGTAACCTGTATAAGCATCCAATACTTTTACTAAGTTCTGACATTAACTTCGCTATATGCTCATTCCAAGATAAGTCCTCTTGAAACCAGACACTAGGAACTTCTGATTCTTAACTTGTTCTAATATATGGCCCTGGTATCTAATAGTCATATTAAAATTTCTTGGCTTATTCACGGGGGCAAACAGCATGTACTTGGTCTTATTTGCGTTTAAGCACAACTTATTGAGTTTCAACCATGACGAGAGCTGGTTCAAAAAAAGGTTCACGTTCCCTTCTAGGTCGACAAGTGAAGAACCCTCAAAAAAGATGTTGGTATCGTCCGCATACATTACTAGTTTGGGGCAATCTGGAATGTGGCAGAGATCATTAATATAAATTATAATAGGAGGGGACCCAGAATGGATCCCTGCGGCACTCCTTTCTTCACCACGACGTATTCTGATGGCTCGTTATTTATGCTCACAAATTGGTATCGATTGTTAAATAGCTTTTCAATAGGTCATGTGCAATTCCTCGTATACCACATGAGCTTAATTTATGTAAGAGGACGTCATGACATACGGTATCAAACGCTTTACGCAGATCTATGAATAGCCCAACTGTGTATAATTTTTTCTCGAAATTATCTATTATGTGATCTTTTATTTGAATTAATGCAAGCTCTGCAGACTTGTTTTTTTGGAAGCCAAATTGTGCATCATATATAATATTGTATTTATCAAAGAAATCCTGGAGCCGCTTGTTCATTGCACTTTCATATACTTTCGACAAAACAGGTAGCACTGATATGGGACGATAGTTGGTCATGTGTTTCGGATTGCCGCCTTTAAAGATAGGACATACGCGAGCAATTTTCAGCTTGTCTGGGAAAATGCCCGTGGTAAAAGAAAGGTTGATAATATACGCTAGGGGAGTGGATAACACATCGGCTACGTATTTTATCGGCACAGGTTTTATTTCGTCGTACCCTGCTGCACATTTATTTTTTATTTTCCTAATACTTTTTTCAATTTCGGTGCATGTGACAGGGGTTAACAGAATTGTATTGGGAATGCTGCAATTGTTTAACAACAGATGTAGATCCTCACCATCTGTGTCATCTTGGGTGTCACAGCTAGTTATGAAATACTTGTTGAATGCCGTTGCTGCATCAACGTTATTGAGGACTCCCGCTTCTGTCTCTATGATGGTTATATTGCTCTGAGCTTTGTGGCCCAGCAGGTCTCTGACCTCATCCCAAATTTTCCTTGGGTCATTGCTTATTCTGCTGAAAACATCTGCGTAATAGTTCATTTTGGCCTGTTTCAATTCATAAGTAAGTTGATTTCTGTATTTCTTGTATTCCTTTAGCGTATTCATGTCGCGGGACTCGACAAATGCATGGAACACGCGGTGTTTCTTCTTTATTTTTTTATGCATGGCATTGGAAATCCATGGTTTTCTTATTTTTTTGCTCTGGTGTTTTTTCATAACCTTCGGAAACGCAATATCGTAGCATTTTTTCAGTTTTCCAAATAATATCTCATACGCAACGTTTGGGTCTGCTTCCTGAAGCACACGCTCCCAGTCTTCTTCTATAATTCGTTGACGAAATAACTCCAACGTATGATCGTTGATTTTACGAAATACTACATTTTCAGTCTTATTAGCTTGATAGTGATCACGTGATATAGGAAAGGCTAAAAAAATTGGCAGATGGTCGCTTATTTCTAAAGAAAGTGTTCCAGCGACACACGATAATGTGCATACGTTCGTGATACAGACGTCAAGCAGAGTTGCCGTTTCAGCCGTCAATCGCGTGGCTTTTGTGATGACGTTTTCACAAGCAAAATAATTCATAACCTCTGTTAGCTGTCTAGCTGAGGCATCCAATGAAAGCATATCGACGTTGACGTCACCCATAACCGCAAAAGCTAAACCAGAATGACAGGAATAATTCAGTATATTTTCAATCGACTCCAGAAATGCTGGCTTGCTACCTGAGGGTGGCCTGTAGACCACGGTTATAAGCGCCCTAGGCAGGCGTATCATTAAGCATTCAATATTTTCGTTTACACGGGAAAATTGAGGAATAAGTTCATGGTTAAATATTTCCTTGACGTAAATGGCCACACCACCTCCTCGTTCTTCAGTACGCACTAGGCCATTATAAGTGTAACCTTGAAAATAAGGAGGATCTTCGCCAGTCGTTAGCCAGGTTTCCGAAAACATAAGTACATCAAAAGCAAAGGAAAGCCGAGAGAAATAGTCAACCAGCTGTTCTTTTTTATTCCGTATGCTGCGTACGTTCACATGAAACAATGTTAATCGCCTATGTGCGTCATGCAGCAGTGAATTGAAAGAGTCAAGCTCATAATAGCACGCTTTTGCCATTTTGGTAGTGTTCCGACAATGTAATAACCACCAATACAACTGTCACTGATCTAGTCAGCCTCTGCGGTCATTTTACTTAGATCACTAGTAGTGGCTATCCTGAGCACCGGCGAACTTTCGTTTCGACGAGCGAATACCTTCCCATTTGCTGTCCAAACGAACTTCCACTGCATCTCCCTTTTGCGTTGTATTGCGGCCCCAAGCAGTTGTTTGCCATTCCTTGTCAAGTGTTCATTAACGTACACTGGGGATGACACTCGACTGCCCAGTACCCCACTGTCAATTTTAGCTTTCTTTGCTTTGCTTAGCAAGGCATTCCGTTTAGTTCTTCGTACAAAGCGAACAACTATGTAGCTTACATCGTGCCGAGCAGTGGGCACTCTATGGCATGTGTCAACATCATCCTCAGAAATTTCTTCATGCACAATGGCTCCAATTTTCTTGACAGCCTCAAATGGTTCTATATCAGTAGGAACGCCCTTGATTTCCAAGTTATTGGAACGCTGGTACTGCTCGACCTCCTCGACCCTGCTCCGCAATTTGGCATTTTCAGCTTTTAGCTCCTCGTTTTCTTTCAGTATTTGACTAAGGCCCTCTTTGAGGTCCTTCACTTCATTCAAACTGTCCTTAATCTCTCGGAGCTCTTTTCTTAGTTCGCGACGCAGGTCATCGATGGCCTTAGCAGTGTCACGCGAGTCCTTCGTCATTATCGGGTGGGAACAAGATACATGCAATGCACTCAGACAGAGCTATAATCAGTAAAAAACAAAACAAAGAACTATGTCCGGCAGCAATGCACAAATGTAAGGAAAATAGCGGCCTCAATATTGCCGAGAACGTTTATCTCACCTGCAAAAAGGTGTATCTTTTAGTGTGTGGTTCCAACGTGCACTGCTGCCGGACTGCAGAAGAAGCGATGTTTCCGCAGGCTTTATATATCAGCGGGACACGTTGCCCTCTGGTGACGACAATCTTGGAATCTTGATCACGCAGTGGGCGATAGTTGTCCACCGGGTCGTCGATTTCCTTGCTTGCTGCGATGTCACAGAGTAGCGCAGATGCTCGTAAGAAGTGTCTGCAAAAAGGTGTATCTTTTAGTGTGTGGTTCCAACGTGCACTGCTGCCGGACTGCAGAAGAAGCGATGTTTCCGCAGGCTTTATATATCAGCGGGACACGTTGCCCTCTGGTGACGACAATCTTGGAATCTTGATCACGCAGTGGGCGATAGTTGTCCACCGGGTCGTCGATTTCCTTGCTTGCTGCGATGTCACAGAGTAGCGCAGATGCTCGTAAGAAGTGTCTGCAAAAAGGTGTATCTTTTAGTGTGTGGTTCCAACGTGCACTGCTGCCGGACTGCAACGTGCACTGCTGCCGGACGTGCACTGCTGCCGGACTCAAGAAATGTGTCCAACCTTCTCAAAAAATCAGGAAAATGCGATATTTGATTGCTGCCTTCAGAATTGGTTTTTCTGTAGTGGAAGATATTTTAAGATGATTAAAGAAATTATTTGGGACTGTAATTGAAAAAGTTAAATTAACTTTTTAATTAGTGGAGTTAGGTGGTTGTGTCAAATGGGAGAATTGAAGTTCTTCATGCCAGAAACCCAACCCAACTTTGAGATTTCCAAAAAGTTGCATCTAGCAATAATTACGAAGTAATGAATTTCAACCGAATTCGATGGCTTTCGCCGTTGAAAGCCGTTGCATTTCGTTGAACTTCATTACGCCACAACAATTACTAGAGGACGCTTTTTCGAAATCTCAAAGCTCGGATGGGTTCCTCGCATGAAGATCTTCAATTCTCCCATTTGACACAATCACCTAACTCCACTAATTAAAAAGTTAATTAATGTAACTTTCTTAATTACTGTCCTAAATAATTTCCTTAACTACCTTAAGATTCCTTCCGCTACAGAAAAAGCAATTCTGAAAGCCACGAACAAATATCGCATTTTCCTAATTTTTTGAGAAGGTTGGACACATTTCTTGAAACACCCTGTATATGTGCATACACGGCAGCAAACCTTCCGCTGAAGCCCCCTACGTTGTCACAAAACATCATTATGGCGGGAAGTGCGGACGTTTCTTTTTCCTAATTTAAAGTCTCCTTTTCCTGCAAGCACCATGACAGTATTGTATTGTTGTTCAAACAAAATAAAGGAATAATAAGAAAATAATAGGATTTCTTCTTATATCATGGCGAGGAGGAAGGATGGAAACTTTGTGCCATATTTCAGTCACTGCCTGGGCCAATTCGGTCATCTGCTTGCTTTCTTGTACACATGTGACTTGCATGTAGTAACTCTAATTCATGCGTATTTCCCTATTCATCTATAGCATTTTAACACTGAACATCCTTTCATTTTGGTGGGATTTTGAGCTTGCAGGGGACAGGCGTCTTTTCAGGCTTTTATGCCTTTTCGCAGGTCCCGCTAGGCAAATTGTACTTTTTTTCTGCTTTTAGCCTGAAATAAACTTCAAATTCATAGCGTTTATGAATGCTGTTAAAATCACCCTTGCTTCTATTCCCTTCATTCACGATTTTTCTATAAGTTAGGACATTCGCCCTGCTGAGCCCAAAGAACTCGAAACAACCGACATTATTGCCGACATCATTCCGCCACAATTTGCAACAGCTAAGGCTTGTGCGTGTGAAGCTTAAGCCTCAGCTGTTTAAGCTGTTTCCTACATCACCTTTGTTGACGTAGCAAAAAATTCCGTGCACCCTCGTGATTACTTGGAGAAGTGATGAAATGCGACTTCAGTAAGTTCGGTGCTTGGGTGCCGCCCTACAAGAAAGCATTCTGGTAAATGTAGAGAATCTATGGTGTAGGGTCTGTGGATCCGTATGAGAAAGGAACTGTAAGCACACTGTGTGCTTTAAAAGGTAATAAATGAATACTTGAACATTGAAATTCGTAGCCACGCGCCAGCAACGAAAATGCAAATTAAAAAAAGAGTCAGATTAGAGCCTCGACTGAACAAGCAAAAAGCACGAAACAAGCAAGCGTGCAACATCCCACACAAGGCACAGATATGTAGCAGGCCAGCAGACAGACAGAGATGTCACTAAGCACTCGGATATACTGATGGCCACGGCGTATTGCGCTATCAGTGCACATATCTATATCAATCAACATATTCTCCTCACTTGTGAAAAGTATTGTAACATCTTATTTATTAAATTGTCATCCACGTTGGAGTTAGCGAATTTCGCCAAACTTTGGTCCTGCATAAAATCGTTGAAGACCATTTGATTCTTCGGGCAGCTGTATTATTAACAGATAAACATTTTAAGAGTTCGAAATAAGCATTCAAAACATCCTATAGAAAGCTCTAATAAAGTCAATGCAGTGAGAAAATCGAATACGCCAGAAGCTACAAAACAAAACTATGAACAGGACAACGCTGTATGTGAGTTGGGAATAAAATTTCAATGAAGTGAATTACATGGGGATTATAGCGGAAGCACTTTTAATACTTCCAGCTCCGTATGATGCTCTATGTCATCAAGCACGATGACCTCAAGTTCACAGGTTGTGGCTTCTTTACCGTTGACCTGTCGACATTTGCAGCAGTAAGTACCGAGATTTTGCTGTGAAATTATCACTTTATAATTCAAGCCCGCGCGCGTTAAACCTTGTCTGTCATATAAAAATTAACAGCAAGATGATACTTAATTAAATTAATCCACAAACAACCTTTATCGGGCACTTCAAAGGTATACTGGGCAGCAAAACGCAATAAATGTGTAATCCCGGCAACATCACTACAAACAACACTTAACAGCAAGCGTTTTGAAGAAGGTATCGTGTTATTTGTATATAATCTCGCTCATAATTTTAAATGGGCACTTGATAAATAAGTGAACAAAAACGAGCGCCTGTGGGAGGACTCTGCAGACCAGCGACTGGAACTCATCGCGAACCCTGCCGATCCCACGCGCAGGGGCAACAGCGCATGCGTTGACACGCTACCGGACCTTGCGTTCGTGGCGAACATAGCCAACGCGCAGTGGCACAACATGCAGGAGGATCTCGGAAGTGATCACTCCATAATAGAGATTCAAATAGATACAGGGCAGCATACTAGGGTGTGCCACTTCGAGAGCGCAGGGAAAGCCAGGGGACGTAGGCTCCGTCTCGTGGAATGGGACGCATTCCGCAAGACACGCAAAGAACGCGAGCGAGGCGACCGGCCGATAACAAACATTGACGAATGGACCGAAACGCTCAGGGCAGACGTGGACGCGGCAACGCACGAGGTCCCTCCTGAGGCAAACCTTCAAGTGATCGATAGCAGGCTCCTGCACATGTGGGAGGCCAAGCAGGCTTTGCTGAAGAGATGGAAGCGTCAAAGGCACAATAGGACGCTGCGCAGGCGCATAGCCAAACTGGACAGGGACACAGAAGAACACGCCTTCCAGGTATGCCGCGCGCAATGGGAAGAGACGTGCAATGGCCTTGAGACTCAGATGCGCGGTGCGAGCGCTTGGCGCCTCTTCCGGCACCTTCTGGATCCGGAGGAAACCAAGACCGCTCAGGGGCACAAGATTCGCAGACTCGTACGCGACTTTGGGGGCACGCCAGATGAATTTCTTGAGGCCGTTCGCGAGCGTTACTTTAGAACGGGAGAAAGACTACAGCACGCAATGTACGACGGAGACGACAACGAAAAGCTAGACGCGGAGTTTAGTGAAGCAGAAATCAGGGCGGTCCTAAGCAGTCTCAACACCAGGTCGGCCCCTGGCCCGGATCGGGTGACCAACAAGACCCTACGCAACCTGGACGACGAGTCAATTACGCGACTTACGGCCTACGTTAACGAGTGCTGGCGAGAGGGCTCCCTCCCCAATGCGTGGAAAAGGGCCCGCGTGGTCATGATTCCCAAACCGGGTAAGCAGGTGACGATCGATAACCTAAGACCAATCTCGCTCACGTCCTGCGTGGGCAAAATCATGGAACACGCTGTCCTGACTCGCGTGACTGATTACCTCGAAGACGCCGACGTCTTCCCCCCCACGATGTTGGGATTTCGTCGTAACCTTTCCGCGCAGGACGTGATGCTGCAGCTCAAACACCAGATCATAGACGACACTTCTCGTTCCACCAAGGCGATTCTCGGCCTCGATCTGAAAAAGGCTTTTGACAGTGTCAAACACGCGGCGATTCTCGACCGTGTCCGATCGCTGGGATTAGGCCAAAGAATGTATAACTATATACGCGATTTCCTCACGGGCAGGCGTGCGAGCGTCGTCGTCGGCAACGCGGAATCAGAGGAATTCGAGACGGGCCCGATGGGTACGCCGCAGGGCTCTGTCGTGTCGCCCATGTTATTTAATCTCGTCCTTCTTGGGCTTCCGGAAAAACTAGCTACAATAGAGGGACTGCATCACAGCCTCTATGCGGACGACATCACCCTCTGGGTCCCCCGAGGAGGATGTGACGGCAACGTAGAACGAACGCTTCAGATGGGCGTGGACGCGGTCCAGGAGTTCTTGCGAGGCACGGGCCTCGAATGTTCGGCGGCCAAGTCCGAGCTATTGCTCTACAGACCCACGAGCAGGGCCCGCAAAACCGTGCTTCCCGGCGGAGGGAGATCAGACATTAGAGTAGTAACGGCGGACGGCGTTCCCATACCGAGCGTAGAGCATATAAGGATATTGGGACTACACCTGCAGGCCAACGGTCACAACGGTGAGATGGTACGAAGACTTAGACGCTCAGTAGACGACACGATTCGACTACTCCGCCGCATAATGAACAGACGCAGCGGTATGCGGGAAAGTTGCGCGATCCGCCTCGTACAGGCGTACGCGATCAGTCGCATAACGTTCGTAGCCCCTTATCTAAAGTGGCTGGCGTCTGAACGAAACAAGATCGACTGCATGATACGCAAAGCGTTCAAGAGGGCGGTCGGCATCCCTGTCAATGCGAGCACGGACAAGTTCTTCGAGCTGGGCCTGCACAACACCCTGGGCGAACTGATCGAGGCGCACAACATCGCACAATACGAGCGACTGTCCAAGTCCAAGACGGGCAGGCGCATCCTCGAGTCACTCGGCATAACATACCACGCACAGTGCGGGGAGAAGACGATGGTTCCGATCACAGTCCGCGACCGTCTCACCGTCCCGCCGCTCCCCAAGAACATGCACCCGACGCACCACGTCGGGCGCCGCAACAAAAGAGCGAGCGACCTGCAAAGAATGTATGGCAACAGCGAGGAGGCGGTGTACGTGGACGCCGCGCGATACCCAGAGGGAAGGTGTGCTCACGCGATCGCAGTTGTGAATCACGCGGGCAAATGCATCGCGAGCGCCACGGTGCGCACGAAACACATAGAGGCGGCCGAAGAGGCGGCGATCGCTCTAGCACTGGTCGCGGCACCGGAAGCTGCGGTCGTGATCAGCGACTCGCAGGCTGCCGTCCGTGGCTTCGCGCGCGGCCGCATCTCGTGGCAGGCGGCCCGCATACTTCAGACTCGCTATGGAAGCAGGGACGGCGGCGACTTTCGAGGAACGATGGCCCCGACGTCACCGTCCTCGCATTCAAAAACCGAAAATGCGACGGTCTTTCTCCTGTGGACCCCGGCTCACACCAGCGTCCCGCTTGCAGGCAACCAGGCGGCCCATACCGCGGCTCGAGGTCTCACTCACCGAGCCGCGGCCGACTTCACCCCAGAGAGAGTAAGAACACAACAGCAACCGGAATGGTCGTGGGGCGATCGCCTGACCACATTCAGCGACATCACACAACATTACAGACTAAACAGACGCAAATACCCTCCACCACACGACAAATTAAACAAAAGACAGGCCGTAACTTGGAGATTACTACAAACAGACACTTACCCCAGCCCGGCGATCCTACGCATCTGTTATCCGAGCTTGTACCCGACGGACGCGTGTAAAGAGTGCGGGGAAAGAGCCACACTGCGGCACATGCTTTGGGAATGTGCCGGGAGAGTTAATGTCGCTGCCGCCGCTCACTTCGCGACGCATGTTAGACAGGGGCGAATTGCTACCACCGCGCGAGGGCAGGGGCCGACCGCCGCCGCGGCTGTGGTCACTGCTGAGGATCGGCTGCGTCGGCGTCGCTGCCGCTGGGAGGCGGCACTCACCAGCGACAAGCTGACCGACCAACTTTGGGCCGTCCGGCAAGCCGAGGATGCCGCCCGGGTGCAAGGGCTTCAAGCCGTCACCTGACGCCATCATCGACGGAGAGTGGGACGGGACAGGGGTTAATCCCCTCTTCCCCCCGCCTCGTCCGGACTTTTAATAAAGTTTATTCACTCACTCACCTTTAACAGTTAGCTAGAAGGCACCTACCAAAAACAGCACATCTTCCGAATATATCCAACACTTTACTGTCTCAACACAAGCACAGTTTTTCACTGACCATGTCATGCGTGTTTGTTTTGCAGATAACTGGAGCAGTCATCACATACACTGTTGTCTTGGCCCAGACAAGTGAGAGCTACCTCAGAGACACACGTCTACATCCTCCCAACATCACGGATGTGTGAAGATCACGCGGCGGTCACCGCAGTTTTGCGCATTTAAGCAAGCCCGCTGCAGCATTCGACTCGGATTTCAATGTAATGAAATGAAAGTTCGAATGGTAGCACCTGAATGTTTATGAAGCTTTCAGGACGATAAATAAAGTGTGGGGAAATGCGATGCGATGCGCGCCAGCTAACAACAAACATGATGGCCACATGCCCGTGCATATTGCCAATGCGGAGCCTGCGATCTTATCCAGCTGTCATGATAGCTTCTTCTGCGAGCCTATTAAATCATCATGTATGTGTGTGAATGTGATCAAAGTGAAGTTATTATTATTATTATTATTATTATTATTATTATTATTATTATTATTATTATTATTATTATTATTATTATTATTATTATTATTATTATTATTATTAATTTACTCGCATACAACTACTTCAAATACTCAGCTGTAATGCAACACTTGGTAAGGTTTCATGGCGAGGAAACCGTTATGAATGCTTGCGTCTAGTAGGGGTGGTCACCTTTATTGTATGACAATCTTGCTTTTTCTTCATTTAACAAAGCTACATATCTTCGCGCGTTGACAATCAATACGCTATCTAGAACTCCATTGTTGCTAGCACCTTTCACCTAGACGCCTTATGAGCAGTGCGCTAGTCACAAATAGCTGGTTCCTGAGCTTGATACCAAGCTCAAGATGTAGCACGGAATTAATTGTATTTTCTTGGCAAGTGGCGGCATATTTAGTCTTGGTATGAGAGTGGCAAGGCGTCAGGCTCAAGAGAGCATCAGTACCTTGGCAAGGTTCCACGCCACTATTATACTACTGTTAACGTTATCTCTTAGTAGTAACAGAGCTATCCGCCAAGGTGGTAGTTTTGGTGCTCGACTGCTGACCCGAAGGTCGCGGGATCGAATCGCGGCCGCGGCGCTCGCATTTCGATGAAGCCGAAATACTAGAGGTCCGTGTACTGTGCGATGTCAGAGCGCGTTAAAGAACACCAGATGGTCGAAATTTCCGGAGCCCTCCACTACGGCGTCCCTCACAATCATATTGTGGTTTCGGGACGTTAAACCCCAACAACTATTATTATTACGTAGCACAACATTAATTTCGTTATGTGAATTAGTTTTGTTTCTCCTCATTTGCCCTTCACGTTGTCTTTTCGTTTTACTTGTGCGCATGTGCCCGTCTTGCGAACGTTTACGCTTAGTGATATTTCTATATTTCTACTAAGCGAACTTCATGGATGTCCCCTTGTTCTTGCTTCGTTATTTTTATGTGTGTGTGTGTGTGTGTGTGTGTGTGTGCATGTGCGTGTTTGTGTGTACGTGCGTATGCGTGCGTATGCGTGCGTGCGTGTGTGTGTGTGTGTGCGTGTTTGTGTGTGTTTGTGTGTGCGTGCGTATGCGTGCGTGCGTGCGTGTGTGTGTGTGTGCGTGCATGTGTGTACGTGTGCGTGTGTGTGTGTGCGTGTGTTTGTGTGTGCGCTCGTGTGTGCGTGTGTGTGTTTGCGTGCGTATGCGTGCGTGCGTGCGTGTGTGTGCGTGTGCGTGCGTATGCGTGTGTGTGTGTGTGTGTGTGTGTGTGCGCGCGTGCGTGCGTGTGTGTGTGTGTGTGTGTGTGTGTGTGTGTGTGTGCGCGTGTGTGTGTGTGTGCGTGCATGTGTGTACGTGTGCGTGTGTGTGTGTGCGTGTGTTTGTGTGTGCGCTCGTGTGTGCGTGTGTGTGTTTGCGTGCGTATGCGTGCGTGCGTGCGTGTGTGTGCGTGTGCGTGCGTATGCGTGTGTGTGTGTGTGTGTGTGTGTGCGCGCGCGTGCGTGCGTGCGTGCGTGTGTGTGTGTGTGTGTGTGTGTGTGTGTGTGTGTGTGTGTGTGTGTGTGTGTGTGTGTGTGTGTGTGTGTGCCTATGTGTGTGTGTGTGTGCCTATGTGTGTGTGTGTGGTCGCAGGAACACCTGGATACTAAAACATTAACAAATTGAAGGAATTCAAAAAGACAAGATAGACACCGAGAGGCAAATATACCAATGTTTAAACAATACACGAAAAACTAGGAAACGCGCTGTCATTTTGCATTTTGTCAATTCCGAGACAACAGATCCCTACGGTGAAAGTCGACTAACGCGGAAATCCCTTTACATTCTTTAATGAGCATGCCCAATAGCAGCTTCTTCTTAAAAACAACGTATGTTTCAAAACGAGTAGCCCACGCCATTTTGGAAGGGCAAACATCCAGCGGCAATCGTGTATTTTTAGGAAAATTGTTGCTAACTGAGCCCACGCATTGTTTTGTCACTTTTTTCCTCGTCGGAATATGCTTTTTATGTGTCCTTATTGTGCCTTGTTCAATGCTGTTTTCAAAAAAGACAAGCGACCTTTCCGACGTCGTCAATGACCCAACACATCCAAGTACAGCGATAGGTTGCCATCATGGATACTTTTAACGCAATCTTCAAAGGTGAATCAGTCGAAACGCGTGAGGGCCTGGTGGGACGTCGATGTGTCCCATCGTTCGTAGCGTGGCCATAACATGCATGATGCAACGTAGCTGAATTTTCCCTTAGACTAATAAGGTCAACGTTTCACCCTCGTGGCATTTTCTCTACTGTGCACGGCCATCCTACAGAAGCTCATTTTTTGTAGCTTATCTTTTTTCGATCGGCGATAAATGTTGCAGCTTTCGTTCGTGCGTAGGCAGAAATTTGTGAACTTCGGCCAAGGTGACTTGCAATGAAGGCACAGTGGGGGCAAACGCCATTTAATCTCGTGCTGTTAACCGCTACATTGGCGACCGGTAAGTCAGGCTTAACTTGTCCCAATTTTTCAATTGCAGCGATATTGGTACTGAAATTAAGCGTTGCCAGTGTCCCTATCTGAGTTTGACTTCAGGCGGATCATACCCTTTTTTTTAATTCCAACATTGCAAAAATTACCCATTGTTTCAATTTTAAAGACGATAGTCTTCCTTGGGGAACTTAAACGCAGAAATTTTGGTCTGTCTGTCTGTCTGCCTGTCTTACTGTTTGTCTGTCTGTCACCCGATCCAGCCACCCGGCCAAAGTTTAACCACTTGCGGAACGCCCAGCCATCTTGAACTGGTACCGCCGTTTATACTTGTGAACTTTGTCGATCAAAAAGCAAATCTTACGCATATCTGAGGCGCAACATCAATACATAAGTATTAGGTGGTGTGTTCCTTTACTAGAAAATACATAGATACATAATTCTAAATACCCTAGTGTTGCTTAGGCTTCGTGGAAAATGCTAGTGTTTTTTGGGGGGGATGCGCTGCAAATGCGACGCTATGAGCCAGATGCGGCGATTCAACATAGAGGAGGAGGACTCATGTAGTACGGCCGGCAGATAAATATCGTCTTTCGACGACATTTGCAGCGAAGCACGCAGATACGCGGCCAATTTTTGAAACAGTTTTTTTTTTTTTTCGTTTAGGAACATAGCGAAATGTGAGGTCCAAATAGATGTTTTTCATTGTGTTAAATCTTGGCAGGGCTTACAGCTTTCTGAACTCATCAATTGCCAGTGAACATTATGCCATTCCGTAGGTCGCATGAGTCAACGTAAGCATACCGATGCCCTACGCCACCTTTTAAACAGGTTGCCTTCGACAACCTTTCATGGTGTAAGCACACACGGGAGATTTTTGCACAGCTTAAACACAAAGGCCAGTATTATAATTTGGCCATAAGAAAGTCGAATTTAAGGCGGGGGTTGGAGGATATTGGTCAAAGCAAATTTTATGAGTGGAAAATGAAGATTATGCGACCCTGCATATTGATCACGGTGTTGTCATGGTAACGGGGCTAGTGAGAGCTGCTGTTCGAGGTTCAATGCTTAAAGTCAGGGAGGCCTCGCGGTGTCTCAGACCCCCCCACCAATACCGACAAAAGATCTGAGACCCCCTCCCTCCCTTCTAGAATGTAGTTATATGTTGGTAAAGTGTAAACTGCAAATTCGAAATGTGCAGGCAACCATGTGCGCTGTGGACCGACGTTATATCTGTCTGTGCAAGCAAGTAAGCGCGTATACTTTGTTAGCCTTTACTCGGTGTGGAGGGCTTCCTGTCCGATGAGTCTCGCGCTACAGAGGTTGAGGCTGAGACTGTGTGCAAGGACACCATCTGAAAACTTTTGGGGCCCCTGCACATGCGTTCTTGCCCCTCAGTCATAGTGTGCAACTCTCCCTCACACCAGAACCCCAAGACTATTCAGAAACACTAGCTTTGTCCTTCATATTACGGTTACTCTAAAACAGTGGTTTCGCGAGCAATAATACATCTGTTGCAAACGCCGACGCTTCGTTTTACAGTGAGCTATTTTACGTCAGTTACCCGAGCACCTTGACGGAGCGTGAAAATCGCTTGTTTCAGGACTACGTCATAAATTGAGCAAGGGAAACGCCTTTGAAAATTTTTTCTCCCGTCTGTACAAAGTGATGTGTAAAACAAGCTATCGCCGTTTTTTCTCTCTACCTCTCCATTTCTCTCTCCATCCTTGCTCGAATCACTACAGACTACCCTTCGATGCAGCCAGAATTGAGGCACTGTCAAGACTGCCTATCTTGTACAGGATTTCCGGGGCCAGAAAAGTTGAATTTAGACCTAAAGGTCGTGACTTCAAAAACCTATAGCTTGCGTGCGCTAGGGCCACGTCCCTACCCAATCGCGTTTCGAGCCGACGTCAAAGCGTAGCGCTCGGACATCTAGTATATCTCTCACTCCATAAATACTGCCACATGCGAAGCTCGTACTTCGAGAACCTGCAATTTCCTTGTTCCTTGAGAAAACAACTTCATTGTTTGATGACTGTTATTTCAAGAAAAAATTGTGAAAACGGCAAGAGACTACAAGAAAAGCACAAAAGAGAAATTTTTAGCTATCACTGCCAAATTTTTGTGTCAGATGTTTCCATGCACGCCATGTGGTCAGAATTATTACATGGCTTTTTATGAGGCCTTTCATCATTGTACAAAAGGTCAATTTTCGTTGTTTGTGGGCAATATTTTTACAGTCCTAAAGGTAAGGGTGTTAACCACAGGACACACCATTAATGTCACAAATGTTTTTTTTTTTTTTAAGTGTAAGATGTGGGACACTTTATTCCTGATGCCTTAAGCATATACTCTAGAAGCATATGCGATCATGAAACGATCAGTATCTGTTCTGAAAGTTTATCAGAAAGGTCGCATGAAACGTCATCTCTGACATACGTGCTACAGAAATACCACAGCATAGAGTCCATCGTACACATTCACAAGACGTTTTCTAGATTTTTCATGAACACCGCACTTCTACCTCAGTAAAATGTTTTCGTGTAGAGGTTACAATTTTACTACGCTTTTTCCTATCTTTTGTGTCAGTTGCAAAAAATAAGTAAACGTTCTTCACTGATTTCGTACCATTTTTGTAAGATTTGTACAGAATTTTTGCGGAATTTCTGTGAGCAGAATTGTGCGGAATTTTTGTGAGCACACGTTGGAAGTTTGGCTGAAGCTCAGATGCGCTAAAATGCCAAACATTGGCCGATAATGGGTATAGCTGCAATAATGCAGCTCACGGTCGCCCACAAACTTGGGAAAACGCATCGATTTAAAGGACACCTGTCAAGCAATGTCATCTATGACTCACAAAGAATAGTTACAAAGAAAAACGTCAACACTGACATGAGATAATTTCATTCATATTGCCGCGAGTCTTATATTTCATGAGTTGAAGCTTCACCCACAAAGACTGTGGGCAACGCGCTGCGCAGGCATCGCCGTGATGTGTAGGAAGCTTCACGATTGTTTTGGAACAATCCGTAAGATTGCGCGCCGCACGAGAATGTTCCAGCTTTGTCGAGAGATAACGCCGCCAACAGCGATATCGCTGGAAAGTTCGATAGCGCCTGTATAAAAGCCGACGCGCTCGACTGCTTGTCAGTTGATCGACGGTCGACGCTCTGTCCGCCGCTATCAGTGTGTTGCTGTAGATTGACTTACAGTTTCCCGGCCACAAGTTTGGCCAAATAAACAGTTTCATCTCGAACGTGCTGACTACTGTCTTCGTCGTCACGACCACGTGACATCTGGTGGAGGTGCTGCTTCATGATCCGGACGCCACCGCGGGACGCTGACCCAAGCCCAAGCCGAGAAGAAGACGACGCTAAGGACAACCCGGATCCTCGAACCAGCCGCCGGCAGAAGGGACTACAACCAGAGTACGGGCTCCTTCCCGAAAACACCAGGCAGCCGAAGACCGTCACATCGACCGCCGAGACGATGACAGACCCCCTGCCACCTACAACGGTAGTGATGCAACAGCCAAGGGAGCCACCGACTTTCCGTGGATCGTCGTTTGAAGACCCGGAGAGCTGGCTGGAGACGTACGAGCGAGTCGCCGCCTTCAACCACTGGGACACTGAAGAGAAGCGGCGCCACGTCTACTTCTACTTAGAAGACGCCGCGAAGACGTGGTTCGAAAACCATGAATCGAGCCTTCAATCCTGGGACCTCTTTCGGACGACGTTCCTTAATACCTTCGCGAGCATCGTCCGCAAGGAAAAGGCCGCCGCTTTGCTGGAGACAAGAGCACAGCTACCGAATGAGACGGTCACCATCTACACGGAAGAGATGACGCGACTTTTCCGCCTGGCTGATGCTGCCATGCCTGAGGAAAAAAAGGTCCGTTTCCTTATGCGGGGAGTGAAACAAGACCTCTTTGCAGGATTGGTGCGGAACCCACCGAAAACTGTCATCGAATTCCTAAATGAGGCTACAACAATTGAAAAATCCCTCGAGATTAGGACGAAGCAATACAACCGCTCAACCCTGTCGACAGGCTACACCGAAGCGCACTCGCTAGGCACCGACTACCTACGGGAAACCATCGGAGCGATAGTGCGGGAGGAGCTGCGCAAGCTGTTGCCTTCAGCGCAGCCTCAAGTTGATTCGATCGCCGACATGGTCCGCGAGGAAATCCAGCAGTCGCTGGGCACACCCGATGCAGCACAGCCGCAGCTGCAAGCAATGAACTATGCTGCAGCAGCCCGACGCAACGCCCCCGCTCCTCGTCCACGTCAAGACGCCGCGCCGCCGCAGCAGTTCGGCCGCCAGACGCCGCCGCCGCCACCACCACCAACGCCCTACCGTCCTCCTGTCGCCCAGCGCTATGCCCCGCGCTACGCCCCAAGGAAGACCGACGTTTGGCGCGCCCCTGACAACCGCCCACTCTGCTACCACTGCGGGGAGGCCGGCCATACCTACCGCCGCTGCCAGTACCGTCAGATGGGGCTACGCGGATTCGCCGTCAACGCGCCGCGCCCGCAACCAGGCGAACGGCCTCGCGACATCGACGACTACCTCACCGGAACACAGTGGCAAGAACGACGACCTTCCCGCTCGCCGTCGCCCGGCCGCTACATGTCACCGCACCGCCGGCAGTACAGTGGCCCAAACCGGGGCCGGTCGCCTAGCCCGTATCCGGAAAACTAAGGGCAGCAACCGATGGAGGTGCGGTTGCTGCACGACGAAATGCCGAAGATCCTCCGCGGCCGCCGACGACGACAACGCGAGGAGACCTGCAGAACACGACGCGAAGCAGACGAAGTCCTGCCGATGAAACCTCGCGGACCGAAGTAGACCTGACGACGCAACGGGGAAGCAGCGGAACAAACCGACGTAGCCGTGACCCCACGCCACGACCTAACTGCAACGCGAGACGACGAACTAGCGACCTCGACGTTCTGATCGACGGCCACAGCATCACAGCTCTCGTCGACACCGGAGCCGACTATTCTGTCTTCAGTGGACCGTTCGCCACCAAGCTGAAGAAAGTAAAGAGCGCTTGGAGTGGACCCGAAATCCGGACAGCTGGAGGCCACCTGATAACGCCGATTGGTGTCTGCACGGCGAGAGTCACCATCAATAACCGGACTTATCCTGCGAGCTTTGTAATCCTACAAAATTGCTCTAGGGATGTGATACTTGGAATGGACTTTCTAAGTGACCACGGCGCCGTCATCGACCTGAGATCTGAGTCGATAACGCTAACCTCAGACAAAGCGCTCCCGCCCCACGCGACGCCAGGGAACCATGCATTGAATGTGATAGAAGAGCAGGTGACCGTTCCGCCCCGCTCCAGCGTCATTATTTCCGTCGGCACCGAAAAACCTGCGAACGTTGAAGGCGTCATCGAGGGCGATCAGCAACTACTCCTGAACCGTCAAATTTGCGTCGCAAGAGGTATAGCCGAACTGCGTGACGGTAAAGCAAAGGTAGTGCTGACAAACTTCAGCCACGAATATAGGCACCTCAACATTGGTACGACGGTTGCCTACATCGACGAATGTGTAGCCGCCAGCGATGCTTTCGCCCTCTTCGATGCTGCCGAACCTGCTTCGACGAATAAAGGTCCCGAATCGGATTTTGACGTCAACCCGAGCCTTCCGAAGGTCAAGCAAGACCAGCTCAAAACCCTGCTCCTGCAATACAAGGACTGTTTCTCGTCGTCATCGCGGGTCCGACAAACGCCCCTTGTTAAGCACCGCATTATAACAGAAGAAAATTCTCGACCACTCCGTCAGAGCCCCTACAGAGTTTCGACTCGAGAGCGCGACGCGATAAAGAAACAAGTCGACGAGATGCTACGCGACAACATCATCCAGCCGTCCAAGAGTCCGTGGGCGTCACCCGTGGTGTTAGTGAGGAAGAAGGACGGGACACTGCGCTTCTGCGTTGATTATCGGCGCCTGAACAAAATCACGAAGAAGGACGTGTACCCCCTCCCACGGATAGATGACACCCTGGATCGACTTCACAACGCGACGTACTTTTCATCGATGGACCTCAAGACCGGCTATTGGCAGATCGAAGTAGACGAGAGAGACCGAGAAAAGACCGCTTTTATAACACCCGACGGCCTCTTTGAGTTCAAGGTCATGCCTTTCGGTCTTTGCTCGGCACCTGCGACGTTCCAGCGCGTCATGGACACTGTACTGGCCGGATTGAAGTGGCAGACGTGCCTTGTGTATTTGGACGACGTCGTCGTGTTTTCCTCGACCTTCGACGAGCATCTCCGGCGGCTCGAGGCAGTACTTCAAGCAATCAAGGCCTCTGGACTGACCCTGAAGCCAGAAAAGTGCCGATTCGCGTACAACGAGCTCTTGTTTCTGGGCCATGTGATCAGCAAGTCTGGAGTGCGCCCAGACCCGCGGAAAACAGCGGCCATCGCCGACTTCGCGCCTCCCACCGACAAGAAGGCCGTGCGCCGATTTCTCGGCTTATGCGCCTATTACAGACGCTTCGTCAAAAACTTTTCACGCATCGCCGAACCACTGACGCTTCTCACGAAGACTAACGTGGAATTCAGGTGGGAAACGGAGCAAGTGCAAGCATTTGAGGAACTTAAACGACGCCTGCAGACGCCACCCATACTTGCACATTTCGACGATTGCGCCGACACTGAAATACACACCGACGCTAGCAGCGTAGGACTCGGTGCCGTCCTTGTGCAAAAGACTGACGGGCTTGAAAGAGTTATCAGTTATGCTAGCCGGTCACTATCCAAGGCAGAAGCCAACTATTCCACAACAGAAAGGGAATGCCTTGCCATCATCTGGGCTACGTCAAAGTTTCGCCCCTACCTCTATGGCAGGCCCTTCAAAGTTGTCAGTGATCATCACGCCTTATGCTGGCTAGCTAACTTGAAGGACCCTTCAGGTCGTCTCGCACGATGGAGTTTGAGGCTTCAAGAATTCGACATTACCGTCGTGTACAAGTCCGGACGAAAACACTCTGACGCCGACTGCCTCTCTCGTGCCCCCGTCGACGCGCCGCCGCAAGACGACGACGATGACTGCTTCCTCGGAACTATAAGTGCCGACGACTTCGCCCAAAGGCAACGAGCCGACGCGGAACTGGGGGGCCTTATGGAGTACCTCGAGTTCAAGACCGCCGTTGTTCCGAAGGTATTCAAGCGAGGACTGTCGTCGTTTTTCTTACGGAACGGCGTTCTCCTGAAAAAGAACTTCTCGCCACTTCGAACGGACTACCTTCTTGTCGTGCCCTCATCATTGCGACCAGAAATCCTCCAGGCCCTACACGACGACCCGACGGCTGGACACCTCGGTGTTTCCCGCACCCTCGCCAGAATACAGGAAAAGTACTACTGGCCACGCCTTGCTGCCGACGTCGCCCACTACGTCAAGACTTGCCGAGATTGCCAGCGACGGAAGACACCGCCGACTAGGCCAGCGGGACTTCTGCAGCCAATCGAACCACCTCACCGGCCGTTCCAGCAAATCGGGATGGACCTACTGGGGCCGTTCCCGACGTCGACTTCCGGCAACAAGTGGATCGTCGTAGCGACTGACTACCTCACCCGCTACGCGGAGACGAAGGCCTTGCCCAAAGGCAGTGCCGCCGAGGTAGCCAAGTTCTTCGTGGAGAACATCGTTTTGCGTCATGGCGCCCCAGAGGTCCTTATCACAGACAGAGGTACCGCCTTTACTGCGGACCTAACTCAGGCGATCTTCAAGTACAGCGAGACGAGCCACCGCCGCACCACCGCCTACCACCCGCAGACCAATGGCCTCACCGAGCGTCTAAATAAGACCATCTCCGACATGCTCGCCATGTACGTCGACGTTGAGCACAAGACGTGGGATGCCGTCCTTCCGTACGTGACCTTCGCTTACAACACGGCCGTCCAAGAAACGACGCAGATGACGCCGTACAAGTTGGTCTACGGAAGGAGCCCGGCAACTACGCTCGACGCCATGCTACCCAACGTCACCGACGAAGAAAATGTCGACGCCGCCACTTACTTACAACGTACCGAAGAAGCTCGACAGCTGGCCCGCTTGCGCATCAAGACCCAGCAGCACACCGACAGCCGTCGCTACAATCTTCGACGACGCTTCGTCGAGTACCAGCCCGGCGACCGTGTCTGGGTCTGGACGCCAATACGACGACGCGGACTGAGCGAGAAGCTTCTTCGACGATACTTCGGACCGTACAGGGTACTTCGACGTCTCGGCGCACTCGACTACGAGGTTGTCCCCGACGGCATCACGAACTCTCAGAGGCGCCGAGCTCGACCCGAGGTCGTGCATGTGGTGCGCCTTAAACCGTACTATGCTCGTTAACGCACCTCAGGACTCTAATGTTTGCTTTCTTTATTAGTTTTCTTTAGTATTGCATGTATTCATGTTCTGTTTTTAAGCATCGGGACGATGCTTTTTCAGAGGGGGGCATTGCCGCGAGTCTTATATTTCATGAGTTGAAGCTTCACCCACAAAGACTGTGGGCAACGCGCTGCGCAGGCATCGCCGTGATGTGTAGGAAGCTTCACGATTGTTTTGGAACAATCCGTAAGATTGCGCGCCGCACGAGAATGTTCCAGCTTTGTCGAGAGATAACGCCGCCAACAGCGATATCGCTGGAAAGTTCGATAGCGCCTGTATAAAAGCCGACGCGCTCGACTGCTTGTCAGTTGATCGACGGTCGACGCTCTGTCCGCCGCTATCAGTGTGTTGCTGTAGATTGACTTACAGTTTCCCGGCCACAAGTTCGGCCAAATAAACAGTTTCATCTCGAACGTGCTGACTACTGTCTTCGTCGTCACGACCACGTGACAATATCATAAGCTATACATGACACTTATTTCGTGCCAGTCAGCAAGATAACGATGTCATTTGCCTACTCAGCAATTTACGCGAATTATTGCCACTGAAAATTAATTAGCGTCACAATAGTGCAGGAAGCACAATGGTTCCGTATATGCAACGCAAATACAGCAATTTTTGTTAATAACCTAATAGATGGTTGCATTTTGTTTCAGGCCGGGCGTATTCTCAATCAATTGTCTATCCAACTTCCCTGGAAGCAAGATCAATTAACGGAACGAAAGCAATTAAACTTAATGACGAGATCACCCTGAATCTAGTGCCCACTGATGTCCTTTCCAATACGTTTGTGCTTTCAACTGCCACGAAGCTCAATCTTGAACACAAGGAAGTAAGGTTCGGCCAAGAAAAATGCCACAGAAAGACAAAAAATCTTTTTTTTTTCTTAATATTGGCAGATTGATACGACGAGTATTGGGCAAACAATATACCACGACGAAACTTTCATGGCGGCTGTTTCTATGCGAGATGTCAACGGAACGATTGAAATGGTACTTTTATTACTTTATATTCCTTGTACCTTGAAGTCAAATGCAGTTTCGTACAAATAAACGTTTTACTTAATAAAATGGCGGTGCGTTCCACTACACTACAAAGACGTCTGTAAAGTCTACTGCATACGAATAGACAGAAAATGTGACGCGGGATGAGCGAGAGCTGAATCTTGCTCTTTCTTGGCCACTAGTCCAAAGAAGTTGCAAAAAGAAAGTTCTGCCGCCAGTCACTAGCATCATTGAAAGACGCTACAAATCCCATCCAGCGCTAAATGTAGTTCAAACCCAGCAATAATGTCGTTCTTGTGTAGCGATTGGTGTAGGTCTAAATCCTGCCCTATATGCAGCTCCACGACTGTAAAAGCTGAGGAAGTGCGTAGCACGGGCACCCAGGGATTCCCGTTCCGCTGGATGCCCATGCTACGCAGCAGTTCGTAACACCGGCGCCAGAGAACCACCGGTGGGAGAAGCAATCGTGCGCCTAGCGAGGCGGTGGCGCCCTCTCTTGCGCGGCGCGGGTGTCAGCCACATATTTCTGAAGCGTTTTTAGCGATTTTGATTTAACTATTGCGATTACTTCTGGGTTATTTCTGTTAATTATATTATTTTAGACCATGTTCTTTCATTTTAACTAGATTTTGAGCGTTGCTAGCCTTGTTTTAGGCCTGTAATGACCACTTGATTGTGAACATGATCACGCCACATGAAATCTGTGAATGAACGACAAGTCGGGCCCCTAAAGTGCTACGCACTTAAAGTGCTTGTCTACATATGTGCACAGTGCGCCTCAAGGGGTCGTTTCTGGTGAATCATGGGTTTCAACTTAAAAACCATTTTTGGTCATACGGGGAAGGGTCCATGGATAAAACAGCGCAAAGGAAACAAGGACAAGTAGACAGAGGACTATAGCGCTGAGCCAACTTCTTGACTGGTTGTCCAGCAAGACGACAGGTTGGCCTCTAAGGCAGGTTGGCGAGCGTGGACTTCCACACAGCTTCTGTTAGGTGGACCTTCTTTAACTCCAGGCGGTAGCACTGTGAAAGGCGTCCCTGGGGGCCCTGCTAGAAACAGCTCAGCAGAAAACAGTCCTTAAGTAAACCAATCTGCTTCCAAGATTCCGACCTCAGTATGTGGCTCAGATGCGGGTTTGCTAACGAACTGTTTGCTGCTGAGCTGTTCCCAGCGGGTCAACCAAAGACGTCTTTCGTAGCGCTACCACCAAAAGTTAACGGAGGTGAGCCAACTAACAGAAGTTGCGTGGAAGTCCACGCCTGCCAACCATTCTTAGAGGCCAACCTCTCGCCTTCCTGAACAACCAGTCAAGAAGTTGGCTCAGCGCTATAGTCCTGTGTCTACGTGTCCGTGTTTTCTTTTGAGCTGTTTTCCCCATGGATACGTACCAACGGGCTCTCATTCAGACGTTAACGGGGACGCGGCCTCGAACCGAACGCGTTGGGAGACTACGCTGTTCAGGTCGGCCCTCGAAGACCAACTGTGGGCCATGCAGCAGTCCGAGGAAGCCCCCAGAGCACAAGGGCTCGTGCCCAACGCCTGGGAGAGAATATTCGCCCAAATCTCCGAATAACTCGCCAGGCCTTCCAATCAAGTTAAAGAGATCGGGCGTGCAAACACGGACACAAGAGAGAAGCCACAGCACCACAAACGCCATTTGTGATGTCTTCTCTCTTGTGTCCGTGTTTGCACGCCGAGTCTCCGTAACACGAATTCCTACCAACTAGCTTCCATTCAAGTGATGATGATGATGTTCCTCTACACATGGCTCATACCCACTCTGGGGGATTGGCCAAGAATTGTAGATATGAAGATTCAAGTCTAATTCCTTCTTCGTCTTCTATTGCATATTTCCTCTTGGCTATAGCTTTGTAGCTTGTATGCCCTCCTTTGCATCGGTAAGGCTTTCTCTTTTTCTATCTTAGCCTCAGAAAATGTTTTTTCGTGCTGAGCTTTCAGCTCAGCACGAAAAACATTTTTCGCATTTTTATAACTTCTCATAGAATGATTTGCATTATTATCCTGGCTAAAGGTGAAAACCTTGTGTTCTGTTTTCTTTACTTGTTTTTTTTTTGCAGACAGGAATGATAGGCGAAAGAATGCGCATAGAACCACTTCCATTTTTGGGCCGGACATTAAATGGCTCAAGACCTCATCGCTTATTTAATGCGAAGAATATATTAGCCCGAGATGACGTCAGAGGTTGGTGTGTGACCTACTTGCTAAATAGAAGCAAGTTCCTTATTCTAATTATATTTATATGTTTACTGTTTCAGTGCCCGGAAGTGTAAATATCACGAGTAGGAGTAAGTACACGTCTCGTCGGGATCAAATGCTTGCTGTTGCAAAAGTGGCGGCTCAGTTATTATATATACTGAGCCGCCATTACCGATATAATCTCTGGCGGGAAGTTGTGCCAGATGCATTAATTTTTTAACTATATAGCGAATTGATCTCTTTGTTATTCTCTCTGCTCCTCTAACTGAAACAGCACGATTATGTTGGCCAAGGCTTTGAACCAAATTTATGCATGCCATTCAAAATCATCTATAGGTTCCACGGAAGTGGTGGAGAAATGATAAAGCATCCGCTTCTAATATGGGAGGTACTGGGTTCGATTCCCACTGCCGACTGGGGGAACCCATCGGTTTTTGTTTTTTTTTTTCAGATGGGCAGAGAAGTGCTCCGACTAGGCGCTCGGTTGTTTACGGCGTACTCATCTCGAAAGGTGTCCCTATAAAGATCTGCGAAAGTATGCGGGCACGCACACCTTGACCCACTGCAGATTTAGTGAAATAAGCGGGCATCCGCCGCTGCTGTGAGAGGCAGAGAATCGCTGCTGCGAAGTACCCACCTGTAAAATAGTTACAAGCGCACTTCCGGTCAGATGCTATGCAGAACGATGTTGCTGGTCGCTTGTGAAGACAAAAATTTGGGAAATAGGTGGCACAGGACCGCCAGACCTGGAAATCAGGTCACCTTTCTTTTTTCGTGTTTATCAGGAATACGTAAACGGCGTTTATTATTAACTGAGCCAACATAACAATAAAACGAACTAATAAATGTGTCGCATATTATAAACTATTTCAAGGTCATTTCATGCGCTGCCGGCAATAATCAGACTAGCATTTAGACCGGTCTTAGAAGCGTCCGGTAGTACAACGCCTTGGCATAAAAGCTACCCATTGTGAGTACATCTTATGCCAAAGCATTGTACAGGCAATACGAATGTCCCTTTTGCATTTCTGGGAAAATTATTTCGTTTCTACGAGACGTGTTTAGTTTTCAGACTTTGTAATCTTAGTCCAGTTATTCAATTGCAACGTTAATTTAGCACCGTGAGCCATAGCGACAAAGCTGACACTTCCAGATGTGATACCTCTTTTTACAGACATAGTACAGAACTACTCCTCTAGATTGCACGTACGCATTTTAGCAACGAGCTCTGCTGTCGGGCTAGTGGTACACGATGAGACAGCAAGAAAGGGTAAGATGGAAGCTTGCGATGAAAAAATCCGTAAGCAGGGGGTGTAGGATCGAGCCGACGTTTCGACAAGTCGACTTGTCTTCTTCAAGGCTGGAACTTTCCAGCCTGGAAGTTCCAGCCTTGAAGAAGACAAGTCCACTTGTCGAAACGTCGGCTCGATCCCACAACCCCTGCTTACGGATTTTTTCAACGATTAGACAGGGTTTGATGTGTAAGATAGACTAGGACTAGAAATAGTGAGCTAAAATGGCAGAGCAATATAGGGAAAATATGGCGAGTACAAAAGTGAGGACGCTATTTGTGTTCATTTTCAGCACTGGTGTTATTTTTTACCTCAGATTTTTTCTGTGGGTATTTTGTTCCCGATTATCTATTCTTTTTATTTCATTGTGAGCCAAACTGAAAGAAGTGTGTGCTGTGCAGGAGCACATCAAGAGCAATCCAATTAAACCCTTCTTTTTATCGCTGTTTTCTGGCCGTAGAGAGTGCAGTGTGAAATAAAAGCTGCAGCCATATATTCTCTTTCGTCCGAAATATTTTTGAGGTCACGTATTCACTTATTCGGACTTGTCAAACCCTTCCAGCTACAGGAGACATTAAGATCGTGTTTTTCTATTGTTATTTATTTCGGCACAATTGAAGCGCAAGGACAACTTTAGGCCCAGAGCAATTTTCTCTTGCCTCAAAAGAACGTGTATGAAGGTATGTACGAGGTTATGAAAAAAATAAATAAGGTTGCCTCTCCTGTCGCGTTTATTTTATGTTGTGGTGTTACTGTAAAAACGCTTTTTATACGCAATTTTTGGACTCTGTGTGCGTTTTGTATATTCGACCCATTCAAAAGCTAAGGAGTAGCCGGCGCCTTATTTAGGCACCAACATCTTATATCATATCAATAAAAAATTTTCATTGTTTACATTGTGTAAACAAACACCGATTTGCACGATGAGTCTGTTCCCTTATGCATATCCTTTCGGGGGCCTTTAATAATAAATAAATAAATACGCGCGCATTAAAATGTATGCGCAAGCAAGTCTTTTAAGAAAATAACTGTCACTGCCAGAATTTCTTATTAGGTTCTCCTTGAGGTCAGCACTTAAATGATCACGCAAACAGTACATGCAGTTCTGATTACTTCTTCTGCAGGTGACACGAGAAAGAAGCCCTTTCAGCGTTTCTCTAACTACGCCGTTGTGGAAGTTTATGTATTAATCGACGTACTATTCTCGGCCCACTTCCCCAAAGATGCCGACGCGATCAACTACATGGCCGTGACTATAGCTGCGGTATTTGCTCTCTTCTATGTTTATGGTATACTTAGGAACAATAGAGTCAGTACAATTTGCACAGACTTAATTTTCCTGGTATGCCACGAGAGTATAGAGCTAGCACAAAAGCAAAACACAATTCCCTTGAATAGTGTTCAATTTCCCTGAACTCACACGCACAAAATACAATGCAGTGCACGGGCGTAGCCAGGGGGGGTTGGGGTGGTTCAAAACCGCCCCCCCCCCGAAATCTGTCAATTTTGCTTGCGTATATATACACACACACATACAAACACACGCACGAACATACATAAAGTATGGTTGAACCCCTCCCCCCCCAGAAAAAAATTTCTGGCTACGCCCCTGATGCAGTGGTTGCAGGGAAAAACTAGCCTTTCCGACCGTGCACTTGGACATGGGCTCCCGAGATAACGGTTTCTTGTAATATTAACTTTCAGGCGTCAGCAATCCAATTAAATTGTGTTTTTTTTTATTTCCACACAGGTAAACCTTAGATACAAGTCTGTCAAAGGAATCGAAATCAAATTTCGTCTTGTCGGAATGCTTCGTCTCTCTAGCGAGGTGAGCGTGTTGTGACAGAAATTTCAATGCTTCGACGGTGGCATCATGGCCCTACCATTCTTTGCAGCTTGAAGAGGAATTCGTAACGATGTACGGAACTTACGTTGACGGTCAGCCCACATTGCTGAGGCTCGAGATGTTCTGTTACAGGAGGGGGCTCGACAAAGCTGATATTAGATACTTCGTCACAGGGTACGTTCCAGCCTTAAGTGAGAAGTTCTATTTTCGTCCTGCGCAACAATTCAAACCATGAGATATACACTAACAGAGGGGAAATTGGCTTCCACATTTTTAAGGATTTTAACCTGAGTGACCACTATTGTATGCGCCAACGAAAAAAAGTGACTAAATACGTTACCTGTTACGCTAACAAAAAAATTACACCATCTCCCGCTAAAGGGGACCATGAGGCGATGCGAAGCCGGAGCACTTGCACGATCGCGTTCCGTTGGCGCTCGTTGGGCATGCTACCGACCTCGCGTCGTGGAACGCGAAGAGGGACGCTACGCGCGTCGTATCTTCCATCTAGCCTGGCCGTTAATTCTCACAGGGCGAGCGGCGACCGCGGTCGACAAGCGGGCGAGAGGGGGGCAGCGTAGGAGAGGAGAGAGAAGGGGAGGGGACGCGCATGCGCTCTAGCTCATCGCGGCGCTGCGCAGGAGAGAATTTCGGCATGTCTAGCCCGCGTTTCAGAGGAAGAGTGGAAAGGGGGAGGGGAGAGGGGAGAGGAAAGGAGGTGTGTGGAGAGGGTATGCGCATGCGCAGTAAGGGTGGTCACGCCGCACACCACCACCACCGGATTGAGCTCCGCCTTAAGATACATCGCATCTAAAAAGGAAGGCGTTACCGCCGTACGTTACCTTCAAAAAAAAGCTATCGCGTTACCGTTACACTTACCCAAAAAAAAGTTACGCACGTTACTTCCGCCGTTACTGCAGGGTCAGAAATTTGAATCAGTGCGTCCTCGTTGCATGAACCAGGTTGACAATTTAATGAGCCTCATACTTATATATCACAATCCTCTAACCAAAACAACGATCTTAGCTTAATTACTGGTATAACTAGAAAACATTGCACACGTGTGCCGGCCTAGTATTATTATAGTGCCCTAATGTTTACTGAAAATTTCAGAAAGGAAGGATTGCGCAAAAATTCCACAGCATATCCAGAGGGTGAATGATGATGAGTGGGGAGAAGCTCTCGCACGGCAGGATCTTGGCGGCGGCGTCGCGCAGCTTCACGCCCAGTACATCATCAACGACGTGAGATCGGGCCGGTTTATATTAAAGGGTCGATGAGAGTCATGGCGACTTGCAGCTCACTTTAATTTTACATGTACGCTGTGAATTTTTATTGTTTAATCACGCACAATAGAAATCTCACCAGGCACTACCTTGGAGGTAAACAGTGGCTGCTAATGGGGAATGAGAGACAGAAGAAGTCGGCTTTTAGCTAACACTTACACTTCTACTTCTACTAACGTTTCCTACTGGAACATGCCAATGGCTGCTAATGGGGAACGAGAGACAGAAGAAGTCGGCTTTTAGTTAACGCGCACGCTGCGAATTTTTTATTGTTCAACAACGCACAGGAGAAATCTCCCACCGGCACCACCTTGGAGGTCAAGATCTGGTACTAGCGTTAAGACTGGTTACGCAATACGACGGGGACGAACGGGTGCCGCTTTAAGGAACTTCGCCCCTAAAAACCCAACAGACCACACACAGAGACGACGACACTTGTTCATGGTGTGCTATGTTTTTTGTGCAATCCTTCCTTTCAAAAACAATGCACCAACTAGCTAAACGTGTGCTACTAGTTTGCTGTAGAGTTGCATGTGATGGCTTATAACTTCAGGACACATGGTAACGCCATTACTCAAAGGGACAGTAAACAGAAAATGAGATTTCATCATCAGCGTTCTCCGGAAATAAACATCACTCATGCCTCAACAAATGTGCAGTAATTATGGCGGCGTGCTTCTACTCACGTACACAACATACGCGCAGAGCTTAACTGCAGGAATAAAAAAAATCCTTAAATTGCGTAGTCCCGGAAAATATATTTGCAGCATAAACTCTTTTGCCCTTTTAACCTACTATGTAATGGCCGCCAGGCACGTAGCCAGGATTTTTTTTCGGGGGGGGGGGGGGGCCCGAGGCCTAATTGTTCGAAAGAAAGTCTTTCCATGGCAAAAAGAAGAAAAAGTGGCCGGGAAATATAGAAGGTTAGACGAATTTCGGGACGGGGGGGGCCCGGGCCCCCCGCCCCCCCCCCCCCCCCCCTTGCCTACGTGCCTGATGGCCGCGAAAATTGCGAGTGCTTATGTGGAGGCGTTCAAGGTCAGCCTCGCTCGCTCAGGAATTTAACAACCAGAAACGTATACCCTCAGTTAGAAGCGGATAGAAGCAAATTTAATTTTGAAAACAGAGCTCATAAACAGCGCTATAATATTGCAGGGACAACCTGCTCACAACAACTTGTAGAAATTAAGCAACAGCTCTATTTCTGAGGCATGCTGTAGTGGGACAGCACGCCTCACTTAGTGAATACGTCCGCAGCTCCGCTAAAGAGGCGCTCGACAGACGCATTAGATGACACTCCTATTGTCAACACCTGGCAGGCCGACAGCAGTCCGCTGCTGCGACATAAGGGTAGCTCTGGGAATGTGGCACTTACTAGCCGAAGGAGTTTTGAATGACTCTCGCAATAACTGCAATAAAAAGTAACAGTAACGTGACACATCACGTTACCAAAAATGTTAACGTAAGTACGTTACCCGTTACAGTTACGAAATGGTAACGAGTACGTTACTAAATTTCCAAAATAACAAGTAACGCGTTACCGCCATCGATGCCAGAGTCCGGTAATAAAAAAGCAACTTTTCAATATTTCTCATGTTTTATTTCTGTCTTTCTTCTTTTTTTTTCAGCCGGGACATTAGTGGCGTCTACAGGGGAAGGATGAACTCTATCATGGGAGGTAAGTTATCGTTCTCGTGAGAAGGCATATATTGTGGTTCCGTAAAAACTACTTTTAGTGGATGGCAACATGGTAAAAAGGAAAAGTTTGGTTATCACCCAGGTTATGCCTACGTTGGAGGACTCTGTTCCCTCGACGGTGTTGCTATTGGCGAAGACACTCCAGGCCTGTACGCAGGCGTGGATATAATGGCTCATGAACTGGCGCACTCGTAAGTTCGTCTTCTGTACGTGTCACGACAGGAATAAAAAAAATTACGAAAAATAGTAAGCACGATGTCAGCATTTCGCCGACATATATGCAGGTAATGTTCATGAACTATATGTATATGCTTTTATGGTAAGGTAGCCTAGTTACGGCCAAGGGTAATTATGCCCGTGGAAATACGGGAAAAATATTCACAGTAATGGACAGGCTGCTTGCAAAAGAATATAAGCAACAGAGGCAAGGATTACGAGGTAAAGATAAAACAAATATTGATCGGCAACCATAGCATTGCGCGGTAAAACACCATATACGTCCTGGGTAACAAGTAATTATGGTAATTAAGGAAAAAAGCGAGAACGAAATAAAGATTTTGGGGGCTTAATTGGTGCGTATATCTGAGATGATTTAAAAGTTCAAACATGAAAAAGATGAAATCCCCTGTAACAAACCATGCTAGCGGACGTAATACAGAATACATTATGATATATATATATATATATATATATATATATATATATATACTGAAGAAGCTTTTCCAATGGGCCAAACGTACTTGGGAAGAGAAGAGACAAAACTAAGCGGTTATCTTAAGTTTATTTGCCAACGGTTTCGACCGGTCCACCGGTCGAAACCGTTGGCAAGAAAGATTAAGATAACCCCTTAGTTGTGTCTCTTCTCTTCCTATATATATATATATATATATATATATATATATATATGTGTGTGTGTGTGTGTGTGTGTGTGTATAGGCACTAACAGACAATAATGCCAAGGAAAGTATAGGGGATGTTTTTACTAGTAAATGTAAGGTAAATGTGAAGAAAGAAAAGTGGACGAAAAGATAGCTTGCCGCGGGCAGGGAACGAACCTGCGACCTTCGAATAACGCGTCCGATGCTCTACCAACTGAGCTACCGCGGCGGCCATCGCCCCGTCCACATTATAGGGTATATATGTACATTTAAACGTGGGAGCGTCAGTCAGCGCCGCCAGTAGCCATGACGGCGAGTGTGGAACACCCTTTTTTTTTGCCTGTTGGCGTCACGTAGCAAGTGAACTTATTACGAGCTATCTTTTCGTCAACTTTTCTTTTTTCACATTTATCTTACATTTACTAGTAAAAACATCCCCTATACTTTCCTTGGCATTATTGTCTGTTAGTGCCAATTAATATTGTATAACAAAGAAAACGAGCCCTTGAAATTAACACTTCTTTCCTTCATTCATAGCGAGGGTCTCGTTCTGGCAGACTTGATGCTTTCAGGTAGTATGCGAGGGATTATTGGTCAGCTGCCAGCTCGTAATAAGTTCACGTGCTACGTGACTCCAACAGGCAAAAAAAGGGTGTTCCACACTCGCCGTCATGGCTACTGGCGGCGCTGACTGACGCTCCCACGTTTAAATGTACATATATACCCTATAATGTGGACGGGGGGATGGCCGCCGCGGTAGCTCAGTTGGTAGAGCATCGGACGCGTTATTCGAAGGTCGCAGGTTCGGTCCCTGCCCGCGGCAAGCTATCTTTTCGTCCACTTTTCTTTCTTCACATTTACCTTACATTTACTAGTAAAAACATCCCCTATACTTTCCTTGGCATTATTGTCTGTTAGTGCCCATTAATATTGTATAACAAAGAAAACGAGCCCTTGAAATTAACACTTCTTTCCTTCATTCATAGCGAGGGTCTCGTTCTGGCAGACTTGATGCTTTCAGGTAGTATGCGAGGGATTATTGGTCAGCTGCCAGCTCGTAATAAGTTCACGTGCTACGTGACTCCAACAGGCAAAAAAAGGGTGTTCCACACTCGCCGTCATGGCTACTGGCGGCGCTGACTGACGCTCCCACGTTTAAATGTACATATATACCCTATAATGTGGACGGGCGGATGGCCGCCGCGGAAGCTCAGTTGGTAGAGCATCGGACGCGTTATTCGAAGGTCGCAGGTTCGGTCCCTGCCCGCGGCAAGCTATCTTTTCGTCCACTTTTCTTTCTTCACATTTGCCTTACATTTACTAGTAAAAACATCCCCTATACTTTCCTTGGCACTATTGTCTGTTAGTGCCCATTAATATTGTGTATAACAAAGAAAACGAGCCCTTGAAATTAACACTTCTTTCCTTCATATATATATATATATATATATATATATATATATATATTTATATATATATATATATATATGCGTATGACGTTGTACGCAAGTTGCGTGTCATTGGAGCTTATTTTGGGGATATGTTTCAAATGTCCAAAATAATATAACTAGTCTGCCTTACTATAAGGTATTCGGCAGATCCCACGCCTTGTGAGTATCGGTGTCATGCGAAGCAGTGGGCGAGTAATATTCTATGATGCAATTTTTTTTTACTTTGAGCCAAGCGTTACGAGGTGGATAGACGTGTTTTTGTAAGTTGCATATCGTGGGCTTACCTGGAACGCCGACTACACTGGCATTTAAAGGGTAACTTATGGTCTGTCGTTACGTCAGCACTCACGTTAGAGCAAAGTCGTCAGTATTATCGTAACGAAGTGCACTTTACGGTGCGATGATGTCAATATCAAAAGCATAGGCGTGCCCAGGGTTCCCATCAGGAATGGGGGGTGGGGGTCATCGCAGCGCCCCCCCTCCCTATTTAGTCAAAGTATGAGGCAGACTTTGCGCTCCCCCTTCTTAGGTGACTAGTGGGGGCGGCGACTTTCATTAGCGTATTTCTCCGGGGTCGAGCAACGCTTCAATATACCTTGCTGAATCATAGGAATACTTGTAATGTTTGTTAGACTGCTATAGAAGCGGAGCCAACACTGGAACCAGAATTGTCGTTAGCCTGACATGACGCCCGTATCATAGGAGTACACATGTAATGTTTATTGCTTTGTTATAAAATTAGATAGCCAGCACTGCAACCACAACTTACGTTGCACCGACATTACGCCTGCGTAGGGTATTTTTTCAAAGCAGTTTAAAGGACTGGTGTAGCTCTATGGTAGAATACCTGACTGCCACGCAGTATGCTTGCGTGCGATTCCTGATGGGATCCTTACTTTTATTCTTTACATTCGTCAGCTCAACGCTCCGATGCCGGTTTTTATCAACGCTCTTGCATCTAAATTACCAGTGTCTGTTATCGCCATTCCTGGCTATAGATATAAACTGTCAATCACCTGTGGCGCATTCCTGCATACCGCTGCCCGTCGTATACAGGTGTCTGGAGCAAAGGGTTTGACGACGTACGCAAGGGGATTTTCCCGTTATTCATGTCATGATCAGACAGTCATATCCGTCAAACCCTCTTACCATCCTATACCAATTTCAGTCTACCCCAATTTAAGGAGGCGATCACGAGAGCACCCAGACGTTGAAGGATAGATAGATAGATAGATAGATAGATAGATAGATAGATAGATAGATAGATAGATAGATAGATAGATAGATAGATAGATAGATAGATAGATAGATAGATAGATAGATAGATAGATAGATAGATAGATAGATAGATAGATAGATAGATAGATAGATAGATAGATAGATAGATAGATAGATAGATAGATAGATAGATAGATAGATAGATAGATAGATAGATAGATAGATAAAAAACGCTCGAAGTACCTTTGGATCGCTAAGCAATGCTTCGCATTTTAAAAACCTCAGATTCACTGAGCTTTTTAGCGTATATTTCATGGCTTTAAGAACAGGATATTTCATCATTCCTGGAACCGAAAAAGAACCAGCATTACAGAAATTGTGCATATGATAGGTAAATATACTTGATAAAACGTGTGCTTGCTTCAGAATGGGTTGCGTTCACGACGGGGAAAGCGCTAGAACCGAAATACCCGGACACAAGGGCTCCACATCGCCGGAATGTGCTGCCTACCTAGGATACCTGATGAGCTACAGCAGAAACGGCGGGGAAAACCACCACAAGTTTTCGCCTTGCTGTGAGGAACAGATAAAGGTTTTCTTGCGGTGAGTAGTCAATTGTTAATTTCTCATAAATATCGTTTCTACGCAAGTTTCATTGCCAATAATCATGGTAGGACTAAAAATGATGCGATTGAGGACTTTTTACATCCGGCAGTAGGGCTCTATATGTGTCAGCAAATCTTCAATTTCACTTATAGATCGAAACGTGTCGTTATAGGTGTATTGTCTAGATCGGTATGATGTTTAACAGCTGTGAGTGCGCGTGCCTGTCATCTGTTCTTTTTTCTTTGATGGTGCGTACTATGGTCCATGCTGATTTGGTATTTTTCGCGGCAAATATGTTTCCGTCCTTGAAGGAATAAAGATGAGTTGGTGGTTGGCGCCCGTCATGTCAACTAAACAAAAACTCTGTTGTTAACTATGTCTCCCACATCGATTACTATACAGAGAGTACTAACCGTGATGACGCGCTGGTAAATGTATTCAGCTTAGCAAAAGGTCAAGAGAGCTATCTGCTTCCCGCCTCTCTTGCTTTCCAATTGAAATTAATTAATGAAGATTAAAAAAGCATTCTCCTGGTCAGAATTACCAGCATTAAATGATCCCTGGTGGTCCTGGATGAAAAGAATTTGTTTTTATTGCGATAGCAATTATATCGACACCTCGACTGATTTCTGCCGTCGCCGTCATGTCCTGGATATGTATATGTATTTATATACATAAAAACCACAAAAAATAAATCAGAAGAAAAAATTTCGCAGCACGCGACCGGGGATTCGAACCTGCTACCCTTCGCTCCGCATTAGATCATTCTGCTTACGTCCTCCAGCATGCTAACGGTGAGATATTTATACACACCATTCACCGCTGGTGACACGCAGAGCTCGGATGTGCTTCAGCGTGTGTTCACTCACCCGCGGGATGGCGCGAAGGGCGCGCTTTAGACGCGGCGGTAGCTACTATGCCAGATACATCGGGTGTTGTGGAAACGAGACGTGGTGGAAGGACACGAGAGACAAGCAAAGCACTGGAGTTATGTGCCTCCTGACTATGTGTATATTTATTATTTATTTTTATTAGGCTAGGACACCAATAGGCAGTCGACCCTCTACAAAGGGTAAGTGGCCACACATATCATCAGAATCAAATGTTGTCGCCCCACTCTTGTTTCGCAGGAGTTGGGATGCGCGCGTCCAGTGTTTCTATAGTAACGTTGCGCGCGTCCGACCTCCACTTTGCCCTACAGGGCCTGGTCGCCCGTGCTCGCGCGCTTATCTCGTGAGGGGAGGAGGTGTGTACGTCTTGTGCTTTCACCGCAAAGTTTGCGTCGAAGCTATAGACCGTTTTCACGGAGAGGAGGAGCGTAGCCTCGAACCGGTGTATTTTCGCCGCTCTCTCTCTCTCCACCGCGTGTCCAACCGCCCGACCGCTGCCGGATTTCCGAGTTTTGCACGCGTGGTGCGTGAGAGGTCAACGTGTTTCCATATTTCGACGCGCTGAAGCAATCATGCTGCCGCAAATCGAAATGTCGGACGAGAACAGGTTGACCAGCAACCACTGCGCTGTGTTTGGCTGCAGCAACAGGTATACATGGCTTGCACGTGACGTCACCATTGCTGCGGTCCTACTGCGGCGGCCATATTGGTGAACACCCGCACAGACAAGCCGTACGTACCAGCCGTGCGACTACAGTGTTCAGTACGGTGGAGCCGACGGAGCCGCATTGCCACGGTCACTTTTTTTTTCGCGAGCCGTTTACTGTGCATCTTGCCGTAAGCGTGTTCTCGCTATGATGTAAAAGTGCGGTTGTGCGACAGAGTGGATCACACGCTTCGACACGGAATGGACACGACTTCGAACATCTCCACCTTCCCAGAAGTGTCGCACGGCGACATCGCGAACTATTTGGTTTTCAGCAGTAACCTTGTTACTCTGGGCGAAATAAAGGCGTACAAGTCAATGGAATCGCACAACTACTTTACCAGCGGATGGGTAAAGAGCCTGTCTGCAAAAGGGCTTCGCGACCACGAATGTGATCGTGCTTGTAGAGGTAAGTTCAATGGTTCATCAAATTGACCCATTCGCCAGCCCTGAGTTATCAAAAGCGATGTACGAACGCTGCTAAATCAACGAATGCGCTTAGTTATCATGCGAGCGTAGCGAGATGCTCACGCGGTAGCGTGTTTTTCGATCGCGCCTCCCCTTTGCTGTCCGTTTTGTCATATACACAAAGGGACGTATGTACGCGTGTGTGAACGCAGTGGTGAGGGTTTTGTCACTGCATGCGGACCGTCATCGAGAGCAAGCCATATTCGGCTGCATGAACACGCATTGGCCTGTGCTCGGCGCCGTTCGGCCTCTGCTTGCCGCTTTTCGTGACGCTGTTTTCCGCGCGCTTATGTCGTGCAGCGGCTGCATTTGAAGCTGTAGTCGAGTCGTAGAGACGGCGCCCAATCTGGGTTCGTCTCGTCGAACATCGCGGACGGCTTTTCTACGAACACAAGAGCATCCGTGTTATTTAGTGTCTTCATATCTCCTCTCTTTTTCGCTTGCCTGCTACGAAGTGCGCTCCACACACACGAACTTTGGGGTTTTCTTCGTCGAAATTTGCACGCCTTATGTGCGCCAGCCAGATCATAGACGGTTGGCGCTGAGCATTTTCGTACGCTCGCACTGGCCTTGAATAGCCTTTGGTATTCGAAAGAAGCTCGTAGTAGTGGGCTGCTTCTTTCTTTCCCAGCTGTCGCTACGATTATAGCAGCTTACAACAGCGCATATAACGATATATCAAGGGAAAAACTCGCCGGTGCTGCAAGGCAGCGCTGAGCAAGGTCTAACCGCTGTTCACCAATATGGCCGACTTGCTCTGAGCAGTGACGTCGAGTGACTTAGGTGCAAGCCATGTATACGGAAGCGTCAAAGACTGGCAGCCGAGGCATGCGAAGTGCACAATCCTTTTAAATGACTTCGCTTCTCTTAGGTCGCACGCCTTCTTCTCCCGCATATAGTACATTATATGTGGTGCCTTCACTTATGACCACTTTTTCAAGTCATCACACAGTTTGTGATTGTGCTTGGGTGCTGGTACACTTTATCATCTGCACCAAAGAGAAGAAATGTCAAGGCTGATGATTAATATCAAAATGTTTGGCCAAGAGTTGTTCTCTCATGACATCAACCTCTCTGATTTCTATGCTACAGCACATGATTTACAACGCCTGCGGCTAGAAAATGTTTCATCTTTGTGCGTGCAATTTCGTGATTATCGAATTAGCACTTTCCAATCTACATGACAGAAAGGCCCTCATGACATGTGTGCTTTGGCGCAGGTACGCGTCTCTAACGTTTCATCGAGAGCACGTTCTTTCTCGACTTGCCAATCTTGTGACGATAACTGGGGTAGCGTTATGACAACCGCACCTTTTCTTTTTTCGCGCGGCAACCTGGGTGTCGTGAATAATCGGCCCACGTTCGTTAAAGCCAGGTCGTTACCTGGACACGTGCGCTCGTCGTAATGCTTCTCAAATATTCGCCAGAAAACAAACTGACAATAATGTTACCAAAAACGGGCGCCCTTTCGGCGTATCGCTATAGTGGCGACGGCTCGCGCCGAAGCGAACTTACGCCATGCCATGCTTCCAGATGTGCGACAGGCTTATTTTCATTTTATCATCGTGTTGTTTCTACGCCGAATTTTGAGCTCACACGTCGTACATCTGTTTCTTATCCTGAGGCAACTGTCAGAGGCCACAAGCTTTTAACTCCGATGGCGACACGAATGAACACAGGCATGGGTGTTTGTGCTCCTGTCGTTCCACGATTATTGTATTGCGATGTGCTAAGCGGAACCAAATGGTCTGTTAGGGATTAGAGTTACGTTTAACTTGAATAATCACGGCACGGAAACCCGAGAGTCATCTTAAACACTAATGCGCGCACCTAGCGCGCAGCCGGACAATGGCCTACGTATTCGCTCGTCTCCATTTACGTTTCTCTGATTACTTCGAGAGTTGTCCTAAATGTTAACGCTCTCTTATAGTGCATATTCCAAGAACCACACAAGGCCAGCTATAACAAAACATACAAAGCAATTACCAATTTACAGATGCTGCTTAAGAACTGCATTGGCATTCTACTCATCGTCGGCGCTGCTGCGGGAACGTCTCGTGGGCAGCCGCTGCTTGGTGTTTCAGCCATTTTGAAGCTGACAGCTAAGCGATTATTTGCCAGCGCCTTTACACTCGCCAAGCGTTGCTCTGTTTTGCCCGTGTACCGCGATGAACAGCAATACCTTGTGAACTGAGCGTATACGTTGCATACACCGCCACCGCCACGGAACACCACACACCGGAAGGGCGGCGAAACATCGCAGACGCTAGACGGCGTTGCGGCGGTGGAGAGCTTTAACAATGGCAGCCTCCTTACGAAGGTCACCTTTCTCGCTGCAGCGGCCGCGTTTGCGAAAGAAGTGAGCTGCTAGCCAAAGTAGGGGCTGGCTGGTTGTGCGTTGACACTTGGAGCGCGCTGCTCTGCTCAAGTACAAAGAAGTAACAAATGTGACAGTTAGTACGCGCTCGTCCTGTGTGCACCTGTGCGTTCTTTTTTGTGCGTTATTTGCTGTGTTTGAGCACTATAAGTGTCGAGCTGCGACAGTTGTTTGCGCTCGTCCTGTGTGTGCTTTTCGTGCGTCCTTTGTTTGAGCAGCGCGCTGCAAGTTTCGAGCTGCTTGCCGTTCTGAGTGATGATGAAATGAACTTTATTTGGTCCTGGGGAACCCCGATCAGACAACCCCCGAAGGGGGGTCCGCCGCAGTTGCTGGCCGCGCCCACGCCGATACTGAAAGACCGTGGCCCTGTGACATTCCAATTTGTTGCTATCGCACTCACTGTTTCGCCCTTGCGGCGAAACTGACTTTTTTCGGCAACATATTTCACATTACAACTTACGCAATAACGACGTTTTTTCAAGTGTTGCTGCGGGAAAATACCTACAAGGTGGCTGCTACAGCTTGCGCTTTCCAGAGTCAATAAAAAAATAATTTCGGCCACGTTTTTTATAGTCTTTTTGTTCTGTGTTTTTGTAGAGAATTGTGCGGTTTTTTCTCACGACGTTAGAGTTAATGAACGGGCCTTGCTCTTTCCTTTTTCCTTTGAAAATTTACATAGGGATACCGCTCTCTATAGTCATGTGTCTTTGCCAGCGAAGAAGAAATTCCGGCAGATACCACGCACTGTGGGATCTGCCAGAAGTAAACGTTTTCATTAGACTCATTACTACTCAGCGTGTCAGGGTTTGTTAAGGCGTACGCGACGGGTTAGTAAAGGTCACTACCTCTACTGAGTGTAGTAATGTTATGTGTAATTGTGACAGCCCTATGCAAAATTTAGCCTAACTATAATTCGGTAATGTTAGGATAACAGTTCCGTGTTTCGTCTTGGCACACGCACATGCAAGACGGAAGGTATAAAAATTTGGGTCCAAAGCACCGATTATATGTCTAGATGGCTCCATTATGGTTAAAGCAGCGCAAAAAAAAAAAACACGGACGAAGAAGGAGACACAACGAGCGTCAAATGGCTGCTCGAGCGCCGGCACAACGTGTGCTTCGTGTATATGAGCCGTACAAGCCTCGGTCTCGTGTGAGTACGCGTATGTGTGTGGCCCATTTTCTGGTTCGCTCATGCCTCTATGTATACATATTTATTATCTCAAGATGTCATTATGGCATCAGATAACAAATGTCATTATGCAAATTATGAAAAATATTATGCCATTTAACGTCCCTTTGCAACTTTAAATGACATAACCAACCATTCGTAGAGTTTATCTTTTTTTTTATTAACAGCGAAGCTGTTCTAGCTCGGCGTAAAATGTGTGACCGTGCCCGAAAACTATCATCATCATCATGAACGGGTATGTCGGACAGAATTTGATCAAATACCACTATTCACCGCTGGCGTGGTCTTTAATAACCCTGAGAACGAGTATACAGAGAGAGAGAGAGAGAAACAGAGAGACGGAAAGAAAGATATAAAGAAAGAGAAAAATTCTTGCCGAAAAAAATTTCTTCACGAGGTGGGATTCGAACCCGCGTACCTTCGATCCGAAAGCGCGCGTCCAAACCACTCGGTTATCCAGGCACGCTAGCAGAGCTTAGCATAGCCTTGTATGGTATGGTGTAGCAAGGGGGCGGGGAAGGAAAGTGAGCATTAGGAGGAGAGATGTGATGATAAGGAGGGCGGAAACGAGGAGGGGAGAGAGTAAAGCGTAGCACAGAAAGCATGAGAAAGAGAGAAATTGCGAGAAAGAAATGCAGAAATAAAAAGAAAGAGAAACAGAGAGAACATCAACGAAACAGATAGAAAGAAGCAGAGAGAGAGAAAAAAAGATAAAAAAGAAAGAGGAAGCAAGCATCGCGTCGTCAAGCGACCAGATACCGCACCACCTGGCCAAGCAGCGCATGCGCAGTAGCTAAGCCGCGCTCACCGACGGAGACATCGCGCGCAACCTCCGCTCTGCATAACCTGGCTGCGCCCGATCGTGTCCAGAGAGTCCTGGGGTGTCCTAAAAAGTGCGTACTCCCGAAGAGGAAGCCGAGCATCTCGAAGCTAGACGTGTCGGTCGACGGGGAGTACGAGCGGCGACGGGAACGTGCTTCGCTGTGCCAAGCTTTGCGCGAATTAGTGAAAACTGCCCGCATCTTGGGCTTATGCTTTTGCAATGATTTCGACACGCTATGAAAATGCTAACGGCACACGTAAACCAAATGTCGGGTAAACCTACTGCGTAAACTAGTGCGTGTAAACTTACTGCCGGGTAATTGTAGTTTACTAATGTCCGTAACCGTTCTATAACAAGGTATAGTGATAGTTATGGTAGTAGAGTTGACTAGGAAGTTGATTACTGCATGTATAGTATGGAGAAATAAACGAACTAAAAGAGAGTCTTACATCCCGCAGCCTTCTCTGGCAAGCGAACGCGGGTTCGATACCGGCCGCGGCGGTCGCATTTAATGGAGGCAAAATGCTAGAGGCCCGCATACTTAGATTTAACTGCACGTTAAAGAAAGCCAGGTGGTCTAAATTTCCGGAGCCCTCCACTAAGGCTTGCATCATAATCATATTGTGGTTGTGGCACACAGAAACCTCGGAAATTATTAACAAAATTGTTTTTTCCTCCCATAAATTAATTCGGCAAAAGCCTTATGTGCTTCATCAACCGCGAAAGTTGACCGTCGGCATCGGCGTCAACACAAATGATGGAAAAAATTATCACGCAATGCCATCCTCCATTTACTTAGTCATGAGGTCATTAATCGCAAAATTTGTAACGTCGTCGTGACTTCACTATGACGTCACATAAAGAGACGTCACATAATTACGTCATTACGGGACATCGTCGCTTGGTCAAAAGTGAGCCGATTACGGAGGCAGTGCAAAAACCAGGGGAGGTGCAGAAAGCATGCAGTGCCTCCGCTCCTGGAGGCAGTGAAAACCACGTAAGATGCAGAAAGCTTTCGGAGGGGGGTGCGGGAGGATCAATACATCGACATGAGAAGGAAAAAAAATGCCCCCACCTCCCCGAAGGGAATCATGAGGAAATGCGAATGCATTTCTTGCGCCGAGAGTACACGGCGCAGTAATTTTAATGGCGTAAATTAATGACGAGACGAGGATTTGTACCGTAACCATTTATTTACACATTCATCAGCACCTGTTTGTGTTGTCATTGTACCTGACGGCCATAATCTCAGCCTTGTGGTCGCCGTTGGCGTTTCACAGCGGCGTCTCGAGCACACATTTCGAGAGGCGCCCAGCCAGCGGACGGGAGAGTGGGGCGCAGGGAGGAGAGAGAGCGAACGGCGAGAGAAGGAGCGGCGAAGCACTGCACCCAATGCCACCTAGAAGAGCGGTGCGGAGCCGGCGCGCGCCCGCGCAAACCGCGGTGAGGAGGCGGAGCGCGCGCAGTCACGTGGGGTGTGACGTCGCTGCGCCGTTGCTACAGACGCTCCTCTCCTTTCCTCGCGCCGTTGCTATGGGACGGCGGATTCAGGGTCGCTTATAAAGTGCATTCGCACTTAAAAAAGAAGGTGGCGTTCGCCTTCGAGTCGTCTTAGGCGAATGCATAAGGGATCCTGCGAGTTTTATATCAGTTTGGCTTGCACTGAGCGCGCTTTTATGTGGGCATCGCGTGTTGGGCCGGCATTCGTTTTTTGGCTTCAATCGTGCTTCGCGACGCTCCCTCCTAATTTTTCCTTCCGCCATGACCTAATCTATTGCAGGCTTGTGGCGGACGAATGTATAGAGGAAACATTCAACGTGACCCAAATCATCACAAGGAGGTTATTTCTACCAGGCCACTGGATTACCCCACAAAAGTACTGCAAGATGAAACAACCTAGGTTAGGAATAGCTTCACCTTCCACGGTGAGCCCTTGCTGCTTAATATGCCTTTTCTGAGCCACACGTCGTATATTTCAACAAAGAGGCCGGAATATACTCATTCGTATATTCTTCCCTGTAGTTGACCGCCAACAGGAAGTGCAAGCTCGAATGCATGTACGCTGGTAGTCGTAGACCGGTGGAATACGAGGCATTGGACGGAATGCCTTGTAAAGGAGGAAGGGTAAGACGACGTTTTGTATAAGTTTAAAAAAAAAGCTGCGACCATGTGTATATAAGCTACCCCAAATCAGCTTTAATAATTCCACGTAGAACGCGCGCTCATAAACCCCAAACACACACACGCTCATGTTAAATATTTACAGAAAAAATTAGCGCAGCTTGCACTAAGTCCAGCAAATTTGGGTCACAGGAGAGGTGGTGGGCACCTAACTGGTCCTGGCTTGGCTAGGCTTTTACCTTCTCACCTCTCTCTTCCCCACCTCTTGCTATACTATACTACAGATGACTTGCACTGACGTCACTGAAAGCACCATGTTGGAGCACCAGCATGTGGGGACGCGACGTTTCCGGTGTCATATTAATGTTATCAAAACATCACATGCAGGATCTTTCATTATTCACGCACAGAGACGTTCCATGCCGCGTCGTTTTCACATAGACGCAACTTGTTTGTCATCAAAGCCGCCATCGTGGAGTCCCAGTTCCTTTCAGAAGCTGCTTCCATGGACGTCACGTGCAAGCCATCTATATATACCTATGTTTGCTCTCGCCAAGAAATATTTCCCCTGAGGATTTCTCTCTATCTCTATTTTCATTTCTCTTTCCTTCTCTATCTCTGTACTCATTCTCTCGCCCATCAGGGTTATTGCGTCCCGCGCCAGAGAAATGAGCGCACGTGTTCTGGGAGCGAAGCAGAAGACGACAATGATACAGTGAACTAAAAGAACTCAGTGCAATGAGCGGAGGGGGCGCCGCCTTGCTTCGCGTGTCGCAGTGAATCAGCAGTGAATGGAACCCGAAGCGGTGGCGCTGTCGTCGACCACTCTTGAGTATGGGTAAAGTACCTCGGAGTATGGGTAAATGAGGGGGATAGATATATGGAGGTACAAGAGAAAGCATCGGTAGCAAAGGGAAAGAGGAATGCTGCAATTATGAAGCACAGAGCTTTATGGGGATACAATAGGTACGAGGTGCTTCGAGGGCTGTGGAAGGGTGTGATGGTTCCGGGGCTTACATTTGGGAACTCAGTGGTGTGCCTGAAGTCAGAGGTGCAATCAGGAATGGATGTAAATCAAAGGACGGTGGGCCGCCTCGCCTTGGGCGCTCACGGGAAGACGACAAATGAGGCGGTGAAGGGTGATATGGGATGGACAGGCTTTGAAGTGAGGGAAGCGCAGAGCAAAATGAGATTCGAAGAGAGGCTGAGGAAAATGAAGAAGAGTAGATGGGCAGAGAAGGTTTTCAGGTATTTGTATAGAAAAAGCGTTGACACGCAGTGGAGAAAAAGAACTAGGAGGCTCACCAGTAAATATACGGCTGGCAGTGCGGGCGATATGACAACAAGGAGCATTAAGCGGAAGGTCAGAGAGGCGGAGAAGACTTATTGGATGACAGCGATGGAAAAGAAGCCGGCTCTGAGTAACTACCGAAAAGGAAAAAACCAAATAAGGAGGGAAAGGTTTTATGATAATTCAAGGGGAAGCGCTTTACTGTTTGAAGCAAGGTCGGGCTGCCTGAGAACGCGTAGTTATAAAGCGAGATTCAGTAACGAAGAAGAACTATGTACATGCTGCGGGGGAACTAAGGAAACGATGGAACATGTACTGATTGAATGTGGCGATATTCACCCAGGTATACGTGTGGGCACGAGTCTACATGAAGCCTTGAGTTTTAGGGACAACAATGGAAAGCTGAACATGCCCGCGATAGAAATAAGTAAGAGACGGTTAGAGTATTGGTGGCAGAAAAGTAGAGATAAAGTACAAAAATAAATAATTGGGGGAAAAAAGGTTATTCTGCCTTAAGAGGCAGAGAGATGGACTGTGAATTTATATTTTTTGTTATAATAACATAGATTTAATCAATGTAGATAAGGCATTAGGACAACATGAAACAAGGAAGTTTTTTTCTTTTTTTTCTTTTTTATCCTTCGAGCCTGGTGGCAGACATGTCACCGCCCCGTTATAAAGGGGACGCTCATAGCATCCATCCAGCATCCATCGTCCGCGATAGAAATAAGTAAGAGACGGTTAGAGTATTGGTGGCAGAAAAGTAGAGATAAAGAACAAAAATAAATAATGGGGGAAAAATAAGGTCATTCTGCCTTAAGAGGCAGAGAGATGGACCGTGAATTTATATTGTTTTGGTATAATAACAGATTTAATCAATATAGATAAGGTATTAGGCCAACATGAAACAAGGAAGTTTTTTTTTTTTTTTTCTTCGAGCCTGGTGGCAGACATGTCACCGCCCCGTTTTAAAGGGGACGCTCATAGCATCCATCCATCCATCCTTGAAGGCTACCGGTTTGGACGCGCATGGCCATTGCATTTCGTTCTGGCTTTTCATCTGTGTGGATGTGTTTCGTGTCTGTACTTATGTGAACGTGGCCACTGGCGTCAATGAGTGCAAAGCAACGTCTTATTCACTATGCTCCAGGGTGCAGCACAGGACAGGCACGTAGCCAAGATTTTTTTTCGGGGGGGGGGGGGGGGGGGGCAAGGCCTAATTGTTCGAAAGAAAGTATTTCCATGGCAAAAATAAAACAAAAGTTGCCCGGGAATATAGAAGGCCGGACGAATATCGGGGGGGGGGGGGGGGGGGGCACCCCCCCCCCCCCTTTGCCCAACGTTTATAGAACCACCAGGTCAGTTGCAAAACTGAGCGATGTTGCGCGGCGCCGCCGCCATCAGCGACAGATGTGGCGCTGCTGTCGCAACAGGATTCATTCACTCCGCTCTCTTCAGCCGGCGTTGCGGCGCGTCAGTATACGTGGAGGCTGTTTCCTGCGCGAACACCGTGGAGTTTTCTGTTGTGCTTCGGATATGCTGCGTGTCTTCACGATGCCGACATGTTGTGTTCCGAAACACCACGACATTTCTTTTGTGCCTACGGTTGCCAACTCTTCAATAAAGGGAGTCGGGACGGGGGGGGGGGGTCTATTGTTTCGGCCTCTTCAGCTGGCTTCGTGCTGCTCGCAACATTTCCTCTTGCTGGAGAATGTACCCGTAAAAGTTGCCGCGTTTCGCACAGAAGTTCAGACAACGTAACTGAAGCCCTTCGCAGCCACCGCTAGCCACAGCAACATTGCTTCGTGCGTGCTATTCGCGAGAACTTTGTGTTCAGGAGCGTGACGCGCGTTGTCTGGCGTGCGTTGGATCACATAAAAAGTTCTAACTGGACGGTACGGAATAAGTCCGAGACATAAAACTGTCCCAACAAGGACGGCTCGCAACGCTGTATGAAAAGTCGGGACAGTTCCGAGAAATACAAGACGGTTGGTAACTATTTGTGCCCCGCGTGACCTTGACCAGCGAGCGACGTGGGATCGCGTCATTCCTCGCAAGGACAAGAAACTGTCCAACATATCACTTATATGTGATATGCACTTTCACGAGGAAGATATTCTGAAGACTTTCACTCACATGGTCAACGATAAGAATTAAGGTTGAAATCGCCAGCGGAAAGGAGCCTCGTCGAAGATTGCGTCCCAAAGATATTCACGAACTTGCCTTGATTTGAGTGATTCTAAAAATTGTGCTGTAAATAATTTTTTACAGTTAATTAGAGCTGCCTTGATAAGATTTATTACCTGAGACTCTAAATAAGTTGTGCCGTTTGTGTGCCACCATACATGCAATATCTGAAAAATTGTTTCTCTGCGTTGCGTGCGAAATATAAATACAATTTTTCTTTCTGTAGCAGGACTGAAATTGTGGCGTGCAGTACACACACGGCGATTTTACCACTCAGTAATTACAAGTAACGACAGCCGCGGTACAGAGTGAAAACTCCTCACTTGAAAAAAGTGAAAGTGAAGAATTATCGAAAAAAAAAATAGCGCGAAAAACTACGGAGCACCAGAAAAAGGATTACACAAACAACAGGGCTGGCTTACAACAAAGATGTATTCGTTAACACCACGCAATACTTGCACAGTCCAAAACGAAAAGATATAAATACCAACACGCCCAAGCATCCACTTTAGCTAAACAATTACGCTACGAGAATGCGCCATATAGTTAACTTCTTATAGGGTAATGGACAGACTCGTATGCTATGCTATCAAGCGTCAGTTATCTTGGACAGTCTGTAAAGCCATAGCTTTACTGACTTTGCCTTACCGCTGCTAAATATTACTCCGTTTTATATTGCAGCGGCAGCGCAACGACAAATCTCGATAATATACAGTCGGTGAGTGAACAACCGAGGTCTTTCTAAACGGCTGCCCCGGCGTCTTGCTATGGTCTTGCCACGCAGACTCCGCGTTTTCGTCTGCTAGCGGAAGCTTGTTGCGCCACCAGCGCCACCAAACCGGAAGCTGTCCCGGCGCCGCGCGACGGGTTGGCTGACGCGGGGAGTTTTGCAACTTACCTGGTTCTATAGACCTACTCCATGTTTGTAAACAGCGGTAGGCGCCGTCGATATATTTAGCGCCCTTGTAGCGACGTCACGGCGCGTAGGCTCCGCCCAGCCGGTCCAGCTTGAAGCGCCCTACCGCCCTCTATGATCACGTGACAACTGGAGCAGCAGGTGCAAAAGCTGCCTCCGAGCACCGCGCGTCGGGGCGCCTCCCGCATGCTTACAAGCGGCGGCCGCAACAGAGGAAGTTGCAATGGCTGTAAGAGGGACTCTGAAATAAACATCATGTTGACGTGCTGCTCTTGCTCTGAGAACCTCATAGAAACATGAGGTATCTTGACGGCGGGAATATGACTCATTTGCGAATGATCATCGCCGTTGCGACAGTCCAGGTCACACGTGTACGTTTTATTTGTTCACTAATGCAACGGCGATCTCGGCGACACTTTCATCCGTGACACGCTTGCGATGATGCTTCAACTACACCATGTGGACAAGGTGGTTACGTACCTGTCAGGTCTGCCAACCGCGGGCCGCGGCTCCGTCCGTACGCTCAAGTCGAGACCGCGCAATGCGTACAGCCCGTAAACAGACTCTGCAAGTTTCCCGATGTGTTGTTTTTTTGTGAATTCTGACAGGCATGGACATATCGTGAAGCGCACCGCTGCCAGAACAGGTGTACACGTCTCATCGCAGCCGCATAAGATTGGAAAAGCATAGTAGAAGTCGCGGCTGCGTTAATGAACCGTGCCCAAGCAGAGAGAAACATATGCGCCATGACCGAGCCACACTTTAGTTCACGCGAGTACAACGAAATCCTTTTGGCGCGTTTAAGACTTATATTAACAATGGAAAAAGATATCAACAATGGCAACCGTGAAGAATTCTCCGCATATGACAATGCTATTCACAACGTTAACTTGCTTTGAGGTAAACGTGCTCGCTATGCCTCCACACAAGGCTTATGCCAAGAAATGCGGTGCTGCACATTACAATGACAAACACTTCACTAAGCTAATCCTTTCTGCTGGGCAAGCCGCCCGAAAACATAACCGATGAGCCGGCGTCGGAGACAAGTTTTCGCGTTTTACAGCTGCCGCTAATTTCTTGCGACGGTCTTCGTAAACAGGTAATGAAAAAAAAAAAGCTCATTCCATCCTTCTCGTGCCTTCCTGCGCAAATAACTGTGGCACTGCTCGTCGTTACACCGTTTTTTCTTCTTTACACGACGACAAACAGCGCACGCACCAGTGAAAACACAGCAGCAACTGCGGTAGGCACGGCGGCTTTTGCCTACCGCGCGAAACTAAACGCCCGACGACAGCGCTACCGCATTTTCGTGACGTATGTCCGGTGGAATTCGTCTATAAACGTTGTCTTTGCCTACGTGCCTGGCACAGGATACGCGCGAACTAACAGCGCGAAGAAGCTGTCGATATTCAAGGCGCCTGCAGACCCGGAACGGAGATCCACGTGGAAAAAAGAAAATGTAGCGCATCTTTAACATTAGATCTTCTTTGAAGGAGGTGATATGCAAGAGCCGCATCCTGTTGACAATAGTCGGTTCTTACGCTTTTTTTTTCTGATTTTCCTCATCTAGTCAAAAACGTTCGAAACATACTCCTTACCCAACTTTTGACACCCCTGATGGCGAAGTTTCGATGCAGTTTGCAAAAGAAACTCTGAAACTGGACAGCACTGCTGTCACAATGAAAGCAATGCCTTGAATAACCAGCGTTCACATAAGCCCCAACAATTTCGAAAAAATGCGGGCAAGTTATGCATTTCAGTTGTTTGGCCATGGTCCTTTGCGAGCATTTTTTCTTTACCGTACTCAGTCGGAAAGGAGCTGTGGTAAAATTGATGCGACAGAGAAGTTCTTCATGAGAATGAAGTCACTGATTGCTGTGATGACAGCAAGATACACAGCCGAGGCTCTAGACTCGACTCTGCAGGTGAGAAAAGCATTAAGGAAATGCTCAGTTTCCTGGACGCCTGGGAGCGTCGTGCTGATAAGAAGTTTCTCAGCGAGTCTAGTGCTGAGGGCTTAAGAGTCACAAGTAGAGCTCGTTCGCTATTTGCGTGAGCAAGTTGGGTTTCGCTACTTGTTGACATCCAGGCTGAGCCAAGATAAGTGGAAAACTTTTTCGGAATCATATGAGACTTTCATCCGGCTGCAACACACCCGACGCCACAGCAGTTTCTGCTCACTGTCTCTCTTTCTGTAATTTGGCACACAGTGTTGCAGGCGGGAATGCTGAAGGCGATGTCATCAGTTCTCTTCTTGACGTTGGGGACAGGGAAGAAACCCCAAAGAAACAGCAGATTGACAAAATGAAGGTTTGCACGGAAAAGCAAGCGGGACATTCAGATTCACGTGGCAGTGAATCTGTGGAACATGAGTACCACGCAGCAACTCAAGGCTGACTTATTACAAGAAAGTGTGTGCTGCCCACCAAGTGTTCTGCATGTAATGACAGCCTCCTCCCTCCAACAGAAGAAGGGCGCCGCTTGCATGCTGCAGCACTTGTACCCCAGGTGAAAATTTGCAACTGGGAATGCAACTGGTCCCAACTTTGCTAAAACGGCTGCTTGGGCGAGTTGGTTCATGATCAAGATAGATTTACCAGCGCAAAAAAGACAGGACATTTAGGAAGGACACACACACATAGCGCTGCAGCGCTATGTGCGTGTGTCCTTCCTAAATGTCCTGTCTTTTTTGCGCTGGTAAATCTATCTTGGTCCCAACTGGTCCCAGTTCAAATGGTTTATGGAACAATTCCCAGCGGGGACCAGTTGGGTCCCCACTGCAACTGGTCCCAGTTCACCGGGAGAGCGTGATGGACATCCTGCACATGATTCATTGTGCCACTCCCTTGAAGGTGGGATGCAGCGCTCACGCAGAGAGTCTGACTCCTCGCATAGTCAGCTTTTATGTTACCACACGACTTCATTTTTTTTATCAGAGGCTTGAACAAAGCAAACGTGCTGTCAAAGAGAAAGGCAGCACAACACCTCAAGCTAAGGGGGCCGCCATGTTTGGCCGACCGAGGCGCCGCGGTGCGAGCATTTGCTTGGGGGCTGCTGAAACGCGCTAGCGTACAGCGCGGTGCACCACGTTTGTGGCTCTCAGTAGCGGGCGATGGCAGATTCGCGAGCGCTGCAGCCGCTCAGTCTTCTCTGAATGTGGGAACGTGCATCTTCTTTCATACGACTACATTTTCGAACAGTGGAATTGTGCCAGGGAGCTTGCCAAACATCGCGAGAACGTTCAGCAACATCGTCACGAAAGTTTGAATAGTTGCAACGCCGTGCAGTTGTCCACTCTCTTTTTTTTAGAACTGTATCATATCAAGAAACGTTTTAAATTTACGCATTTGCGTATGATAACGGCCAGATGAAGAAGCTGTATCTTCTTTTTTTTTTCTGAAAGACAGCAGCGACACATATTTTCGTGCCGCGCTACCGTCCGACTTTGTGCTGCACGATGGCTGTTTTGTGCTCTCTCGCAAAATGCAACGGGATGAATTTAATTAGGCGACTATTTCAGTTTTGAACGCAGAACGCTGTAGCGGAGGGTTACGTTTGAATCCGATAGTGATTGAGTTCGATCCTGACCAAGCAGCGCACACGCGCGCACTTTCTGTCGCGACGTGCCTCGTTCAGGATATACTTAACTGCAATTGAAGGATCGCCCCTGCAATGACAAAAAGATCCCTGTCACACGGGCACTTTCGATCACAATTGAGCCGGATCAGGATTTATCGCCTCGACCTTCCTTTGCTGTCACAGTAAAACTTCGTTGTTATGAAACCACAGGTCGACATGCCTCGCGGCTGTGAGGTTCAAAATACATATCTTCTATAGACATGAAGTTGTAAAAAGTGAAACAGTTCGTTACATCCAGGTTTACCTGCGCCTTTTTGAACAAATTTACAACCAAGGTGGTCGCATTTTGGATTTCAGAGGCAAGATTAAACAACCGCGTGTTCAAATTTCTGTGCATGTTAATAACTGAAGCTTTTTTCCACTCGGCAGCTGCGGTGGCGCCTGTAAGTCTTCAGGCAAAATTAAGAAACATTTGTTAATTGGCTTCGCAGTTTGAGAAAATATCTGGTGAGGTGCATGAATACTGTCTTTCTCAATTCAAGATTCGTCGTTGTCGTTCTAGTAATTCAGTTTATTATTTTTTTTCATCCAGCAGGTGGTCCTGTTTTAACCCATACACAATTGCAGTGCAGCCCTTTGAATAGGTAGAAAATATGGCCTCCTGAGCAAAAGCACCAGCTCACATATTACTTATCGAAATCAAGGGCCTTGAAAACGTCTGGAATACACGCTGCACAAACACAAGCTGCTCGTGTTCCCGTGAACGTCGCAGGTCTGTTGCATCAGCCGCTTCCTTTTTGTCTCGGTGTTCGGGCACCCAACGACGGCGCAGTGCCACCCGGACGAATTTTTATACAGTGCACTGCCGTTCCGAGTGTGCGGCAAGCAAGCAACTGAGACCGCAACTTTCTAGCAGCTCTGAAAGCACTGACACAAGCGAACACGCGACGCAAGCGCGGCTATTACCTCCCGCCATCAGCAGCCCCCGCCGTCGTCTGCACCACCAGGCGGCGCCTGGTGTCGAGAGTAGCGGCGCTGCTGACACTCGCGCTGCGCTTCGTGCATTGAAGCTGCGCGAATAATTTTTGTGCAAACGAAAAACGCGTGCAATAAAATCGTGTGGGACACTGAGAATGCTTTCGAGTTCATTGTTGTTTTTTTTTGTTTTTTTTTTGCGCATCATGTGTTTCAAAAATTATCTGCTTTCGTGTCTGATTTTTGATAGTTGATATTGCATACAACGTGTTTTTCATGATAACGAATATCACGCGGATATTTGGTTTCACGAATAACAATCGTTTCGCAAAATTTAGTGCGCGCGAAATAGCCACATTGCCTGAATGGTTCATTACGGGCAAAAAAAAAAAGTTACAGCGCATCGACTGGCCTTCGTCTGCTACCAGCTTTTCTTGCTGAGAGGCCCGAAATCGTGCGAACAGCTTAAACACACCAATGCGGTTATAAAGTATCCGGAAAATAATTGCAAACCCAGCCTGAATTACGTTAAAACAGCGGCGGTGCATAACCGCACACGCGTTACGTTCTCGTGTGCCACGTACACTGCAGAGAAGAGCCAGGGCGAACTTTCAAGAGAGGCCGATGGCAGCGCCGCCGCTGCAGGTGCCACCGCGTGCGTCAGGCAGCGAGGCGGCGAGGCGCGGTCGTGCCACTGGAAAGTATTCTAGTACTGAAGAAAAGAGCGCGAGCCGGTTCATGATGATGATAATTTTCTACCTACGACATATGACCAACCTCGAGCATAACAGTGCCCCTGTAAAAACTCCTAGCGCGTATGTGCCACATATATTGAGCAAGCTCTGCTACTCACCACTTGTGAACTAAAAACGAAGCCGTCCGCAGGGGAAAACGTATGTGCCTGAGAAATTGGTCAAATCCTACTACGCCGGACAAATGTGCATACGTGTTTTGGGAGCGAAGCAGAAGAGGAAGAAGAGGACGATAATGAAGGAGAGAGCGCGTGCCGGTTCATGATGGTAATAATTTGCATCCCACGGTAGACAAATCGGCGCTCGTGTTCTGGGAGCAAAGCAGGAGAAAGAAGTTGAAGAAGATAACAAAGATAGCACGTGCCGGTTCATGATGAAGATAGCTTTTTCTACGCCCCACGGCAAACTACACTTGCTATACTGTGCTATACATGGCTATGCTTTATCTCTTTTTTTAAAGACGATAGTCTTTCTTGGGGAACTTAAACGCAGAAATTTTGGTCTGTCTTTCTGTTTGTCGGCACGTCACTCGATTCAGCCACCCGGCCAAAGTTGAACCACTTGCCCAAGCCATCTTGAACGGCTGACTAGGTACAAATTTGTCTACATTGTTGATCAAAAAGCAAACATTACGCATATCTGAGGCGCAACATCACTAGGTAAGTATTAGGTGGCGTGTTCCTTTAATAGAAAATACATAGATAGGTAATTCTAGAGACCCTAGTTTCTTAGAGCTGCGCTGAAACTTGCCTTCCTCCGTGCCCTCTGCACAAGCTCATTGTTGTGTTTCGGTTTCGGTTCAGTATAGCACTGTACGAATGCCATGGGGCGCCGCTCTGGCATTCCTGTTTTACCCAGGCGACGTGTAAATAAAAGAGTGAGTGGAGAGTACTCGTTAAGTGCGGACGTTTCTTCTGCTTCGGCGCTTCGCGCCAAACCGCGTGTTCGGGCTGGCTGGCGTCCCCGCCGGTCGCGTTGGTCACCGCCGGTCTTCGCTTGCCGCTGCGCCGGGACTACCAGCCCGCAACACACCACTCATGTTTGCCGACGTATTGCCAGATGGCGTCATCTCACGCAGCGCCTCTTCTATCGTCTTCAGACAACATTTGCAGCGAAGCACGCAGATACGCGGCCTTTTTTTTTTTTTTGCTTTTTTTGAGCTGAGAGAACCCCTTGAACAAAGGGAGAATGAACTTTTTTGGATCCGATCAAGTCAGAAAACATAATGCTTTGAGTTCCATCACTGAAGCGTTACCTAAATTCCTTTTTAGCTGGTCCCTATGTCTCACTGAACACTTTTTGTTAAATGGCTGACAAAATACAACATTCCCTGACCTACATAAATCGGTTTTGTGTAATGAAAAACTGGCCCCTGCATAATCGTCATGGCAACATAGACAAGTCACATGTTACACTGATTTGGATGCTCTGCTTCACATTTGCTTCCCCCTTTTTTTTTCAGTGGTGTGAGAAGGGAGTATGCCTTTGAAGAGAAAGATCAAAATGCCATTCCTGTCATATTGTCACTTTTCACAATAAAATATTCCGTTCACTTCACTGAGTCCCTCACACCTTTTGTACAATCGATCAATAAGCTTCAGGTTTGGTTTTTCCATTCATCACCAATACTGCAATTCCTGGAAATCTTATACATTATGCACAACAGCGAGCAACAGACATAATGAAATTAAAATATAATATGCACATCCACCGCAAACATTCGAATCGATGTGAAGTCAAGCGTTTCACTAAACTATGTACAAGAAACGGCAAGGCGTGCAAGTGCATTAACATTCTCTGCAATATATGTTTATTAAAGTGTCACAAGTTTATTCACAAAGAATTTTCATTTTTGCGCATATCACTCTCGGACTGTGCCACAACGCAAACAACATACCCAGATTGCACAATGCGAAACGTCTACCTACAGCTACATCATGAAAATAAACGTGACGTATGGTGCTTATTAAGGGAAGAATGGCAATGGCATGTAAAATCTGTCACACTAACAAGTTTCCAATTCCATCAGGCACAATGAGTTACAATAGACTGTATGACAGCCTCTTCTTATCACAAACATTTGAAATCTTGGTGGACGCAAAAAGTTGGTAGGTTTAGTCGTATAGTAAATCGTACGTAGACTCAAACCATGTAGGTGCTTTCTGCCAATATGTTATACAGTGTGGTGGTACACATGAAGTGTGTCCCGATATTGGGTTAAACAAACAGTTGAACAGACAGCAGTCATCATAAGCCTCATCCTAATTCTGGAGAAATTGGCAAAAGAAACAGTTTCGTCAAACACCTTTGTCCAAACAAGATGGCAACTGAGCAGGCCCGAAAACTCAACAAAAAACGGCTCACAGGAAAATGTATTCACGATTTCTTGTGCTCTCAATGCAAGCGACCATGCTTTTCAGAGGTTAGAATGCAGCCATGAAATGAGCTTCTTGTTTTTCTTATCCACGCATATTTGTCAAACAGGCATGTGTCCTGATATTGGTTTAAAGGGAAGCTGAAGCACTTTTTAAAAAAAATGACTTTGCAATGTGCAATCATAGTTTGATCTTTGCTGAATTCGAAAACCATTGTAAGAATTCACAGAAGTGAATGCAAATGGCATTTCGTGGCAAAAAAACAGCGGCTGCAGCCGCAGGGCTTCTTGAACTGCTGAGCGGAGGCGGTGATGCCAACTTCGGTGCGCCGCGTCATCGGCGCCATCAGCTGTCTAAAAGCATGGCCTTCGTGATTAGTTCCACCTGCGCGCGCAACGCAGCGGCGCGTCGGGCCACCTGTTATTCTACCACCGTGGCCAAAACTACCGACTATCGAGTTCCGGTTAGTTCATTTCCACGGGCACACTTTTGGCGTGCTTGCTTGGGGGGGAGCAAGAAGAACTTTTCTTTCGCTTATTTTAAAGCTCCTGCTGCCACAACAGCGAAAAAATTACGCCATCGTCGACAATAATGTTGGTCCTTGTTAACAACAAAGTTTTAGCAAATGGTAAAACCACTTCAGCACCCCTTTAAGCTTCAGGTGGTTTCAGCTTTGTTGCATTGCTTACACAAAGTTATCGTCAAAGTTGTCAACGGTAGGCTGTCTCAATGCTGACAAGAATTCGACCACTTCTGTGGTGCAACGTTTTGTCCAATGCATGCAATGTATCTGACATTTAAATGCGACAACACCAACTCTCAGAATTTGGTCATAACTTTTTGATGCAGTTATAATTGGTATGACAAGCCCTACGTCAGGTTGTACACTATAGTAGACAAGATGAAGTAAACAAACATACAGCTTACCACAGACATTGAGGAGCATGTACTATTAAAAGAAATAAAAATTTTATCACATTCATAGAAAAAACTGGAATTCAGAGGAGCACTGGCAAATAACTGTGTGTACTGCCAAACTCTCTAACTTTTACAGAAAACACATAAGAGGCTTTTCTTTTCGTCCTATGCTTCGAGCTTGCTAAAACGACCCGATTTATTGGATAACTACTTTAAAAATATGGCTCCTCAGCCTGCTGGAGTGTGCTGGAAATTTATCGTAAGCCTCATGAGGCTCATTTAAATTTTGTTGGATGTCTTGACGGTATGACTAGTTGTACAATGCATTGGTTCAACATTACACATGTCTTACGTGCTCCACATGGTATGACGTGGTATGCAATACAATGTGCAACACATACATGAAAGAGAGCTGCTCTATGTAAAAGAGAGCATCTGTTAGAATCTCTCAGAGAAACTTGTTGGATGCAGCTTCCAGTATGCAAAGTTGTATGCCACATCTGATATCAAATCGTAGCTTGTCTCTACTGTTGTTTAAAACGAACGAAAGAAAGGGAATCGGTCAAAGGGCCACTGTCCTCGTTAGGCACAACCTAATGAAGCCAACAGATGATGAAGCCAAGGAAAGCATAAGAGACATTATTTGAAGTTTTTAATTGCAGTGTAACAATTATGACATAAATAGATATGAACTATGGTGGACAAAATCAATTCTTCTGCCAGTGGGGCATCTTATATCCATCCTTCATTGGATAAAAGATGCACAAACAGTAGGCAAAGCAGTCAGCCATCTTTTACTCAGTGTTGAAAACACCATAATAATTACAAAACTGCATAAGGCACACGAGAGGCACTGTCCAGTACTTATATAACATTGAAATTTTATTTTTTGATCTGTAATAAAATTAGTGCTACTGTGCGACAATGTAGACTAGGTGTCATGCTGCTTCACAGCAAAACGTGGAAACGTGGCACGCGGCTGCCGTCTTGCGCCTCCCAGGCGAACACTTCGCCGTGATTGTCAACAGCATACAAATGCTGCTGGTCTTGAGAGTACGTCAGGCTACACAAAAGAATGAAGCAGTCATTATCTGCATGCAAGAGGTGGCAGGCATGTTTTCCAAAGTTCTAGCTTATTTGTGTACAGTACTCATGAATTGAAACGCAAAAACTTAGGGCTAAGTAATGCACATACTTTCATTTCCAGCTTATACAGTGCACATGATATCGGCGTAATTTCAATATGAACACTTACATCAGAGCCAACATTACCTTTAGCGGCCAGATTTGCAGTGACATGACGCGGTTATCACGAGCAACTCCTCATAGCAGTCGTTATACTAAAAAAACAATGTCGTGTTTCAATTCGTGAGAGACAGTACGTACCACATCTTAATGGAATAGCAGAACATCAGATATGTGGACGGAAGGATCCTGTGTTAGTGATTTAGGCTAGTTGGAACAGTGCATCTTTACACACAGTGCAAAGGAAATAACAGAACACTAAAAGTGCACACAGCGCTTGTACTTCCCCGTTTCTTCTTCTAGTGTCTTGCTATTTCCTTCGCACTGCGTGTAAAGATGCAGATGTGCTCACTTGCCCAACTAGCTACTGTACTAGTTAGATGAGTGCAGTCATGATTACAAGTACAGTCGAGCCCGACTATATCGAACCCGTTTATATCAAATTATCCCGTATATCGAACAATTTCTAAACACGGTATATTTACATTGAGAATAATATAGCAAAAGTTACTGTTACATCGAACGAAAATAGCAACGACAACCAATATATCAAACTCCATGTGCCTCAAAAGTGCCCCAGCAAGTTGGCTTTCCCTCGCGGTGGCGGGGAAAACTGCCGGCGCCACCCTAGAAAAAGTGGTTTAGACCCGGCTGTCCACGGGCGAACAGCCCCCTGCAAAAAATGATCCTGGCCTGCTTGCAGCGCTTACAGCCAATAGAGGCCGTCGTGCTTTCTCCGAGGCGCAGAGGCTGTACAAGTGAGCGCCATTTTTTCTTTATGCTTGCGTGCCTGCTGCTGCCTCTTTTCCTCGAGTCCTCATTCAGCATGGTCCGTGCTGGTGGTGCTGCCTGTTAGCGCTCTGTGAACTTTCTTGGCGCGCTGTCGTCATGGCTTCTGCAAAGAGGCAGACTTTGCCGTTCGCCGCGAGACTCGAAATCATAAATCGAGTCGAGCGCGGTGAGAAGTCTGACGTCGCCGCCACGTACGGATCGACATTCAACGAGTTCGTCAGTGCGGACGATGATGTCGCCATCATGGTCCAGCTACACGATGAGGACTACGTTGCAAACGTCGTGCCGACCACGAGCCAAGGCGACAGCAATAAGGAAATTGACGATGGCCCGTTGCCTACATCCTCCAAAGTGATTAGTGCGCTTGCGTTGGTCCGGCGCTATTGCGTGAATATGGAAGGCTGCACCGACTCGTTGGACAACGTGGAGGCGTGCGTGCTGTCGCAGGCAGCGAAGTCGTTGAAACAGAAGAAAATCCAGGACTATTTTGTTCCAGAGTAGGGAGTACTTTTCTTATAGGTATGTGCCTTTGTGTCATCAAATTCTATAGCGGGCCTATATCGAATTATGCCATATATCGAACTAATAAACGTTTTTTGGCGAGTTCGATATACCCGGGTTCGACTGTAGCACACTTTGTCAATGACACAGGCTAAACGGAAAAAGAAGACAAAGCGCTCAATCATTTCTCTCTCAGTCTCTGTCATTCACATCGCGCGCTGACAATGAAGTACATAGTCTTCCAAGGGAGCCAGAGACTGAACATGTCAAGTTCAGGAAATTTCGTTCAGCCAATGTGGTCAAAACACGAAAAAGACACCTGGAAATCCGTGACGTCACTATCGGTGATTTCCACAGGAAATTTAAAAGTGAGACTTTCGACATAGATTTTCTCATCTATTAATAAACGCACGGTGGTGAAATTAACAACAGGGTTCCCTGCCTATTAGGAAGCACTAAAGTTTGATTTCATACTTTTGCTTTGCTTATGCACTGTGCATCATATTTTTACTGCAGCAATTGGAAATATTGTCAACACTTAGAGTTGCTTACCTGATAATGGGAAATATGCATTTTTCCGAGCGAATTTCTTGCACAGGACTCAGGTCCCACGAGCTCCAAAGCCTACAAACCAAACGAAAACCAGTAAACACACGTCTTTTAGGATATACAACTGGCATCCAGCAACTGGCTACACAAGTTGAAAATTTGCAGGACAGTAGTCTATTCATAAATGACCAACCTACCGAATGCACCCGTCCTCACAACCGGCTGCGAGCACATTGATGGAGGTGCCCTCGGGTGCAGCAGAGTAGCAGACGGCTCCGATGGCCATGCCTGTGCTCAGCTGTCCCACGCGGGCACCATTGATGGTATGAACTCGAAGACAACTGCCAGAAGAACCTGCAAGACATGCAATAATAATATAATAATTGTCCAGGTTTTATGTCCCAGAATCACGATATCATTATGAGGGATGCCGTAATGGAGGGCTCCAGAAATTTTGAACACCCGAAGTTCCTCAATGCGCACCTAAATCTAAGCACACAGGCCTCTAGCATTTTGCCTCCATTGAAATAGGGCCGCCGCTGCTGGGATTCAATCCCGCGACCTTCAGGTCAGCAGTCGAGCACCATAACCACTAGACCACCATGGCGGGTGCAAAATATGCAAATCACACAAAGCAGAATGGGCGTTCCGATGAGCTGGCCAGGAGCAAACCAGTTTGTCCTGATTTGTAAGGCAAGTTAATCACGTAACGGAAGCCAGAAATCTACAGTGATAAGAATTCAATGACCAAGGAATGCTGCTGGAGGCAGCTGCTGCCTCTGATGAAGACAGGTCCCCTCGTCGGAACACTGGCTTCAACAGCATTCTTTCTTAGAAGACTGAATCATTTCAAGCCTTCATCTTCCCCCGAACTTGTCATGTTTAGGTAAAAGCAGGACACTTAACCATGTGACTACTGCGCATGAGCATTCTTACAGAACCTTCACGACTGCTTTACTCAACGTGTGGCAATCCTTTCGATGTTAAAGCACTGACATTATTCCACACTGCCATGTAAGGATTATCCATTGCCAATGCGACATGGTTAACACCATATTTCTGAAGGTTCCAGTTTGGCACTCAACTACGACTCCAGAAAGTGAATGGCAACTCTGATTCGTTTGCTATTAAGGTGCCACCAAGCTTCATTGACACGCCTTGGTGATTTCTGAGTGAAAACTTCGTAAGCAAGCACGTTCAACACCTACTCAAACACACTGCAGAAAAGCCACATTGTTCAAGCTTGTGGCCATTGAAATCGTCAAGGAGCATTATGAAATCACAGTGTTTTCTATGGTTAAGAAGCAGTGATGTGCTCCACATTGTAAAGACAAGAAAGAGGTTTGAGTCAAGGGCGATTTACGAATGCAAGGATGATCCTCCTTATTTTTTTGTACTGTGATTTTAACTAAAGAGAAAAAGTGACTCAATGACTATAAACATGTCAAACCAAACAGAGAAACTCTCAAATGCATAAAACTTATTGGAGACGTTTCATCAGCGAAGGAACTTAGAATGCCTAAGCACAAAGCTCAATTCTCATAGCCGAACATTTGTCAGTCGTGCCATGAACTGGCAAAGCATTGCGCTATAGCACTCTGAAACGCGGTTCCGAAAACACAGCGCGGTTTATTAATGTATCTCCTCCATTGTTCCAACTCCTTCTTCTTTTTTCCTCAGCCGACTACCCACTACTAGTCTATGTCCCAAGTGCGTCGTGCCAGAAGAAGAAGAAAAGTATGCCACAGATAGGCCCCCCCTGCAGACAAGTGGCCGTGGGCACTTGAAGAAAAAAAAATGATCAGACGGAACTTGTCAGAATGGGTGCCGGCTTGATCCTTTCAATGCTGACTGTGTCTTCATGCCCATTACGCAGGATTGTAAAATGATGTTCAGAACGCTTGATGACTGGGAAAGGACCGTCATAGCGAGGCTGAAGAGCACGGCGAGACGCATCGACACGAACAAAAACGTGTGAAGATGTCTGTAGGTTTGCCGGCAGAAAAACGTCGTTCTTAGTGTGAGCTGAAGTTGGTGATGGGCGCAAGTTTTGCATGAAGACCCGCAGACGCTGGACGAAAGAAGATGGATCCGAAACACTCTGCGTAGTAACGGGGCTGACGAGGTCACCAGGCAAACGGAGTGTGCAGCCATAAACCATCTCGGCTACAGAGCAGGCAAGTTCTGGCCGAAGTGTTGAACGCAGGCCGAGAAGCACGATGGGGAGGTGTGATACCCAATCTTCGGCGTGAGGCTGCGAGGTCTTTTACCGTTTCTCGAAGGGAATCTGCTTCGGAAATCGGAGAGGTGTGGGCAGCGTTTATGACTGCCGGAGCCACGTCCATCATGTCATCGGCCATTTCTGCCAGCTCCGACAGCGTCTTATCCTGAGCTGGGACAAGAGCCATTCGCACGGTAGGTGGAAGACGCTGTAGAAACAACTCACGTAGTATGGATGTTTCCAAGCCGTCCGGCTGGTCCCCAAGTAGATGCTGCAGGTGACGTAGAAACTGTGTAGGACGGCGGTCCCCGAGCTCTTCGTTGCACAGAAGTTGCTGAATGCGCCGATGCTTAGGCGGAACGAGTCGGTGAAGAAGAGCCTGTTTGACTGTCGTATATGGAGTGTCACCAGGCGGGCCCACGAGGATGTCGCGTATTTCGGCCATTGCCTGTGGCGGCAACGCTTCAACGAGCATCTCATGCTTGCGAACTTCTGACGTGATGCGATGAATGCGGAACTTGTTCTCGACTTGAATGAACCATAAGGAGGGATCGGCAAGCCACAGCTGTGGTAGCGTTATAGTAGTAGTACCTCCAACAACACCGGAAGAGGGTACATGGCCAGGTGCAGTGGCAGCGGTACCAGGGCTGAGGCCGTCGAGATGCTCATGCTGCTCCATGGAAGGTCGCGTTCGTAGTCCGGGTCACCAATAAATATAGCACTCTGAAACGCGGTTCCGAAAACACAGCGCGGTTTATTAATGTATCTCCTCCATTGTTCCAACTCCTTCTTCTTTTTTCCTCAGCCGACTACCCACTACTAGTCTATGTCCCAAGTGCGTCGTGCCAGAAGAAGAAGAAAAGTATGCCACAGCGCAAATCGGTGCAGCACGAGACTGAAATACATCTGTGCCAAAATGCAAACATGTCAAGCGTTTCGACACACCAGCATGCATACGGGAAATTCTTAATGTGCCCTAGTAGCCCGCAATGTTGCCACAGCATTGAAGCAACTTTTTCAGTGTGGCGGCAGTGTTGTGTCAACATTCGGTGCTATTAGGGTACATCCTGTCGACTGCATCGATGCCTGTGTTTATGGTGTAATGGTTAACGTGTTGCGATTTCGTCCTAGGGGTTGTGGGTTCAATTCCTGCAGAACCTTCAGTTATTACATTAGTTTTTCACTTCATAAAATTTATTTTTTGTTTTTCATTTTTATTTTTGATCGTGTTTAATCGTTTCAATTCACTTATTTCTTCGCTTTCCTTTTTTCTAAATTGCAGTGCACTGCTATCACATGAGCTGACAGACATCTCATGCGCGCTTTTCCTGCGCTTATCACTCGTGATGCTTCTGGTGCCTCAGGCATTGAAATCATTCCACAGGTGTTCAAAAATATTGCCTAACCTAAAGCTCACTTCACTGCGTCAAACTGCCGAAAGCCTGTGCCATAACTAAAGGAAGAATAGATCACGAACAAAGTAGATTCCACTGTACATTCGGATGAAGCCTAAAGCAATAAGCATGAACAGTTCACGATGCAAAACAAAAAAAACACTTCTCCCTACCTTCAGTGGTCTCTACAGTGGCAACATCTCCGAGGGTGCTGCTAATGCAAGCCAGCATGATGGGTGAGCTCCCGGCGATCAATGTGCGAACATACTCGAGCCTGCAATTATAATTAACGAGAGTTATTTAACTGATCTTCAACATGAACTCTTGACATCATCTTGACATCATCATCTTGACAACATGAACACATGACATCAGTCATGTGTCATTGGTTAAACATGAAAAGCATTTATTGCTAAATTTCTTTTTTCACCTACTTGGTACTTGTTAAAAAATATAATTGTTACTAATAGAATGCAAACTGCAATGTCATTTATAGAGTCGTTCCACTGCAGTGGCTTGAGAATTGGGGCATATATTTTCCTGTATGATTTTCTTATTGTTTACTGTGTCATATGGTAAGCTTACTGGTTCATTGCAGGTTTCTCTAATAGATTAATTCTTTCTTCATCTAGCAAGCTGCAATTTTCCAAGTACAATAAGCTCAAGACCATTCCCGTGTGCTCATCCCTTCTTTTGTAAAGTTGTGATAAGTGTTAAGAAATGTTAATACAATTAAGCTCTAATGTAACAAAGTATTTAACTCTTTCATAGCTTCATGTCCGAAGAACATCATGCATTTTTAGCCTAATTAAAATACAGCGTGTTTGTCTGCAATTTCAATGCAATAATGTTTCACCGCCACCGCAAGGTAAGAGCGAGGCAGTAAATTGAAACATCGGCTGGTGCCATTGGTGAAATGGTTGAATTCAGATTTTTGTGAACACGTTTTTCAAATTGCTCTGTCTGACACAAAGAGGAGATGTAGACATCACAAGCACTGAATATCAGTTGATACCACGAAGAAAGATGTGAAATAAATCATAATACAAGAGGAACATATGCACAGTAAGCAGTAATGCCATACATGTTATAATTCTCATATTCGTAGCCTTGCGTTAAGTTAGTTTCAGTTACGGTGACCCACATTTGTGATATCTGCGTCTCCTCCTTGTGTCCCGTTTCTATGATGCCGCTAGCATGAATTAAGAATAAAAGATGCCCTAACTCCAGCAGGCCCAACTGTTTCCATTAGCCATCGGCTTGCAGCAACCTCTACCTGTTGAGATCCCAAGCGATGCAGGATCCATCACGACTTGTCGTGACCACCAGTCCAAAGGCTGTACACACTTCGACCCTTGTGACCGCATCTGTGTGACCTAGCAAACAAGTGGGGCGCGAAGGGTGCTCCACCTGAAAAAGGCAATGAGATACACGTCCAAACAAGTGTTCATCACTGCTGCATGTGTGCAATAAATGTGCAGCAAGCGAAGAGTCATTCATGTTGGTTTCAACCATATAGATGTGTACAAATACTGCAGAATCTAAAGAGCAACACTACTAGTCATTAGGCCTTTGCGAATATTCGAACAAATGATAGAGTATCCAAGTTCACTTCAACACGAATTCTAGATTTTCAATACTTTGATTTATTGTAAGCAAACGAACAGACATGTTTTACTGCACATAACCTGCCTGAAAATATGGTTTCACTGCAAAGTAAATCCGCTATACTGTAAAACCATCTATTCAGGTGAAATCTGCATTGCCACGAAGCCACACTTCAAGGTTAAGTGAGCACATCACCTGCACCAAGATAGATTTTTTTTTTTTTTTACGTTTAGATGGCTGCCAGAAGTGAGAAACAGAATGCCAACAAGCAGCACATGACACAGTTAAAGAATGGGTTCTGAAAGTGCGCGTTTCTGTGTGCAATGCTCTCACATTAATACTATAGACAGTTAATAAATAGGTTCTACTAAACATTGTTTCATTTCTCTATCTGGATTGATTGATTGATTGATTGATTGATTGATTGATTGATTGATTGATTGATTGATTGATTGATTGATTGATTGATTGATTGATTGATTGATTTCAATTTATCATAGACACACAGGGTACATTCTGCCCTCATCAGAATGAAGTTACTAGAGCATCTCACATCCATTGACCTGCAGTGGTGGGTCCCCATACCTTTGAGTTTGCAAGTTTGATTGCATGTGCAGTCAGAAGACCGGAAGCGTATCCCACAAAGATGAGTGGGCAACCAGGGGCCGTGGCACATGTTGATACCTGAGTAAGAACATTGAACACACATCATTGCAGAGCATATGTTTTTGAAAACAGAATCGCATTTTAATAGCTTATGACAGCGTGCATCAGAAACAAGGATGGCACAGAACACAAGAATAGACAAAAATGTACGCATAGCCATAAGCTATCATGACCATCGAACTGGCCCACTAGTATGTCATTAGGCACGTTATCTCCGGTTTTAAAGCACATCAAAGTTCTTGTACACAATACTTTCTTTCTTACAATATGGGGGGTTTCTAGCATTTCTCTGGTGCTCTCTTCCTTCCCTCATGGGTATACTGCAGAAATGACACAAGCTTTCAATTGCAATCCCAACTTCACATAAAGATGAGCATAACAAAATGTGTTTTTACAAAAATGTCACGAAAATTACAATAAAGGTATGGATCCAGGGTGCACTGCAAAGTGTATTATTCGAAAGTACAGCTATAAACTGACCATGTCACCGGGGCACGGTGAAAGCAACGACTGGGCCGGCTCGTCTTTCTGCAGTTTGAGCCGAACAAAGCCATCTGCGTGCTGCCACGACACGAGAGCCGTGCTCTGGATGTACGTCTGTAGCGCAGCCTTGGGACCTGCTGAGGAGAAGGTAAGAGAGCTGTTCAGTAGTAAGTAGGGATGGGTGAATACAGTAAAAGCTTATTAATTCAGATTTCACAGGACTGGAAGAAATGTCCGAATTAACTGAATGCCAAATTATCGAAAGTATCAAGAAAACAATAAGGAAATGTCTGTTACATTTCTTGATGAATACGTAAATCCTGCACTTATATTGCATAAAAGCAGCGTAAAAGCCACAATTTTCGTCATACTGTGACTTCGTTCACAATGCGACCACAGTGCCAGACTCCTGTGTTTAGTAAGCCCAAAATGCACTCTGCACTTATCACTTATAACGTATTGCCGCCATAACCATGCACACATTACGATAGTTCTTTCACAGGTAAAATGGCCGGCAACTGATTGATCGTCCATTGTGATGTAGCATGCGTTTTATGCCAGCATGCCAACCGTGGCTGAAAGCTCTTCATTTCAAGAGCTTCCGCCATGTTTGAGTTTTGTGACATTGCGCGTGCATCACATCAAGCTAAAACGAAACTTCTGAGTGCCGGAATCTGCATGTGGACAAAACCGTGGTCACTAACCGATGAAATAGTGCCGCCTCGGTTTCAGTTGTCTGCGAACGCCGTTTTTGCACTTTTGCGTCGCACATTTGCGGCGCTTAGAGCTCAGTGAGCGCCGATAATCGTCCGAATTAACCGGGTTGCAGCCAAATATTACCGTATTAATGAGAGTTTCGTGCCATTAAACAATGCATATGCTGGCTGGGACCAAGAAACACGTCCGAATGATCTAATTTTCCGAATTGATGAGGGTCGAATTAACGTACTGTACTAAATTTGGGGCTCGAAGCGAACAGTGATTTGGTCAAATAATTTAAAATCGAATAGTACAAACAGTATATACCACATATTATAAAGAAAAATGAGCATTTTTGTCACAACTTAACTTGCACCATATTTTTAAGAGCTGGAACTAGGCATGTTCGAATGTCACTTTTTTGGTTCGAAGTGAAGTGGAAGCAACTTTGAATACTAGCAGCAAGGTTTCAACAGCAGGAGGGTGCACGTTATAAGCGGTAAAGTAGCTTATGTCTTAAAATTTACAATAATTAGCGCTTATAGGAGTGCATAAGGTTTTAAACTTAGAAAAATAATTAATCGAGGTGAAGGTAATAGTACATTTAACCTTGAAATGTGGCTTTGTGGCAGTGCGGATCTCCCTGCATAGGTGGCTTCAAAAAATAGCACGCCTAAGCTGCAGTGAAACTGCCTTTACAAGGGGGTTACATGCGGTCAAATATGCGGCTATTTGTTCATTTCGAATACTTCAAAATTTCGAATAATTTAAGCTCGTGTCAAAGCGAATTCCAATACTGTAATATTCATTTGAATACTCGAAGCACTCAAATATTCCCCCGTGCCTAAAAGTAAGTGCTCTCGCTCAAGGCAGGGGTGACATCCAGATATCTCAGACTCACCGGACGAGTCGCTGTACGTGAGCAAGAGGCAGGAGTTTGCGGGCAGGCCCCAGACGTCGTTCGTGCGAAGCGACAGCAAGTGGCTCACGAGGGTCTGGTCCTTGTGGGTGCTGCGCCACAAGACCAGCCGCGCGGGCGGCTTGCTGGGGCTTCCAACGTAGCTGCCCCAGCGTAGCCCTCGTACTTCGGCCATGGCTGCCTGAACACCAAGCAGAGTAAGGTGTAATGAAGCTATCGCCCGGAAAATACTGACAAGTTCCTATGAAGCTCGTGCCAGCATGAGACTGTGTTACACAAAGTGCCATTGCAGCCAGCTCAGTCACACATCAAAGCTAACCAGCACAGCTGCGGCAACACAGGTGCATGGCTTTACATAATCGGATTTTTGACATAGCTTGCCTTCTGTAACATATCAATGCTGCGGCAACCCAGATGAGAAAAGTCCCGTTTCATACTAGATTATTGAACCTTTCCAGCTGGAAATCTTTCAAGCTGTAAAGATTTCCAGTTCGATAATTCATCTATATAGCACTATAACTTAGCTCAAAGTCAATGAATATCCAGCTGGATATTCATCCACTTCGAGCTGAATTATGGAACCATAAGTTATTTCCAGCTGGAAAGATCTGTGGCTCAACAATCAAACTGGAAATGGAACTTTTTTGTCTGGGAAGCCACTCGCGTTCGCATGAGAAAGGAGGGTGGTTTTTCCAACTTCGAAACCGTACAGCACATCATCAACTCCAGTAACGATTTCCATTAGCATGCAAACATTACAACAGACACACTATTCTACACCTTAAAGCATCACTGTACCTTCACAAGTTTGCTAAGATACATAGCTGCTTCAGCTATGGCTGACACTCAATAGTGTGGCCACACTGTTATGTGCCCCACAATATCTGGTGGGCGACTGTACGCCACATGCCATTACAAAAGTTAACGAGGACTATGTAGCAAGCAGCAGATGGTGGAGTGACAACCTAGATGCCTCCAGTGCTAGTTAATCATTTATTTGTATATTTGAACACAGATTAAACGCTTCCCATGACACAGTGTACATTTCACATTTCATTATCATTAAAATGGCAATAAGTGGAAGACCACTTCAGCGCATAAACCAAGCGCAGACACAGTTAACAGGTTACATGGAGGTGTGAGTGGCATGTTCAATTATATGAGATGCGAGTAGCGTGGTGTGACAGCATTCTTCCACGAAACAAGGCTTAGTGCACAGGCTAGCGCTTCCATGTAGTCTCCCTTGGCAACAGCCTCATCATCATCAACCATGCATACTTGCCTGTGTTGAAGAAGAGTTCACAGCGCTGCGTTGGTTATCGGCCAGGCTAAGTGTGACCAGTGGGTGCGGGTTGCTGAACAGCTGCTTGGGCATCTGGCCGTACGTGCGGATCATGGTTTCCAATGCCCTCTGCGACACCGCGTCGTTGGCAACCGAGCTCACATCGACGCCGTAGTACGTCTGCATTGGGACAAACAAGAACAATGTCATTCTAAGTGTTTAGCATAACTCAAGCCGAGTAAAAGGAAACAAAGGTAGGGTGACATGTGGTTGGTCACCTCGCTTCTAAAAATGTGTCACCCTGGGTTGCAGCTACAGTAAGCTCACACTGGAAACTATTGAGACGAAAGCTATCAAAATACTCAGTGACGCATGTGTAAGCTCACCATCTATAGCCCTGTCCAACAACAAATTGGCTTTTCTCGGACTGCCCACGCATGTCGATTGAATGGTTAAGAATATTTTAATGTGTTCTTGGTCTTCTTGTTGCAGGGGCGTAGCCAAGGGGGGGGTTGGGGGGGTTCAACCCCCCCCCCCCGAAATTTTTCAGTTTTGCTTGCGTATATATACACGCACACATACAAACGCACGCACGAACATACATAAAGTATGGTTGAACCCCCCCCCGAAAAAAATTTCTGGCTACGCCCCTGTCTTGTTGGATAGTCATATAGATGTTACATGGTACGCTGAGTGTATCAAATGGCATCAATGTCATGGAGTAATAAAACCAGTAGGAAGTTAGAGCTCACGCTGTCGTCTTGTGCGCCCTTCTATCTCTACGTTTGTTTCCTTCTACTCTGTTTCAGTTGCACTAAACACTCAGAACATCGTGGGATACCAACTCACCCAAACTGCTACTTTTAGGAGCAATGCAACGCAGAAAGAGAGAGAGGGAGATACAAATGAAAGGTTAACGAAATTTAAACACGTGGTTTGCTACCCTACACTAGGGGGAAGGGAAAGGGGGGAAGAAACATGGAAACAGGAGCAAAGGCAAAAAGCAGCGTGGGAAAAACGAAAAGAATGTGAGGAACAGGAGGGTTATAGTCTCTCCAATAGGCCACTGCATAATTTAAACTTACTTCTTTTTAGGTTTGTGCAAATATTCGAGCTTGGATACAAAGAACTCAGTGAACAAATGTAAAACGAAGCAAAAACTGTCAGCAATATGCCTTCTACATTTTTTGGTATGAAAGCAGGGAAAAAGTGATGATATTCTCCTTTTGTACTTCATTTTCTTTACAGTACACTTCAAAGCCACGCAGTGAGATCAGAGATTCTTAAGAACATGTATACCTCAAGGCATCACATGCTAAAGTCTTGCCGTAAAAGCGAACACGACGAATGACTCACAGCAGGGTGGAACACATTGATGGCCTCCTCTGCGGCTTTTCCCGTCTGCTTGTAGCCAAAGACAAGGTCAATCCAGTGGCCCAAGTGCTCCGTCACATAGTCTGACTCCAGGGCCTGCCGATGGATCAGGATGAAGAGGCGAGGGTCTCCCCTACACCAAGGTGGCAGCTGCACATCAGAGACGGGCTCCCCCGTTTGCCGCTTACCAAAGTTGAAACCTGCATCACAAGGTGAAAATAGAGTGTGGTGTCCAAGACATTACTCGTGAACATTTCTAAAGCAGGAAGTATCGCTCAAATTACAAAGCAAGGCTTGTAGCCATTCAGTAATTCTGAAGGGGAGCCGCAATATTGTATATCTCTGACCAAATTCAACCTTCGACAACAATTTGTTAGTGTTATACCTAGCAAAACAGATGCACACACGACGCCGGTAAACCGAACATGCTACACATTGCAACACAGCGTATTGTCTTCAGGACTTCCAATCTACAGAAAACTCACATAAATTACCAAAATTATGTTTTTGTAGTAACAATGTAGTCTACAATACATTTGTGTTAGATTAAGTTGCAGCACCGCCATCATCTAGGTTAGCCGTGCGATACCTCAGCCGCTAAGCTAATACGGCTGGCGTTCGCCACGCGTAAGATGACCTTCCCAGTAATGTGTCCTCTCACCTTTAATGTCATCCACCTGCATTTTAACTCTTACCAGTGCTGCAGTCTTTCAATCCCTAAGCACTATACTTATCAGTTATCGTTTCACTGCTCGTTGAAGTCTTTAGCTTCCTTTCAGCTTTCTGTGCCATACTCTGAGGTTTAACGAATATTGGCAAAACGGTGGTTATCTAAACAGAAACACGGAATCTCGAAAAACATACAGTGCACGTATGCAACACTCAAACTTATCTAACGCTTGCAAAGAAAGACCAGAGTTGTCTCTACCCTCACCTTGCATGTTCACAAGGAACTCTGGCAGGAAGAAAAATTCGGGAATGAGTTCCTTGACGTCGGTTGTGGACTCGCTGCTCGCCAGCCGCCACGTTGTGTGAACATCGTGGAACGTACGATCAGGAAGGTCAAACTGCTGGTCTGCACGAAATGAGAGAATAGTTTGCACGTTTGAACACTGTAGTGGTACAAACATGCGTAACTAGAGTACATGTATCTAGTAGTCCAGTATGCATGTGTAACTAGCACATGTACCTATCTTTTAATTCCATATTTTTACAGAAGTTTGTTGCTGTGCAAATATAAGCTTCAGCTTACACGTCAGAACACATATATTTTACGCATACATTGCTTTCATTCTCTGTGCTTGTACATATGCAGTGTGCTGCATTTCTGAGCGTTGTTATACAGGTTGTCGATTACGGGCAGAACCATAAGGCCAACAGATAAAGAAGCAATCGAAAGCATAGGAAGCCTTATTTGTAGTTATTTGCAACGTAGTGACTACGAGATAAGAAAAAAATGAATTAAAGTGGACCAAATTCCCCTGTAGTACCAACTGTTGACGCAAGATTACAGCAATGTTGTGAACATTGCTTCAACGTTGCAGACGTTGCCTCAAGGTTAGGGCAACAATGCGTGCTACTAGAGAAGAAACAACCCACTGCCAGCAGGAACCAAACCCGCAACCTTCACCTATGGTGCGATCTTGTACGCGTTCCTGTTCGTTTGAGTCGCACGGGATTGGTCAATGTGAGCCGTGACGAGTGCCGCGACGAAACGAAATGGATGGACGGATACGCAAGAAACCGTCTCGAGTGCCTACGTTTCAATCCAATCCAAGCCGTCTGGCAGCCATATTAATCCATCCGTTTCGTTTCGATTAAAATGGCTGCCAGACACCTTGGATTGGATTGAAACGTAGGCACTGGAGAGAGACGGTTTCTTGCGTATCTGTCCATCCATTTCGTTTCGCCGTGGCGCTCGTCACGGCTCACATTGACCAGTCGCGTGCGACTCAAACAGACGGACTGCCTCCGTCCGTTTTATGAACGCGTACTGTACAAGATCGCGCCACTAATGCGAAATTCAGGAGACTTTTGCCTCCTGAATCCTGTCTTATCAGGGCATGCACTGAAGTCCACGGCTTCAGTGCATGCCCTGATAAGACAAAAAAATTACACCATTTCCCGCTAAAGGGGACCATGAGGCGATGCGAAGCCGGAGCGCTTGCACGATCGCATTCCGTTGGCGTTCGTTGGGCATGCTACCAACCTCGCGTCGTGGAACGCAAAGAGGAATGCTGCGCGCGTCGTCTTCCCTCTAGCCTGGCCGTTAATTCTCACAGGGCAAGCGGGGAACGCGGTCAACAGGCGTGCAAGAGTGGGGCAGCGTAGGAGAGGAGAGAGAGGGGGAGGGGATGCGCATGCGCTGGTGCTCATCGTGGCGTTGCACAGAAGAGAATTTCGGCATGTCTAGCCTGCGTTTCAGAGGAAGAGTGGTAAGGGGGAGGGGAGAGGGGAAGTGGGAAGGGGAGAGCGAAGAGGGAGAGGGGAGAGGATAAAGTGGAGAGGAGAAGTGGAGAGGGGGAGGGGGAGGGTATGCGCAGTAAGGGTGGTCACGCCGCACACCACCACCACCGGATTGAACTCCGCCATAAGATACTTCGCATCTAATAAGCACCACTCATTTCTGGTGATGCAAATGGAACAAGTACCTTGGTAGGTGAGGAACATCTGGGTGAAAGGTGGCAACCTGACCAGGAAATGAAGCACAGTGCCGCTGTTGCTGTAGTGCGAGCCGTAGTGGTACGGACCGAGCCACGGATAAAACCGCTCCGACGGAACAGCTGACCGTTCTGCCTGGAAGTTGCGCCTGTAGTGCTCTTCGCGTGCTGGGTCTTGCACTGCCATGGGACGCTCCAAGCAGCTGAACAAGTAATAAGACACAAGGAAAAACAAACACTGGTGTCAGAATTAATAATTAGCAATTACCTGAAAACCACAGTACAGTAAAAGCTTGTTAATTCAAACTCAAAGGGGACTATAAAATTGTTCGAATTAAGCGGATTTCAAATTAGCGGGCGAGCGCTAGAATCAACAGACATCGCGTCACACCGTGCGGAGAGAACCCAGAGAAGGCATCCCTGGACTCGTTCCCACAATTTAGGCGATACTGCACATTTGTGGCAGATAATTTCGTAAATTAGGTTCACGCTCAAACATCCGAAAGAACTTATTGATCAGTCAGTGATACGTCAGAAACAAGCAGCGACTTGCATTCACGTGAGCAGTGAGCCTTAATGCCAAAATATACAAAGCTATTTGTGCTCCAAAACACATTCATTTACATGTCATAGTTAACGCGATCAAAATTTAAGGTCTTTCTTTACTAGTTTATTTATAGAACAATATTGAAATTGTCCAAGGGGACACGGCTAAAGCAAACATTGCCTGACTTGGCCGTGCCACTCATACAGTAGTGGCAGCAAGACATACGACATTTACAACCATGAAATCATACATGGAAATCAATCACTACATTTGTTTTACACAGATGAAAGTAATGAGTAATTTGGGTGATCATTCTGGGCCGATTTCTGCAACGAGGGACGAAAGCCAGAGGGCTCCCAGTTCGAATTAATCGTTGTAGATACCGACGCGTTCGAATTATCGGGAGTTGCGTCAGTTCGAATTAACAGTAAGTTCGAATTAACCAAGTCTGAATTAACGAGCTTTTACTGTATCGTTAATATTTCTTAACTTTATCGCGTTAGGCTAGTTGATTTATATAAGAAGGAAGTATTTAAATGTACTAACACATTACAGAAGCAAGCCAGTATAAATTTGAATGTACCGTACTCTAATTGTTAGAAGTAGCAAACTCTCGCACGTTTCAACATGTAGAATGTTATATGATCATAGCCGTCTGTTGGACACCGTGACACTCCTGTTGACTTGTTTCGATTTCCTTGCTCGAGTGACGTAGCTTGTCCATCTTAATCTGCACTGAACTAGACCTAGGACATAAAAAAAAGGATAAAAAAGCAACTTGCCCCCAACGGGAGCTGAACCCACAACCTCCACATTACGTAGAGTGAAAAGAATGCAACTTATAGATCGTAGAGCATGTAGCGCGAAAATTACGGGGACACAAGGAAGCAACATAAACACGAGACACAAAGTCTCTAGTTTGAGCACGTGTACTTGAATCGCTCGCGTTCAATTTTTAGCTTATCTTGGCAGCGTTATATATTTTTTGCCTGTATCATTTTTGGTGTAAGAGCAGATCAAGATGTTGGCATACTATTCATTGTGGATTACGATGTACGTTCTTGGGTGACGATGTGCTGTTTTGATCTCTGCTGGTTTGTATATAGGCGTGGATTCTGAGAATACATTTCAGTTTGAAGTTAGCGCTCGTCTCGTGTTTATGTTGCTTCCTTGTGTCCCCGTAATTTTCGCGCTACATGCTCTACGATGAATTCTTACAAACTCGCCCAGATTTCCGTTCTCGTAAGCAACTTATAGATCCCAACTTAACCATTTCACGAAGTAAAACCCTAAAGTCACTATCACAAAATGATGACAGGAGTGGCGTCTGTAGAACCTACCGAAAGTTGGCTGAATCGCACAAGTCCAACACATCGTCAGCATAGTTTGCAAGCACAAACGGGAACACCGGGTACTGCATGAGGTCATTGAAAGAGCGACCGGCCAACTTGTTCAGCTGCGTCAGGTAGTCAAAGTTGCCCAGGCACCGCTCCTGCCAGCGATGACTCAGCGATTCCAGCGATTCCGATGGCTCCAGGTTCAGGTGAGGGCACTGCCACAGTTGACGACAGAATTCATTCCGATCCTGTTGGTAAAGAAAAAAAAAGAGTGATAGTTGGCAGTCGAAGTCAATTCTGTGTGAAGTTTCAGCAATTCAGTGATGTCCCAGCATTCTCAATAATTTGCCAATAAAGTGGCAGCATTAGAAGTAAACAATTCTTCAGACACTAACACTTTATCAGAACCTCTTCAGTACTGTACCACAAAACGAGGACCGTCCGTCATATCAAATACTAATTAATTTGTAGACTGCACTTTACAGAACACTTAGGAAATAGCTGTGTGACTAACACAAAAGCTTTTTGAAGAAGAAGCTAGAGCTTCAACTGCATGGTTGCAGAAAACTGTACAATTCGTGCTGATGTCCAACCTTGTCCTACCCACTTCTAGAATGCCTGTGTCATGGAGTTTTACTCGATTCATGAGGTTCCGCGCTGATCTATGCTTTCAGTCAACACGAAAAAAAGGCATCCTTCTCTACCATCATCGCCATCATGATATCATCCCATACAAGAACAGCTAAAGTGAAAAGACTTCTCTCAGTGACATAAATTTATGCCCGTCTCACATCAAGTAACTTATTCCTATGTCTGCAAATTGTGTCATTTTATTGCACCAGCCAATCCTCTGCCATTCTAGACCGTGTTTCCATTCCATTTCAACTGTCCGGTCACTCTAATTCAATACCAGTTATCTGCTCGCTGTGCTATGTTCTTCATTGCTTCATTTCAAGCTTGACTAGAGCATAGCCTATCTACGTTTAACCTACAATCTATGCTACTGCCTTCTAATCTCTCAGTAACGTGCTTATAATCTATATATAATAGGCAAAAAACTTCACAAATGATATATAGAATGTCTGAACTACCCAAGATGCAGATCAAACATGACCTGCTCCGCAAAAATTACCTGTGTCGTGTGGAAGGCTAGCAACGCAGTGACTCCATTGCGCAGAAAAAGCTCAAGCGCGTTGTCACGGAGCCGAAACCTTCGCAGGAGCACTTCCTGGACGTCCTTGTAAGGCCACACCTCGTGCCTGGCTTCAACTTCACCCAAGGAGCCCTGAACGAAAGAAGGGGAATTTTTTTGACGAGCTCGTTTATATGTTAGACACAACCACATGAATCGAAAAGACAATTAGGCAAGGGAAAGCATAGAGGACGTTAATTGTTGCCTTTAACTGTAGTGAACTAATTGTCATGTCAGTTGATATGAATTGAAGTGGACGAAAAATCACCCAATTCGTAGTGGGATCTGAACCCACAACCTTCAAATTATGTGTCCGATGCTCTACCAATGGAGCTACGACGGAAGGCGCTTCCCCATCCCACTTTGTTGCGTATTTCTGTGCATGTCCCCGGAAATATCCCCGGGAGTGTTAGCCAGCGTCGCTCGTGGCCCAGGCGGCGAGTGTGGAACACTCTTGTTGCCAGAGGGCGTAATGTGGCACGTGATCTTCGCACAAGGCAGCAGCTGACCAATAAACCCTTGTATGCTAACCTAAGGCATCAAGTCTGCAGCAAAGGTAAAAAAGAAACGGCAAACAGCAAGAAAACACCTAACCGTTTGTATCACTATTAATGAAAAAGCACGTTCTCCTTGGTTTAACAAGTCTTTAAAGCGCTTAAATAATAAGAAAAAGCGATTATTTCGAGTAGCTAAATGAACTGGTTCTCCTTCGGCCTGGCAAAAAACATAATGAAGCCGCTAAAGAGTACAACTCATTAAAAGCCCGTGCAGAGCGTGACTTCTATTCCGCTACCATACCAAATATGTTGCAGTCTAACCCGCGACGTTTTTGGAAAGCGATTAAGCCTGATAATAAAAGTTCCATTTCATTATGTGATAACACGGGTGCAATCATTGCCGATTCCGATGTTCCCGATGCCTTGAATCTAGCGTTTTGTTCAGTGTTCGCAAAAGAATGTACAGATGCCATAACCACATTTTCCATATACTATCAATTTTCCTCCAATGGAGGGTATTGAATTCAGGGCAGAAGGCATTGTTAAGATCATAGACTCCCTGAAGTGCTCATCGTCCTGTGGTATAGACGGAATCAACGCGAAAGTGCCAAAAAATACAAAGTATGTGTGCAGTTCGATTCTCTGTATCATTTTCCAGCACTCACTTGACACAGGTACAGTGCCAAACGACTGGAAAATAGGGAAGGTCATTGCAGTCTTCAAAAAGGTGACCGGTCTTCCCCAGGTAACTACCGTCCCATTTCACTCACCAGCATATGCTCCAAGATCATGGAACACGTCATCTACTCTCATGTTGCTCATTTCCTAAACTCGGTGAACTTCTTTCATCCCAATCAACATGGTTTCAGGAGAGGTCACTCATGCGAATCCCAACTTGCTCTATTCACTCATGACATTCAATTAAACATAGACTGTAATATTCCAACCGACGCTCTATTCTTAGATTTCGAAAAAGCCTTCAATAAGGTTCCTCATTCTCGTCTTTTGTTAAAATTATCACACCTAGACATTCATCCGCTTGTTCGCAACTGGATCGAGTGTTTCTTATCCAACCGGAAGCAGTTCGTGTATGCTAACACGTTCACATCATCCACTTCGCCCATTCTATCTGGCGTACCCCAAGGCACTGTTCTTGGACCGCTCCTCTTCCTAATCTACATTAATGACCTGCCATCTGCTGTAACCTCTGTAATACGCCTTTTTGCAGATGATTGCATCGTGTACCGCCCTATCAATAACCTCTCCGACGTCTGTTCTCTTCAGGAAGACCCCTTTCGTATTCAAGACTGGTGTGCTACATGGCTCATGTCACTAAACACCAGTAAGACCGTAAACATTTCATTACATCGTCGACCTAACTACGCACCCTCCGTGTACAAGATTAATAACTGCATTATATCTAATGTGCATTCCTTCAAGTACCTAGGTCTTCACCTGTCTCATGATTTGTCTTGGGCGGATCATGTAACCCACATTATCAACTCAGCTATAAAAATGCTTGGTTATCTTCACCGTAATTTTTTCATGGCACAGTCACACGTAAAATTACTTGCCTACAAAACTCTCGTGCAACCTAAACTTGAATACGCCTGTGCTATCTTTGACCCCCATCAATGTAACCTCACTAAAGCCCTCGAATCTGTTCAAAACCATTCTGCTAGATTTATTCTTTCTGAGTACTAATATCACACAAGCGTTTCGTCTCTTACGTCTAAACTGGAGCTAGTACCTCTTGCCTCTCGTCGTCGCATCTCACGCCTATGCCTCCTATCACAGATTCTTTCACACCACACCTCGTGACAGCCAGTTGATTCAACAGACTCATCGTACATCTTGAACAGCCCACATGAATGCAGTAATTCCACCCCGAACCCGCACCACTACATTCCATCAGTCATCCTTCGTCCAAACTGCCCGAGACTGGAATGGCCTTCTGGGAGATGTCGCACTCATCCGTGATGCAGCGCGCTTCCGATCTGCTACCGAACTCTTAGTCTAATATACGGAACTGCTGTTTTTGGACTGACCTTTGTAAATAGATTTTTTTTTCTTCCTTTCAAATTGTCATCATTGTCGTCTTTTGTATATTGCATTTTTCGTTTGTCGTTTGTTGTTAATTATTGTATTTTTTCCTTTTTTTTCTATCTTTTGTTCTTACTTTTGATGCCCACCCCTCATGTAATGTCCCTTGGGACCCTTGAGGTATCAATAAATAAATAAATAAATAAATAAATATATGTCGAATCAGTTCTGCAGATCCCTACAAAGTGGGGAAAGAAAAAAAAGCTATCCAGAAAAAAAAGCTACAACCATTTGTAGCACAAAGCTGCAAGAAAATCTGCACGAATTTCTCAGACAGAAACCTTCCCCAGTTAACAAAAAATTCATCCTGGTTCGAGATCAGGATGAATGTTTTGTGGATCAGTATGAAGTACTCATTGGCTTTTTATCAGTTCTGTTTTATTTAACTAATCAGGCTCACCAGCATGTTATAACAGGCTGCTTGAAGAAATGTCTGTAACTTATCAGGCTTCCAGTGTCGCTGTGTCTGTATATTCAATGATGCAGCCTGGTGTACTTGCTGATTTCAACCTAATCATCTCAATAACAATCATTAACCTAATCAGCCTAATTTCAACATTATCATCCCAACAACCTAACCGATTTCAGCCTAATCATCTCTAAAACAGCTAAACAGTTTATGAGCTGGCAAAAGCAAAGGACAGGTATTACAGTTATGTTCCAGAGGCCATACTGTACACATTACCAAATACAATAAAAGCTTGTTAATTCAACACTCGTTAATTTGAAAAATCAGATCATTCAGACGTGTTCTCTGGTCCCGGCCAGTGTATGCATTGCTTAATGGCATCAAACTTGTTAATTCGGTCATATTTAACCCGGCAACCCGATAATTAACCCAGTGATTCGGACGATCCTCGGAACGCGCCGAGCGCGCCTCAAATGTGCAGCGCAAATGAACAAAATGGAGTTTGCGGACAGCCAAAACGGCCGCAGGCTTTCAGAAATGCGCAGTCACCATCTACGATCGCGTTGTTAGTACATAATAAGGTATGGGTTCAGAGCACATTTCAGATTAAGACATGGGGGTCTTGCTGTGTTCACACTGTGAACAAAGTCGCAACCGACGAAAATTGAGGCTTTCACACTGCTCTTATGCAAAACAGTGGCTGGATTTACATATTCTTCACGAAAATGAAAGTGCAATGATGTAATAGACACTTATTTATTGTTTTCTTGATACTTTCCATAATTCAGCATTCAGTTAAAATTGTACAGTTTTTCCGGTCCCATGAACTCCGAATTAACGAGCTTTTACTGTAGTACTAGTACAAGAGGTCACTGTACTGCAAGGCACCCATTGTACGTGAGCAATAATCAAGTGAACCAGTTTCTTGAAACTCACCTTGTACTTTCCGAGTTGGTCAGGCACAAACTGGAGACTGGTTTCGCCTGTGTCAAAGCAGATGTGAAGGAAACTTGCATTTATACAGAAATTTCATCAGAGTAGTGACAACATAAGGAATGTAATCTCCCGCAGCTCACCGAGCAGTACTTCTCCGGGCATGTCTGACGAGGGGCAGATCTTGATGCACTTGCAAGTGTGACTGCGAGAAATTTGTTTGGGTTAGGGATAGCAGCCAGGAGGTAACTAAACACATGAGTATTAGACCTTGCATTGGACTCACGTGATCCTTTCGTTTATGTACAGATGGTGCAAGAAGGTGGCCGACTCCATGTGTGAGGTGCCCGTGTCATAGAGGAAGTGCAGAGGCGGCAACGCCACCTTTTGGCCTGAACGATTGCCAAATGCACGTTGTGAAACAAGGAACGTACGTCATGCTAATGTATTGGCTTGTTTTATTAAGAAATTTTTTACTCCTATTCTCGCGCTTTCAATGTGTAAAAGATGCAAGAAACATTTTAAAAAGGCTACAGCTGAACGAATTTAAAAATTAACAAACTTGGCAGGTTTTACAGCCAGAGTCACAGTCTAATTATGAGGCATGCAGTAGTGGAGAACTATGGATTAATACTGACCCTTTATGGTTTATTAACGTGCACTGAAATGTAAGCACACAAGCATTTTTTAATTTCAGTGCCTTTAAAAAGCAACAGCTAATCAAGCCCACCAAAATGGTTCCCACAAAAAAAAGAAATAATAAGTAAAAGGACGGGAGATGTGGTCAACGTAAAAGCAGGAAGGAATTTGATCTACGACTATCAAATTATTATGAGGCAACCTTTAAAGTAAGTTTAACTTTAAGCAGCAGGCAACTAAGCTAAACTATAATTTCAAAAGAATGCTGCACTATTCAAACAATGTAGTATAATTCGAAGTAAAGCTTAACAAGGCTTAAAGGTGGTGTTAAGACGGACCTTTCTGGTGTTCAGGAAGCATGAACTTGGGGTCAACCGGCAGAAACGCCCGCCGCAGGCGTCGACGAATCCGCGACGGTCCTTCTGTGGGGTCCAGCTCCCAGGCAGTGGGAAAGCTTTCAGGAAGGTGCCACGGTGCCCTGTACATAAGTGCATCAGAGATCAGTCATACGCTGTCATATATTGACTAAAAAGCTCCCTGTTACCCGCTCCCTCCTATGCATGTCAGGTCGTAACCATGAGCAGCACAAGTGGTGTGATCACACGCAACAAGAATGTACAAACAATATAATGATTGTCCTTCTTTGCTGCCATGTGCCCAGTATTGTTTTCACTGCTCTACTGTGCCAATGGACCAGTTCCCAGTTGCCTAGTTCTATTGCATACATATTTCTACTGCGTGGTTCTGCTGTACAATTGTATTGCAAAGTTATGTTTAACAGTAATATGGCATAGCTCAGATGCACAGTTCTATTGTATACAAAATTCTACTGCATGGTTCACCGTACAGTTCTACTGCAAAGTTCTGCTGAACCGTCATACGGGATACTTCTGTTCCATACAAAGCTCTACTGCATGGTTCCACAATACAGGTCTACCACAAAGTTCTGAACAGTCATAAGACATAGTTCTGCTGCACATTTCTATTGTATACAAAGTTCTACTGTATAGAAAGTTCTACTGTATGGTTCTACTGTAGAGTTCTACTGCAAAGTTGTGGTGAACAGTCATACAGCATTGTTCTGCTATATGGATCTACAGTGCAATGATAGGTTAAAGTTCCACAGTACAGATCTACTGTATAGTTATACTGTACAGATTTAGTCATCCTGTACAATGAATTAGAATAGACAGAAATACGAGCCAGTTTGCATAAACACACACACAAACCTTTCATGCGTGAGCTGTGCCGCCAGGCGTGACCAAGTCTGTTTGAGCACCATGTCTCGGCCCGACCTTGCCTTGGCTTCGTGTAGTACCTCCTTGCGAAGTGCATGCAGCAGCTCTGCAACTGAGCGGGTCACCTTGGCCCCTTCGGCGACCACCTGCGACGCCTTGGCCTCGAGCTTCCTCAGTCGACCATTCTTGCTGCAGGGCAAAAAGTGACAGGCATTCAACTCGTATTCCAATGGCACATTTGGCTAGTCACTATCGTGCTCCAACTGGTATTGCAGCACTAGGGATAAATATTAGGCCTGTGAGTGCTTCGAATATTTGAATGAATATTACAGCTTTATATTCTCTTCGATACAAATATAAATTTTTTTTTATTTCAAGGTATTTGAAGCATTCTTCCCCTTCTCTAGAATGATTTGCTGTAATGAAGAAGAGTGACTTGTTTCTAAGAAAAAAATGAATCCAACAGACAATCAGGCCAGGGAAAGTGTAGGGGTCATTTATTGTTGTCTTTAACTGTAGTGTAGTAATAATTACTTAAATTGAAATGAATTAAAGTGGACGAAAAATCACCCTTTTCGTTGATGGGATCAGGGTGACAGGGCGATCTTTCATCCACTTTAATTATTTCAGTTTATGACATCATTACTACTAAGGTTGAGCGTTGGGCTAGTTGGTGCAGCATAATCCAAAGGTTTCACAGCGCATACAACGAGGACGAGCAAAGAAGAGACACACACAGCGCTGAGTGTGTCTCTTCTTTGCTCGTCCTCGTTGTATGCGCTGTGAAACCTTTGGATCATTACTACACTACAGTTAAAGACAACAATTAACATCCCCTATGCTTTCCTTAGCCTAATTGTCTCCTGGATTCCCTTGGTTATGCCTAACAAAGAAACGAGCCCCTCAAAATAAATTCCCTTTCTTTTGTGCCTAAGCAGCATCACTATCAGCATAAGCTCGTGGTTGCTGCACTTGGCCAAATGTCTACAATTGTTGCCTGTTTGTTGCCACGCAATCTTAATAAATCTCAAGCTGCTTAGGCACAGGCGCCTTTTTTTCGCCACATTGCGAGAATCTCTCCTGAAAGCAAGAAAACAAGCTCCAAGCTGCCTTATATGGGAACAGTATTCATTTCAAGCACTAACATCAAGTCCTAAAACATCTGAACGCTTGAAGGTAAAACTGGCAAGCGCAAATAAACAAGACAGGGACACGAGAATAATGAGAATTATGAACATGGACAGTGCCTGTCCATGTTCATAATTCTCATTATTCTTGTGTCCCTGTCTTGTTTATTTGCGCTTGCCAGTTTTACCTTCAAGTATGAACCAACTCATCCAGTTACAAGTTTTATCTGAACGCTCTTGTTAAAGGGACACTACAAAAAAAAAAGTTTTCTCATATTAGTAAATTACAATTTCACAATACCGAAAGCACCAATCTTAGCGCAAAAAGACATTTGGTAACCGAAAAGGCGCTAAAAAAAAAATACAGGTGGCAACAGTGCCTTGATGTTCCCATATCAGCTCGCCATAACGTCATAGATTTTTACAGCTACTGCTAGGGTGTACGTAATCGTTTGTCACTAACAGTGATTCACGCTATGTTTTAACGGACACGAAGCCTTAACATAGCAAGTTTCAGAAAACTTCCACTGAAAACCAATGTGGTCAAATATGCAAAAAGAATGATATTTGCGACGTCACACTGACGTTCACGTGCTGAAGCTTCGGTGCAAAATTCAAACGTGAAACTTTGACCTTCAATTTCTCTTCTAACACTTTACCCATGATGGCGAAATTAATGACAACAGAGTTCTCAAAGAATAACTTATCCATATAAACTGATATAATGTTTCACTTTAGTGAAAGAGGATTAAGCACATCTTCACAGCAGTGATAAGGTCAGTTACTTACAATACCCTTCAAATCAAGTCTACATCAATGTCATTCAAATTGAGATCTGTTTCCTTTACCGTTCAGGGCCTAGAGCGGTCTGTGAAAGCCAGGTCTCCCGCTGTGCAGTCCACTGGTTCAACCAGCGTTCTTTGATCTGTTCCTCATCGGTCTGAACTTCCTGCTTGGGATTTCTCGGCAGGACGCTGGGCAGTTCCTGAGCCAGTACGGCCACCAGCGAAACGACCGCGCTGCTCATGTTGGCATCGGAACGTGCTGCCGACGCACTCAGCATCTCTTGCACAAAGGTCCTCACTTGCAGGCGAATCTGAAGAGGGGATTTAATTCTTTTTTTTTTATTGTTGTTCGATTTTGATTCAACTTGCTGACCTTATGTATCGTTGTACGCCAATTTCAAATATGCAATTCTTTTTCTAGTACAATGAGTAGTATTAAAATATGAAACATTTCATGGGCCTTTTGGGGAGCAAGATTTTTCCTAAACTGAGAGAGTTACAAAGTACATCAGCATATCACCATAATCTGGAATCAGAACTGTGTGCAGTACAATGAAAATGGATGTTCTAAACCCATTTGAACAAAACTTATGGTATGATGGACATTCATTAGTGAAATCCCAGCATAACATTGACTCACTTCCGAATGTTCAATATAAACCCAAACCTCATTATAACAAAGTCACATCTGCCGCGAAAATAACTTCGTTATATCCGAAAATTCGTTATAAACGATTATTTGTAACACTGTGTCTATGACAACACTATCTTTCATTTACTTTGTTATAACCAATAATTCGTTATATCCATATTCGTTATATCGAGGTTTGAGTAACTTTTGTACAAATGGGTTTACAACATCCATTTTCATTGTACTGCACACAGTTCCGATTCCAGATTATGATGATATGCTGATTTTCTTTGTAACTATCTCAGTTTAGAAAAAATCTAGCTCCCCAAAAGGCACATGAAATATCCCGTACTTTAAAAAGTGGACAATGTGCTACAAAATTAAGTGCTACAAAATTGTGCTACATTGTGCTACAAAATTAATTAAAATTCACTAAAACCCGTGAATAAGCCACCATGAGCTGAAGCCATGAATTAGGTACACCACCAATCAAACATTAGCTGACCTGTCCACTTCTTTCACATCTTTGTCTGCAGTTACCGATCATGAACGCACTCCAACTCGCCAAATCTTCTATGCTTGTGAAGCCTTACATACTGAACTTGCAAAAGTGCTGCCTAAATAGCTTCGAATATACGTCTAGGTGTGCATGACTTGTAGGAATGCAGTGATCTGTTGCGATGATGAGCTGTCAATTTTAGTTCTCTACCATTCTACCGTAGCCCACTTGCAGATGTTCATAGGTTGGCAAAAAAATTGGAGCGCACTCAGACTCACTCAAGAAATATATTTTGCTCTGAGGGCTCACTCGGACTCAGAATCACCAAAATTTTCCTCAACTGGACTCACTCTCACTCAGACTCACTGAACTTTTTCTTAACTGGACTCACTCGGACTCAAACTCACCAACGTATGATTCAGCCGGACTCACTCAGACTCAGGCTCACGGCTTGACCTAAGGGTGAGAGTGAGCTTAAGTGAGTTGACTCATGAGTCCATTAGTGTAAAATTGCCTTTTTCAATCCTGGCGCCAATGCTCTTTTAACACCAATATCTCACATAATCGATGCTCTACGATACGCCTTTCAATCTTGTACCTTCAAATACGTATTATAAGTGATTTTATTCCAGTAAGGACATTTTTATGAAATAAGTGACCCACACGAGATATTTTATGGAGAACTTCCCGTGAGATAGTTTGCAGGGGGAGGTCATGGCACCCCCCCCCTCTCGACTCACGTCTCTGATCAATAACTATTGAGGTGGCGCATGAACGCTCGTGCGTTGACATATGTGTAAATAGACTTGAATATATAAACGTAAACAGATATAAGACCGATAGTAATGTTGAAGATGAGCAGATAGGACCATAGGTCGGCAATGGAAGGTGGAGCTCACCAGACTTACTCAAGAAATATATTTTGTGCTTAGGGCTCACTGGGACTCAGACACACTAAAATTTTGCTCAACCGGACTCACTCGGACTCAGACTCACTAAAATTTTCCTCAGCTGGACTCACTCGGACTCAAACTCGCCAAAATATTACTCACCTGGATGCATTTAGACACACTCACGGCCTCACCCGAGTATAAGTGAGTCGACTTATGAGTGAGTTTCCCTTTTAGTAGTGCTGTCTGAGAATGTGGTGGCTTTCAAAGTTTACCAATCAAGCCAATTATAGCCAGACTAAACCAAGCCCGGCGTGAACTTGCGTACATCGCTCGACGATCCCAGCGTGGTCTTGAGGGCTTGCCTGTGGTGCTCGCAGGACATGAGGACCTCTGCAACGTGGACGCGCAATGCAGGGTGCTGGCTGGGGGCCAGAAGGTTGACGCAAAGCCTCGACAGCTGTCGCAAGAGATGCAGTGGGGACCATCATTTAGTATCAATAACCAATGCGAGGCGCTACCAAACAAGAGATGCATGTGACAATAACGACTGTCGCAATCACTTCACAAAAGTATGGCTTCCTAGGTCATTAAAATCAATGACTGTATAGGTCACTTGCACGCTCACTCTGATTACATTACTATGGAAAATATGCTGGCTGTACAAGCTAGCATTAATGATAGCAAAAGTGCAGAATGCATATAATCACATATAACTTAAATTTCAGTATTTCCGCCAAATCACATCTATAATAATGCTTCAAATCAGCCCTGTAACCAGTTCAGTTTTCAAGGGAACAGCATTCAAAGTTAAAAATTAACACTCTCTGAAAAGCTCCTGAAATGTATGGTGATAGTGAAACCGTGTGCATGTCGATAAGCCTCTACAATAGTTTACAGATAATTGAAATTCATCCCTGACATACCTCTATGAGGGTAAGTAAATTCAGCGGGAAATATGAAACTGGAAGAAGTGACATAAGAATGAGCGAAGTCCATCGACTACTATAGTTCAAGAATAGTTGTTGATCTCAGTAACAGAATAACTGTAATGATACCATTAAGGATACCAAAATCAAGGCAGGAAGCAAACCCACCTGAGGCTGAAACACATGCTTCAGAGAAGACAGCAACCTTTCACGAGAGGAGAGCTTGCGTTTTGATTTCTGAAAAAGCAAATCAATGGTGGCCTACTTGCAGAGCAACCACATTTACAAACATGACAAAAAATCAGGAACACGAGCAAAATGAACAAAAAAAGAAAACAGGCAGTGAAACACTTTGATTTCATGCACTGATATTCGGCATACATCAAAATTTGAAATGCTGTGACAATTGTTCAGCATTACCTGCATATCTCAGACTTGTACTTGCCGTGATACAAGGCACCAAAAATGCTGACACGAACCCTGGCCAAGCCAGAGTAACTGAAGCTTAACATTTTCACACTTCAACACTCCACGAATCTAAGTTTATAAAGTATACAATTTCTTGACTTGTTTAAAATAACATTATCAACACCTATATGATGGGTGCTTTCCACTACCTGACAAGCTTCATATCAATTTCTACTGGCAATGCATTTTGCGTTTCACTTCACAATTTCAATCTTAGCTAGGTTCATTTACTGCCACTGTTTCATTCTACAGAATGACAGAATGATATTGAAAATGGAATCAGCATCAAGGTACGCTTAGATGGTTTACTTATACACTCAAACCTCTATATAACAAACCCGGCTATAACGAACTATCGGTTATAACGAAGTAAATGAAGAATGGTCTTGTCATAGATACAGTGTTACAAATATACGTTTATAACGAATTTTTTTATATAACGAACTTATTTTCGTGTCAGATGTGACTGTTATAACGAGGTTTGAGTGTACATTATTTTTTATCAGTGAAGTTAACTACAATATTGTGCTCACGACAAAGTGGCAGAGCATGCAATATAGGTAATCTATACACCATGTATAGGTGACATATTTTATGATTAAGTAGACTCCCGTTAAACAGAACCTGAAGGGACCAGGAAAATGTGCTCTATTTAACAGGAGTTCCGTTTACTGAGACATGAACAAGCGTGCAGAATCCAAGTACAAAACCAATCATATCAGAAGCAGTTGTTTCGTTTAAGCAGCTGTTCCGTTTAAGAGATTTTAGTTTAGTGATAGTCTACAGAATATAGTCCTCCAAATCAAAGGTTTGCACTACCTGGTCCTACATCTATGGGCAAGAATTATCTGATGCCCTCAAATGTCTACAATAGGGATGGGGAGAAGGGGCCGTTAAAGGCCCAACCCCCATTTCCACCCCGCAAAAAAAGCTGAATGACTAAGTTGTATCTCAAAATGTTATCAAAGCAATGAATATGTAAGAGCATTAAAAATGTTACAGGAGCACTGGGACAAAATGTTCAGACAGAATTCCCTCTACTCACTTTGCTGAGGTGGCTTAGCGCTGTACCAGCAACTGCCTTCTTCAACAGCGCTGACACCAGTGAAAGCTCTGTCGGTGGTCTCTCGCAAGACAACTCTGCAAAAACATCAAACGTGCACCATTTGCTGAGTGTAATGTGCTCACAAAACTCAGCGAGCACTACAAAATTATTTGAAAAGCATAATTCAATCAGTTAAGACAGGACTGTCTTTGGTGCATGCTCTAACACACATCAGTGAAGGCTGTCGGTGTACGTAATACTTGGGCCACAAAAAACACTAATGCGCACTTCGAGGTTTTTTTTTAAGACAATCGCAACTGAATTCAACGCAAAAAAAAAGGAAATATTACTTTTATGCATGTCGACTTTCTGCCATTATTACAAAGCTTGCACAAAGCAAGTGCACCTGCCTGACGGTAGGTATACCAGATGTGACCTGCAACATGCTGAATGTGTTAAATGCTAAAGCATTTAATGCTAAGCATTTAAAAGCTAGAATGTCTGAACACAAGAGTGTGCAAATAATAATTTAACACCCTGGAGACTATGGTCTCACCTTTCTGTCCTCATATGCCACACCAGAAGCTTAGCTTCGTTTGCCACTCCTGAATGAACCCTTGCCAGCCCCCCTACCGTCCAGCAATTTGGCAAATCTTTGCACATGAAGAGTAGCTACTTCTATTAACTCCAACAACAAAAAAGTCACAGTTCCACCGCAAGGGCAAAGCAATGAATGCGATAGCAACAAATTGTAGTGTTACATGAAGTGAGGCTGGCAGCTAACTGTCTTGTATCCGATCTCGCGTAACTACAAAACGCTGGTGTAAGAGAATACGGCCGCTCCAGGTAGATGCTCTCCGGATAGTGACGTCACGTTGAGAGCGCAGCACAGAGAAGGGTACACGAGCCGCCCACTGTAATGGCTTTCGAGATAGCGCACGCGCCAGCAACCGCAACCGTGCCCTTAGATCCAAAGTTTAAGGTAGTGGCTGCTCGCGCGTACAACCCGTTCCCGCTCCCCACCTCGCGTCTTTTTTCATGGTCATTAAAGATGGTGGGGCATTTCCTGTCTGCTTCAACGGCAGGCCTCCCGAGCAGGGTGATGTTATCGCATGCACCCTACGAGTGACAGAAAAGGGCCGGCTCTTTTGATCTCTGCTTTGGTCACGTTCGTCACCCCCGCTCACAAGCTTTTACCCGGGGTAGAACAACAATGTGCGGGGGCATCTTATCAATTTGGACTTCATACGGAAGGACATGACGGCAACGGCGACGGCAAAAACTCGTCGAGACTGTCCATATAATTGCTATCGCAATAAAAAAATCAGTCAGTTCCACGCCATGAAAATCACCGGATGGCGAAGCAAATCTATGCAATTGGCTAGCGCAATCATCTGCATCATCATCATCATGGTTTCAAGCATCATCATCATCATCATATCATTTTACTTTTTTTAATTAACTCTCCCTCTCGTCACGTGACCTGCATGATGCCTACTACTACTACTACTACTACTACTACTACTACTACTACTACTACTACTACTACTACTACTACTACTACTGCTACTACTACTACAACTACTACTACTACTACTACTACTACAATGACTACACAGGGTAGACTAAGACAACTTCACTGTCAAAAAAAGAAAGCTGCGCACCTTGATATATGATGAAGTCACAGGCTAGGGCGAACCACGCCCCCAGCTCTCGCGACAGAGTAGACATGGAAGGTGCTATGTGTTCGTGTGACGACCCGTTCGTCTCAGAGTAGTTTGAGTTCCGACCACCGTGGTGAACATCCGGTGACAGTGGTGCCACATCTGGTGCCATTGGCGTCGGTAGGGAAGCAAATGCCTCCAGAAGTGACGGTGACGATTGGCTTCTTTTTTCTGTAAAAAATGCGTTTTTTTTTCTCTCCCTGCTCGGTGATCAAAGCACAGTTCAAATCAAACTTCTTGAGACTGCGCCATTTTATTTGAACTGTGAAGTCCGAGTGGCCTAACACTTATCGATAAGAAGCACAAGACAAATAAATGATTTAGCTTGCCAACGCAATTACATATATACACTAAGCTCATGTTTGTGCATTTTCATGCAAAACATCTTAACACAGCATACCAGAGCTTGAAAAACTGCTGATATTTCTTCTATAGTTGTCATTCATTTTATACAAAGCACAGTGAAAATTATTAAAGTGTGAGATTTAAAGTGCTAAAAGTGTGCAGTGGCTTATGAGGGACAGCAGAGTAGAAGGCCTCATATAAATTTCGACCCCCTCGGGTTTAACATTATCCCAAAGCATGAAGAATGAACGACCTTGTTTTCTATCCCCGTTGATATGCAGCCACCATGGCTGGGAGCTGAAACCACAACCTACTGTGGAGCAGTGGAATGTTACAGACGCTGAGATACTATGGCCGGTACAGGGCACTACTGGTGGGCATAACCAAACTCACCATCAGTGCAGAAACTCTCAATGTGTTCCAGGGCTGACAGGTACAGCTTCGCTTGGCATTCCCTGAACAATGGAACAACCTTGCAGGTTTCACCTGCGCAGTAGAGACCTGTAGTTAATAACCCCTGAAGACAGCATGCAGTACAAGATTTGAAATTGAACAAGAAATGTCGCTGCAGCCTTCTGTCAACTTCTGTCTTGACTGGACAGTAGAAAATTAACATTAGTCAGCATTCATCACATCAAGTTTTTGAGCAAAATTGACACCATAAAAGTTTAGAAGTTTAAGCTGCATGTCATTCTTCAATTGTATAAACTAACTGCATACAATTAATGAAGCACAGAGCAGCTATTTTACAGCTTAATATGGCATAAAGAGACGTATGTCTCCTTGATAATGTGATCAGAGGATTAGAATGATGGAATAATAGGTCTCGCCCTTCATTCTAATCTGCACCAGCTAATTAGAAATGTCACAAGTCTCGTTAGTGAAACCTTTGCAAGCCAACTGTGCTGGAGTCTGGATGTGCATATCTGTAGAACTAAGAGTTTCGTAGTGGGACACACCACTCGTGGAACAAACAACTAGCATGAGGTAGTGCAGGGTAGCATTAAGAAGCATTAATTGGCATTAAGTACTATATTACTTAGCATTAAGTAGCATTAAGTAGCACTAAGCAATGCATAAACAGCAGCACAAAAGTGCTGTGTTGTCATTTATCCTTCTCATATCTGTGTTCGCCTTGATGTAGTAAATACGAAGATAATGTACCGACAAGCACAAATTTTTATCCTATTAAATCTTTAGCTTATCTCCAACATGAAGCCATAAAGTGTTCCTAGAGAACAAAAGATATAGATTATGTGCTAAAAAAACATGTAAAGTTGTTTATTCAGGTGACGTAGAACATAAAGTAACCTCTATTTTATAAATACGCTCAAACCTCGATATAACGAACACGGATATAGCGAATTATCGGTTATAACGAAGTAAACAAAGAATAGTCTTGTCATAGATAGTGTTATAAATAAACAATTATAATGAACTTTCGGATATAACGAAGTTATTTTCTTGGCAGATGTGACTTTGTTATAATGAGGTTTGAGTGTAGTTAGTATATCTCAAGCAAGGACTCGGAACTCTGACACAGGTTGCATTAGCGGCCAATGCTAAGCATGCTGCCGCAGGCTAGCCTTTTCACTGCTGCAAGAAGACCACTACAAATACTGCTTAACAGCTTTGTTATAAAAGTAAATAACAAAGGGTCAGCTTCTCACCACAGCGTGTGTTGTGTGCCTCAGAGAGCCGTGCAAAGAGACTGCACAGCGAGTGGAAGCACTCCATTGAGATCTTCCCGCTTTGTTCCATCGAAAGCCTGTAGATACAAAGCAGTTACAAGGCTATGACTGCACACAGCTGCAAAGAAATGCGTCCACTACCTCGCACAAGGAATGCACAAACAATGTTTATTTTTATTAAAGTGCTCAACAAGAGTTTTATATCCCTGAACAAGAAATCAGGGTTGGCACCCATTAAAGTGTAGCATCAATTCATAGAAAACAGGTGCAGATTTAATTAATGCTGCATCCATGTTATTTCTGGAATACGAAGAAAAGAAAGAAAGCTGCCAATTTTAATGTTTAACTGTCTAGCATTGCACGACAAAAGTTACATCTGTAAGCATGGAGATTCAGAAAAGTTTGCAGGAGCACATACCTTTCCTACATCACTAAGCTGGAGTTAATAAAATAATTACATTCACAAATAAAATACATTCACAATACCATAGAAGTCACTCCACCAATAAAGTTACCACACCACTACAGTCATTATATTGCTAAGTTACTATTTCACCAGTTACGATATCATTCAAGGACAGTCACTAAAGTAGGTGGTATGTGCCTATTTCACAGATATCACCATTTTATGGTGTCATGGTGCCTGACAGCTTGATGCAATAAAAAAATATGGTTGTCCCAAGTAATCTATAAAATTTGCACACTGCTATATGCTATGCTTACTCCATCAATAAATGTCAAATAATGATCTCTCTTTGATTCTGTTGATTGTTCGTCAATGTCTGATGCTTACCTCGATGTTGCAAGGGAGGCACTTCTGATCACAGCCAGCACTAGGTCAACAAATCCTTCTCCACGTCCTGTACTTGGGCTGCCAAATGTTTGAAAGACATAGGAAACATGTGAACAGAAATCCTCACATGTACATTGACTAGAGAAAACACGTCAAGTAGAATGAACATTAATTAAAATCATTATTAGAAAATGTCATCCATTTCTGAACACTAAAGATACAGCTAGCTTCATCGGTCAAGCCATTGCCTCATTAATGAAAACGATGCCACATTCTATGTTTGCAAAAGCTTACAAGAACTCCCACCTTCGAAAATCAAGATAAGTCGCAAGTAAAATAGCATGGCTTCCTTTGTCAGTTACAACTAACGAGTGACTGAACAATCAAAATCTCTCTCGATTAACACGATCTTCAAATTCAGTAGAAGATTCACTGTTTATTACCTTCGGCTGAGGATGAGCTCTCTCGGAGCGGCCACAATCATGGATGCCAGTGATTCGCCCAGTCCGTTGGAATAAAGCAGCCGTGCTGCGCCTTCAATGTTGTCGCACAGCTGAAACACAGGCATGAAGTTATAAAAAGCTCCCTCTTACAACACAACCCCCCCCCCCTATCTAAACACGAAGATAAGTAAAAAAACACAAGTACGCACAATTACTGTATTTGTCAGGTTCTATTTCCATCTGTTGTCTTTATCGTCTGTTACTAATGTCATTTACTGATGCATTCCTCCTCAAGCCCTAATAGTACAGATATGCAACTGTAATCAACAGACAACTAAGGTACAATATTACACGCCTCAGTGTCTGCAACGCTTCTTCATTGAAACAAAATTTACAAGTTGGAAGCTGAACGTTTCAACAAAATTACCTGCCTGGTTGAGTTAAAAAAAGGGGTTTATTGGGTCCAGCTTTTCAAGGCCAATTCATTTCCTATGTCAGAGGTTAAACAAATAATAATAGCCCAAGCAGTGCAGATTTATTAAAGATCTCAATAGCAGTCAAACATCTAACAAATGCGTAAGCAAATTACTGGATTATTGAAGTAAATCTTAAATGACTCTCACTAATATTAAAAGGTAATAAACATGGGCTTATTACATAATTTTCCTAAACCGAAGCAATGATAACGCAGACACTGAGACAGAAACGGACATGACAGCGCTTTGTGTTCATCTCCGTTTCTGTTATCTATGTTACATTTCTGGTATTGGTTTATGCAACACAGTATACCAAAAAGCCCAAGCAATCCCTCACCTGTTGCAGCAGCGAAAGCGTCCCAAGGCAAAGGACGGCATCGTGCACCGTTCGGGGCAGGAGCGACAGCAGAAGAGTGACAGATGCCCGGTTTGAGGCTTGGTCCGGTATGCTGCCATGTGGGATCCTTCTGCAGAGGCGACATCCAAGGCAAAAGCCAAATCTTAACAAGGTGTGTCCATGACACTGCTTCGATGCAATGCACAGAAGCACTATAGATATGCTGCATAATGCTCCCTCCCATCTTTCTCATCTTTATTTATTTATTTCAGACATACTGCCAATCCCAGCGGGGATTTTTGCAGAAAGGGCATACATACAGTAAAGATATTCAAAACAGCACTTTTAACAAGTCATAATATGCTTAAATACAAAGAAATTGCATGAGAACAAACATATATTTCATGTTAACAAATGCAAAATACAGGAGCTACAAAGAACGCCTTGATATTCCTCTTTTCCATTCCCCAAGCATAGGGCAACCAGCCAAACACATTCCTGCTTAAGCTCCTTGACTTCGTCTTTTCCTTGAACTGAGGTATTGTATAACTCAAATGTAGGCTGACACTTTTCCTTATTAAAAGTAAAATGTGGTAAAATCTGAGGTTGGCTTAGATTCAAGGCACTGCCAACTCCAGAAAGATCAATGCCACAATGTAGGAAAAGACATCACTTATTTTAAGAGAAGTGAGAATGTCACTAAAGAAGCTTGTACAGTCAACTGCCGATTTTTCGGACGCCCAATTTTCCGGACATGCTCGAAAATTCGGACGCTTTCGCGGCACCGTCACCAGCCCCATAGACTTCAATGTATTAGAACGTCCGAAATTTCGGACGCTGAAGCTATTCCGCGTCCGATTTTTCGGACTTTCTGCCCAAATTGCAGGTCCGAAAGACATTATTTGAAGCCCCCACCTCTGCCGCGTCTATTATCTCGTAGGTTCGAACCAGCGCTTTCGCGAGTCGATCTGTTTGAGACAGTAGCAGAGTCCGAAAGTCAGCTTTGCCGCAATGCCGAAGCGTTATGGGGTGAAGCAGACCAGACATTCAAAGGGGCTGCCATCGCGGCGCCGTGCGGCGATGTTACGGATAAGCAGCGGAAATGCACGGAGGCGTGATGGCGGCAGCTGGCAAACGCGCTAGTACGGCTTAATCGCTTACAACCCTTACGATAAGCATCTTCAGTTAACTGCTCGGTAGTGCACGTGGCCTAGCGCAGTTGCATACGTACTGCACGCATTTAATAGGCGAGAACCCAAATGCGCCGCGCCGCCAGTCCTGCGGCGTCTTTGTGCGAGACCGCTAAGTGCGCCGCACAGACGCGTTGCCTTCGCGGACGAAACCAGCTCGCCATTGCCGCGCCTGTGTGCGGTCAGAAACTAAGTGCGCATCACGAACCCTTTCATGATAAATGCGTGCGTACGATACAGAAACAGTAAAGTGACGGCGTCAGCTTAGTTGGCGATGTGCTGCACACAACTAGAAACGATCGGCTTGACACGGCAGCAAATGCTGCGTATCGGCGGCGATTCGGCGATGTGTGTGCGCATCGTTTACATGCGCACACGCATCGGAGAAAGCCGGACGAGTCGTCCGCTCTTCCGCCACAGTCTTTGTGTTCCGCGTCATCGTTCACAAACGCTTCATGCGAGATAGCCGTAATCTATTCCGCGCTTTGCTGTTATCAGCGGCGCTCATCACGAGATGCAAAAGTGGCGGTTGGCACGTGCGTAGTTAAGCGGGGTTCGCGGCAGGTACCGAATGTATTTGCGAGAGCCTGGGCGCGCACCAAAATGCCCGATAATTGTACTGGGAGGCATTAAAGCTGTTTCGGACGTGGCTGGGGTGATTTGACCGCTTCAGCTCAATAAAAAAGCATGAATTCGATTTTTCGGACTGCCCGATTTTTCGGACGATTTCGCGTTCCCTAAAGAGTCCGAAAAATCGGCAGTTGACTGTATACGTTGCAGGCGTCGCTAAGAACAAGGACACGCGGCTGTCTACTTTGACATGCCATCAACGTGTCTAGCTTATTTATTAGAGTAGTGAACTTGATCATGGCAGCATGGGATGAAATTTTAGCTAGGCTGATAATGAGAGTATTATAAAAGCGTAACTTCATTACAATTCGGCACATTCATTGTACAGTCGCCTTTTTTTTTTTTTTTCACTTGGCTTAGGTTTGAGAAAGGTTTTCTTTTCTGACTTTCCAACTTTGGCTAGGCCTAGGATCGACACCAGCTTCTGTTAGAATAAAGTAAGGCAGCTAACTCAAATCACGGGATTCTCATTTAACGAAGTCAGTGCTGACATTTACATCACACCTTCCTCTCTCCCACGACACCACTTCCCACTTCTATCACGTGAATTCTGGGTCATACCCAACTTTCATTACACCACTTCCAGCATGTCATGTGACTCCTGGGTACACACTTCCAGAGTTAAGCTCAGTTCCAGTTGCCACTATAGGTCGCACCTCTCATTGACAACTTGCAGTTATATCTTACTCACTTCCATTCTGCAACACCTGACTTATCTAAAAAGGTATGTAGAGAAGACAAGTTGCATACAGCCTAAGACTATTGTCATCATCAGACCTTATTATATGAAGTGTGATGACCACCGCTATAGCTCTATTGGTAGAGGATTGGATGCATTATCCGAAGGTTGCAGGTTTGGTCCCTGCTGGCAGAAAGCTGTCTTTTCGTTCCCTTTAATTTCTTCACATTTATATCATAATTACTACAAATAATGTCCCCTATACTTTTCTTGGCTTCACTGTCTGTTGGTTTTCAGTGTCTAACAAAGAAGAACAAGCCCTTAAATTCCCTTTCTTTTGCTTATTATATAAAGTGGCTGTAATACGTCCAGGAAGGTGTTGTCTTCAATACGACAAGCTCAAAGCAACTTTGGTCGGAGTCTCACCTGGCCAGATACAGGGGACGGCCCAGCAAGATCCGGCAGCACGACTGAACTAAGGCAGCAGTGGCGGGGTACTGGGCCAGCTGGAGACCTAGCAGCTGGAAGCCTCGTGCCTTGAGGAAGTGAGCCTCCACCTCACTAGAGACCTTGTTCAGGTATGCTTCCAGCACCTACGACAAGGAAAACAGCTAGCGTCTCGGCTTGTTCTGGCATACACTTGAGCTTCTAGCATATGATAGAGTCGGTAAACCGGCAACAAGACTCTTCAGTTTCTTTTCCTCGTGCAACCAAAATCTTTTACTTAACCTAATTTGGCATTCTGAATAACAACAAAAACTTCGATATGAAGTGTAAATATCTATGAAGACAGGACAAGACTTACATATGTTCTTGGTTACCCAGGTAGCACAAAACATTACAATAATGTTACATTTCATGGCACTAGCTCCTAGCCACATTATGTTTTTCAAGGAGCACACCGTAATTCGCCCCCAGCCAATAGGAAGTTGGGCATTGGCTCAAATGTTACAAAACCCCAATAAAAAAAATAAAAACTCATAAACAGGAGGTAATGGTCCCAGTTAAGAGTTTAATAGGATACATATGATATCAGAGCATAAGTTTAGAGGGTGAAATTTTTAATTTAGTTGTTGCTGTGATAGTATGTGCAATCAAGACATTCAGTTGAGATGAGCTAATACTGCAGAACAGCTGCAAATGTAGGGAGACCTTAAAACTGCTGAAATAGTATTGTGAATCAATCTACTCCAGTACATGCATACATACGCCAGTAGCACAGGGTGCACATTACATCAATAATGAACTTAGGTATGTACTGCAAATTTCAGAGATGTGCTGCAGCTATGATTCACAGTTTGTCCTATCAGTTTAAAACACTGTTTTCAGTGCTGCAAAAGCATAATTTGTAATATGTAAACGTTCCATAAATCTTACAAGAGTAACCTGCACACAATTTTAAAATGTTTAGCTTAATATTATGCAAGCACTAAGAAAGTTTCATGAATGTTTATTTCACGTTGGAGAGAACACTACCACAACGTTCTAGGATAACGTTGGGAGGACGTTAACAAAGTCACATTAACAACATTATTTGAATGTTCAAGTTGAATACAAAAGTAACATTATTATAATGTATTGGAGCTATTTGCATACGGTTCAAGACTCGAGAACATGAAAATGTGATAGAAAACAGAAAGGCAGCAAGACATCAGCTATAACGGATCAGCAATAACATAAAAGCTGGCTTTTGAACTCTTAGCCAAAAGTTCTGATATGGGTCATTGGTTTTTGTGCAGTGTGTACAGTCAAATCAAGATAACAAACCCAGAAACAGCAGTGCATCTGTCCAGCATTTAAATCTTGTACAATCATTGCATTGCTAACCTAACTAAATAAACTTGACAAAATGCATTTCTCCGTGTGTGGCATGAGAAAATTATTTACACTTTCAGAACATATCGCTCAAGGAGGGTGGACAAATAACACAATTATTCCTGTCCACAGATATAAGTGAAAGTAAAAGCTTATAACGTTATGTCAGAATGTGCCATTTATTTATTTATTTATTTATTTACAAATACTGCAATCCCGTTACGGGATATACTACAATGTACAAATATTAAAAATACGTGCATAGTAACTTATACTCTTAAATAAGTTTATCAATGTATTTATCAATAATTTATCAACCTAACACGTCATACCAAGCGTTCACACTTAATAAAGACAAAATATGAAAAGTTTGTTGCCTCAAATTACAGGATTAGTCTGAGCAGACAATGCTGTAGAAGTGAAACACATTTACACATGAAATGCTAAGCTAATGCTTTTTACACAGAAATGGGCAGTTTTCGCATTCCACATCAAACAATGAGCACTACAATAAATGCACGAGTGCTTTAGCAGTCGGGGTAGGGTCTCAGAGTTAAATCTGACACAATAACTAACGGGCCAAAATAATCTCATCCCTATTGTGGATTAGACCTCGCAAAAGTCTATCACACTTCAACTGAACACAGAAATGTTATGTGACTTTTGTCAGCCACAAAAAAAATGCACAGAAGTTGGAACCACCCGACATATGAGAAAGTAGCACTTACACATAGGACCTGGTTGCGAACCAATGCATTTTCGTTATGAGCTAAAATCAGGAGCGCTTCCAGTCGAACCACCGGTTCGAGTTTCTCACGAACCACGTTTTCTGGTGTGGCCACCAAGATATCCTGCAGCAACTTCAAGAGGCCTGCATTTCCCGATTTGAAGAACAAACGGCAGAAGTGTTCATTACTGACAGCCTGACAACTGGTTACAAGTGCAAGCAGCAGATGCAAGACAAATTTGAATTGAAAAACATCATGGCCTTGAGCATCTTTTTAATTTGCATAACTAGGTATACTGCAGCATAACTGCATGGAGCTAGAGAGCCAACTAGCCAGAATTAAAATCAAGGTTCAAATATCAAGAACTGCACACAAGAACAAGACTATCGTTCAGTTTAGTACAATGGATTTATCCAATCAAGGCTGCAAATTAATGTGAAAGTAAACACAAACTTGCAGTATTTCAGTGCAATAAAATTGCATAAGTTATAACTGCTCATAAGTTATCTCTGAAATAGTTTTGCATTTCTAACAAATGTATATGAAACGTATGAAGTCTCTCTGAACATTTTTCGTATTTCTGATATTACATGAAAATAAGCATTCCTTAGAAATATCAGATTGCCTCTGCTGGAATGAAAATTCCAGCAAAAGCAGCTTGATTGTGAATGAAAATATTTTATAAAGAACTTAAAAAATCTGACCCTGTGTTTTTACTCTACCAGGATCCCAATTTTTTGTTCATGAGGAACTTATAATATCCACTATTTTTCCATTAAAAACACCCCCCCTCGCTCAAACATGCAATACCACAACATTGTCAAGCTTAAAAAGATACTGAAGAGTGAAATAAGTTTACATGTGTTAATAAATTACACTTCCAAAATGCAAAAAATCCCCCTCCTACCATCATATAATCCAATAAAGGCACAAAAAGGAACGATGCATGGAGAAACTGCCTTGAAATTCCGATACCACCTCACCAAGGCATCATGGATGCCAATGACCTCTGGTCGAGCCTACTCTTGTTATTTATGGGTAAAGGCACACTACACTTTATTCTAAAGAAGCCAAAGCCTAAACAAGTCTTGAGAACTATTACAGCACTGGAAGTGGACCAAATACATTACTAAGTGCACTAAAAACTACGTCATCTCACTTATGCAATGGCACTAAGATTTCAGCATACAATTTTCAAGATGAGTGTTTATCATCTTTTCTACTCTATTAATCAACTTCCTCTTTACATGCAGCAGACGAAATATTTAAATATCAATGAATGCTTAGCATTTTCTTTAGAAAACTTAGAGCACAAATGAAGACACCGAACTAAGTCCAACTAGCACACAACCAACTGCTCACAACCTACAGCCCACAACTAACTGACCAACCAGTGCCTGTATGTATCACATCCTTCGTCCCCGTTTCTCCATGCACTACAAGCCTCACGATGTCCTACCAACAAGCCCAAAACACTACATTACTGCAGCAACCTAGCCCACTACCAAATAGTCCAGTACCAACTAGCCAACTATTAAGTAGCCCACTACCAACCAGCCCACAAACTAGCCCACACACTAGTTCACCTATCTATCATCCTGTTGGAGTGATAATCAACCCAAAGTGATTTAGTGTTGTTTTTGCGTTCCTTGAAGGCCGTTTTCATGAAAATACTTTTGATTAGATCACCTAGCACAAGCCCAGTCATGTCGTCCTTGGCTTCCGTCGGCTCCTCCTCCATTTCTGCCCATGGATTAGGTGACAAAGGTACAGGCGAAGACGTCATGGGGTGTCGAATGCTGCTCTCGAATGGACAGCCAGGCCTTGTTGGCTCCTCTGTCCGGTTGTGGCTTTGACCACCGGCTTCGACCTCGCCGGAGAGCAACAAGCTCAGTGCTTCGGTGGCCGTCGGCTTTGGCCCCGGCTTGACCAGAGCGGGGCACGGCTGAGCCGGCTCTCCGTGCACGGATGCCAAGTTTGCGTCGACCAAGCTGTTGCCGTCGAGGCTGTTGTACAGGTCGGCAGGCACGGCATTGGGACGAATCTTCACAACCTTTGGCACGTCTGAACGCAAGACAAAAACAAGCCAAAAGTCTTCTAAAGAAGGATTCCTACCAGAAAGGTAGACACGAGCATGAAATGCTTCGTTTTTACCCAGACATGGTTATAAGGAACTTGGAACTGACAGGGGAATAACTTTGTTACATCAATACTAATTAGAATCAATATCTACATATAAGACATTTGAAAAATTGGTCAGCAACTGTATTGTGCACTTTTGCTCGCAGAGAGCATTCTTTATTTTTTTTTTTGTATCGTGTGCAAACAAAAACTTGCTTCACTATGACAAATTCCGTGTCAGATCCCACATTTAAGGTTTCATTTTAGCAGGGGAATATTTACTGAAATAAACCATAAACAGAACAAGTTAATTTTAGATTTTATTACATCTCATAATTCATTATATACTTGCTCATTACATCAAAGTTCAATTGTGTCTACATCTACCGGGGTCACTACCACACAGTGCAAAACGGGCATGGTAGAACAAAGGTGGCAGCACTAAGTTATTGAGCACTATATTCTGAAAGAACTATGTACGTGCCAAGGGTCAAAACTAATGAGGACTCTTCATGCAAGTCATAGCTTTCAGAAAATATACTGCTAATGTTTAATTTCCTACAAGTGTGAAACAATGTGCAACTATGGTCTGCAGCTGCGTTCATTAAGTTGGCAGCAAAGCACAACAGAGACATTCACATGCATGAAATGATAACAGTGCATAGAAGTTATAAAGCATATCTCCTCTGACCTGAAAGCATCACCATTGGTATATCCATTATCCAGTTCACCAGAAGAATGGCCTTTTGAATACCAATACAGTCGAACCTCGTTAAAACGTACCCGCTTTAAGCGTACTAACGGTTAAAACGTAGTTGCGACGAATCCCCGACCGAGTCTCATAGAGCCTAATGCATTCGCTGACCGCTTAAGCTGTAGTGCTTCGCCCTACGCCTACCGGTTAGTGCGTACCCTGCGTACCGCGATAACGTTTTGTGCCATAAAATTTTACTGCACCGCTGAACTTCCTGACGCCACAATGTGCCGCCAAAGGTTTTCCGTCTTTTCAAAGAAGTGCGTAGATCGGTCGATCGCTGATTCCGACTTCCGCGCGATTGCGGCGACGCCTTTGCGGGTAAGCATCGGGAAAGAACGAAGGTGAGGCGGCGGCCACCGACGAACGCACCAGCATGACTTATCGCCGACAACCTTATCACAATAAGTATCTTCAGATATCTGCTCGGGCACACGTGCGGCGCAGCACTGGTTTAAGCCTACTGCACGCTTTTAATAGGCGATAACCTGAACGTGCTGGGCCGCCGATCTCTGCCGCCTCGTTGTGCGGGGCCGTGTTCAAGCGCGCGCCGCTTTGTAGAAACGAAAGCACCTCGCCGTTGCGGAGTTGAGCGTTGCTAGTCGTGGGCGACGAGAAACCTCTTTGCATAGACGCTATCACGCTAAACGCATGCGTACGGTACAGGAAGCGTAGCGCTGTTATAGCCATACTGCACGCTTTTATTGGGCGACCACCCAAACGCGCTTCCGTCCGCTGCCAGGACCGCTTGAGCGTCGCGGAGTGCGCATCGCTTGCAGGAAGTTCGTCATCGCCGTATTAACCGAACAAGCTCATCTGCGCTCATCGCCGCATCTGTGCACGGTCTGGGGCAAAGTGGGTACGAAGAACACTCCCACGACAAATGCGCGTGTGCGATACAGCAAGCGGCGCGGCAGTGACGGCGTGAGCCGAGAAGGCGACACGCTGCACGCAACTAGCCAGGAGACGATCGGCTCCACGCAGCCGTACAGCGTTTCACTGGAACTGTGTCAGTTTTCATTTAGTAGCAGATCGCGGTACAGACTCACGCACATATATCGCGGAAAGCCGACAATGTCCGTTCTGTCGCTACGTCGGTCACTGCGTATACCGGACCCTGTAATAGTTCCGAAATGCTCCTTGGCGTCGCCACCGCGCGCTATCGGCACTATCGGACGGTCGTGCGAGAGTACCAGAATCTTTTCTCCAGTTTGGCAAAAAGAAAGAAAAGGCTTTGCAGTGGGTACTTTAGGCAATATTTGCTGTGGCACTGTATTTATTTCTTTGCTGGCGGCGATGGCGTACGCGAGGAGATGCAAATTTTTACTTGGTGGTTAATGCGTACTACCGTTTAGTGCGTAGTTATGCGGCGTTCCCGGCAGGTACGCATTAACGAGGTTCCACTGTACTGTTGCACTAGACAAACCAGATACCACGACCATGAACTTCCATAATGCAACATAAACCAGAATGACCTCTTGAATGCTGATTCTGTCTCCATGAACAAGTGAACAAATGATTCACCAACGTAATCCTAAGAATGGCAATCAACATTTGAACAGCTAATTAGCGCAGCAAGCCTTACCAGGTTCTCTGACTTTCCTGATTCCCTCATTGGGTGCTGAGCGTGAGACCATGCCAAGCAGATGGCCAAAGCTTCCCGACAGCGGACTCGATGCAAGTGACGACGGAGCTGTGCGACTGGTTTCCAAGACAGAAAAACCTGCACTACGTTGCACCAAGCATTAACTGCGGCATATAGAGGTCACCCCAATTGGGTGCCATCCTTACACGAAAATGTAACAATTAGTTATGACTAATCAGTAAAAGCAATTGCTATTAGCGGTACATTAAAACTGACACCTTCAGTAACAGCAATTACAATTAGCACTACATTCAAACAGACACTTTCTGGTGTTTATAGTTGTTTTTAATTTTCATAGGAAACAACTGTCCATTCATAACATTCATTTGAATTTAACTCAGCCTGCAATTTTATTAGTGAACTGTAACATAGCCAAATTAAAAAAATTTCATTTATCATGCACTCAAGAAGAAAAAAATATTTATAACTTGTGTTCCGAAACTGGTTGGGTGCTGTCTGATACTACAAGAACCAAGGCTCAAGCACTTTGCTTAATGAGAATTCTTTGAAATGTATACTGTGCAGGTACAACCTGTAGAAAAAGCTTATGGCACGCGAAATTTTGGGAAAGCTATGTTCCCGATTGGTCTGGGAACATAGCCCCAAGTTGAATGTTCTAGTCCGTTGCAGTCCTTGTAGCCTATACAGTTATACCTACTAGATTAGAAGCATCATACACTAACAGTGCGAAATTTCACATTTGCAGTGGAGCCCACATCCCGTAAACTTTTGCCGCTAGGTGCACTTTGTGCTTTGCTATGCTAGAAACAAGCAAGCAGTGAGTAATTGGGAAGGTAGTCAACTACAGGGAAAGTGAAAAGGTAAAACACAAGAATTCTATTGGCTCACATTCACCAATAGAGGAAAGATAACATGCAGGTGTTGCAAAAGAAACCTATCACTAAAAGTGCAGACTTTAGATCTGCTGATAACAACATACAACTTTCATTGCTACATCTGCCGATAACCACCAGCAGAATTAGTGCAAGTACAAGCCACATCATGAAGGACATGAGTCATTTTGTTTATATACATTGCCTTAACCTCAGAAAACCGTCACTAATTGATGATTAATCACTAGTTTGCACTTTTTAGCTGCATCATATGAGTGAAGAACCAAAGGCCACTGTTCAGCAGTAACGATTCGCATTTCTTCCTAGGAAGGCAAGCACAATAATATAGTTGTTAGGGGAGAAGCAGATGACTGACTAAGAATAACAGAGAGCTGAGCTAGTTTGTAAGTGTTCAATTTAAAAGACTGGGCATGCAAACACGGACACAAGAACGAAGTCAAGATACCACAAATGCCAACTAACAGTTAGTCGGCGTTTGTGGTGTCTTGATTTCCTTCTGGTGTCGGTGTTTGCACGCCCAGTCTTTTAGAGACGAATGACCATAGCAAAAAAAGATAACATTAGGACATCCATACGGACACATATGGACTTCCATACTAATGCGATCTCCGTACAAACAATCCTTACGCATCCTTTGTACGGAGATCACAAAAAAGCCACCCGTACGGATTTAGAAGCGTGCTATTGTTTAGATTGTAGGCAGTGACTTTTTTCTATCTAAACAATGATTTCATCTGACCACACAATATTCTGTTGAACTCTCGACTATACAACCCAAAAAACAGGCATCCATCTTTTTTTTTTCTGTTCTAGGTCGAACCCTTACCGACAGTACCGGTGGTTAACAGGTACCTGTACTGGTATTCTTAATCGGCAAGACCTCCGTAAACGTGCAGATTTCCGATCCAGGAACATGGCCGCAAAACTGCTCACAATATGCGGTTGCGCCAATTAGGAATAGGGCATACAAATTTAATACCAACACTGGGGTTCCCAGTGTTGGCACACCATGGCAGCTCAAACAAGTAAAGTGAAAACATTTGCTAATTGGTTGCACGTATTGTAATAGGCAAAATCAATATGGATGCAGACAATAATTTAGGCACATACAAAACACAATCGCATGGCATTTTCTACATGCCTAAACCTCCGTCCACATCCGTAGCACCGTTCCCCGGCCGCAGTGCCATGCAGCCGCCGTGCTATGCGGCCATGGGGCCCGCATTTTCTATCATTATTAAACGTAGCGCAAAACAACACAAAGTGGCAACATACACTGCGCAGTGTATGTTGCCATTTTACTTTGTCCGTGTTGTTTTGCGCTACGTTTAATAATGGTATATTAGCAACTCGCCCAGCAAGACGTCCTTCTGAAGTGCATTTTCTGTGGAGGCCAAAATACTCGAGGCTTGTGTGCATAGATTTATGTGCACGTTAAAGAACACCAGGTAGTCAAAATTTCTGGAGCTCTCCACTATGGCGTCTCATAATTAGGGGTGTGTGAATAGTGAAATTTCATCTCGAATCGAATAGTGCCGAATAGTGGCCAAAAATATCAAATATCGAATCGAATATCGAATACAAAAGATATTATTAATAATTGAAAGAAAGAATGAAGAAATGAAATCTGATCACGTCCTCGAGCACATAACGCGGTGTATAACTGCTACCGCGTTACGTTAAGACTACAAACTGTCATGTGGAAACACAAATTGTTCCACATGACCTGGCTTCAGGCTCTCTCGCCTTGATGTTACGGTGTTTCCTGCAGTTGAAAACATGTGCTCACTGCGCACCTCAGTAACAGGTATGGGAGTCGCGCACCGGCACCACTGTGCATCACTCCTCTCGAATGCGGCGCAGACCAGCAGCGGCGGTGGCGCTGATGGAGTCTGCGCACGCGCCAGCGCCAGCGTGTCTGCCGCGCCTACGACGCCACTCCTCCCGAATGCGCAGACCAGCAGCGGCGAGCCACGCGCGGTGTTGTCGGAGAGCGCGTGAGATGCCAGCTCCGGTGACCCAGTTGTGTGACATCACTGATCTTCGCGCATGCGCAGCACGGCTCATGACGCTCCACGCGAAATCTGCTCCTGCTAGGCAAGTGTAGCTCACGCTACAAAAGATCATCCTTTGCTAGGATCAGGGGCTCATTGAAGCATTTTTGAACCTCTTGACTAAAGGTCTGAGCTCAGTGTGCTGGTTATTTTTTTACGCTAGCAGTTTGACAGTCTCCCTGGCCTTCTTTACTGGAGCCATGACGTGCGAAAATGATATAAACTTAAAGTACACATGCGCTCACTTTTGAACCAGGATATCAAGAAAAGTTTTAACGGAAAGCCCACTGTAAGGACGTTAACATTAGTTCTGGCTACCCCACCCCAACCAAGTTGCACCATTGGCCTTTGTCACGGTTTAGATATTCGTCCTGTCGAAATATTCGAAATTTTGAATACTAGCTATTTGAAGGTTGAATCGAATTATTCGATTAGGTAATATTCGATTCGAATTCGAAACTCGAATATTTGCACACCCCTACTTATAATCATATCGTGGTTTTGGGACGTTACACCCAATCAATTATTATTGTTAGCACTGTTTCTCATCGAAATAGCTACAGTAAGGGCTGAATTAACGGAAGTCCAGTGCAACTGTGGTTTTCACGCTGCATGTTCCTGACCTGCAGAATTCGGAGCACAGTCTTGAGGAGGCAAGGAGTAGAAGGCGGAGCGTCCCTGGGCCACGTGGGCATTGGAAGCGCGGTGAAGCAGCAGCAAAAGGTCGAGACAGGCGCTGAGTCGTTGTGCCAACTCCCCAGCAGCTGGTACTAGAGCACCTAGCAGCTTCAGCACTAGAGGCAGTGTTCCAGGAGGGCCCAGACTTCCCTGACTCTCGTCCACAAGCAGACGCTGAGAAGGAAAACCACAGGATGATGATCTATAGAAAATATTTATGACTAATTACCTAACAGTCATGATATTCATAATACGCTTAGTTTACATCCATTATAGGACAAAATCAACATTCGGGCAATCTCGAACCGCCGCCTTGAGTCAGCCCATTCCTCTCTATGACTCGACATTTCCTGCTGATTTTGAGTTTGCAATGATTCAAAATCGTCACGCGAGGAATGGATACAGAACAAAGGCAAACAAGACTTTCTCTGTGTTCCTGATGTGGCGACCTTAAATTGGCATATACTCAAATCAACACAAAGCACTACGATAGGACTCGCACTTGATGCATTGATTCAATAACCAACTATCTTCACATTGCTCTGCCGATGTAAACATCTTCATTTTGTCAAACCCCTTGGCATCCGACCGACCGACCGACCAACTTTGATTGATTGATTGATTGATTGATTGATTGATTGATTGATTGATTGATTGATTGATTGATTGATTGATTGATTGATTGATTTCCACCCTGAATGCAGTCTCACCCTGAGTGCAGCCAGAAGGGAACCCAACAACGGCGCCGCCTGCGCCAAGTTGTGCTCCCGGTGTGGGTGACGCTCGCGCAGCAACGCCCACATGGCTCCCAGCAGACGTCGGCGACCGGCACCGGGCCTCCAGTGCTCGAGGAGTGTACAGGCCAGCTGGGGCCAGACGAGCAACGGCTCCTGGCCCGTCGGATGTCTCACTGCCTCCACGCTGTTCTCCCCATCCCACTGCAGCAGAGGACGGCTACTGCATGCGTTCACCGCCACCTGCAACCCATACACACACGATAGGTCAAAAACTCACAAAGTCCCTTATGCATTTGCCTAAGATGACTCGAAGGCAAAAGCCATCTTTTTCTTTTTCTTAGACGATTATATTGATCCCCCCGCCCCTGAAAGCTTCTGCACCTAGCGCGGTCTTGCACTGCCTCTAGCATCGGAGGCACTGCAAGCTTTTTACACCTCGCCTGGTTTTACGCTGCCTCTGGAATCAGCCCACCTGTGACCAAGTGATGATGTCATGCTATGGCATCATCATGTGACATTACAGTGATGTCATGATGGCATCACAATCTTTGGCAATATGTGATGCCAGGATGACGTCATAGGTTGACGTCATCACATGATGACGACTTTATGCATCACTCATGTGGATGCTGACGCCAACGGTCACGTTTCGTGTTTGATGAGACATCTAAGGCTTTCACCTTAATAAAGAATAGAGACTTTTAGCATGTCCAGTACTCCAGTAAACACAAGGAGGTTTGTGAAATACCAGATTACCAAACACTGGCAGCAGCATCTTGTGATGCTTCGCCTAGGCACAATGCCTTTAGGGTCATTCCACACCAAACGCCCCAGACATTGCGCTCGACCCTCTCCAATTGTATTGTAAAAAATTGTGGACGTTCATATCAGTGCACTATTTGCCCTCGGAAAGTATTTTTTGGAAAAAAAAATTTTTCTTGTCTGTTACAGTGATTTGAATTTTGCCGTAGTGAGTGAAACATAGGTTGCGAAAAAATACTCTAAAAAATACAATACTTTACGGAACGCCTTAAATATCTGTTGTTTACTTGAAAAGGAATGGCATTATCTTATTATCACCCACTGACGACCACTACTTTGTCTCACGATGTGCTTTGTGGTGAAGCAATGCTGCAATTCTGCGCCCATTTTGATTATTTTATAAAAATTCTACAAATATTACAGACAAAATAGGACTATATCACACGGCTGGATAGTTGGCAGTAAGCGTGTCAAAAAAGTATTGAGGTTGATGACCGAGTAGTTTCGAAGTGGAAGGGGTGCAAACATTGAAAAATGTGTGAAATGCTCCACGTTCAGGCACATGTAGAGTGGTGATGCAGTCCAAGTAAAAATGCACGCTTGGACTCGTTGGGAAGAGTAAACAAAGGAGATTTATTTGTGAAAGTTTAATCGGAGTGTTCTTTGTTTTTGGCGAGAAACAAAAATTTATGTTGAGCGTTCGCGGCGAGCCTGGGTGCGGGCCCGTAAGTCCGCTCACTGCGCCGCCACTGTTCCTTGGGGCAACGGAAGTATGCAGCGCCCATGCGGGTGGCACGATCATGTGCTGCTGTGAGTTTTCACGTTTCGACACGCATTCTTTGGCTTTCCGCAGTGCCGCCGACGAAGTGTCAGGGAAAACGAGTGATGGTTCATTTAAAATATATTATTATATAATAAAAGTGGCTAACAGGCACCGGGAATACACTTACATTCTTTTTTATGGGCAGCTCGCTTGAACGTGACTCGTGCCATTCGTGCCTCGGAGCCGAATGGTGCTATGTATTCTTACGCTCGGATCTTCGGCAGAGGTGAACTTTGCTCCGCTGATCGCGTCTCCGAGCGAGCACGCAGCACTCGAAGGTTCGTCTTTCGGCCGCATCTCTTGGCAGTGCGTAAGATAAACATTGCGAATGGTGAGTATACTGCTATCGTGTCATATTTTAGACGGAGAGCCTGTACAACAGAAACCGAAAGCGATAAATATAAAAAAGGACGAAGCCGCCTTTAAGGCGGCTTCGTCCTTTTAAATGTCTATCGCCTTCGCTTAGTAATCGCAAGGCGATTACTAAGATGAAAGCATCGCATGCAGCGTGGCAGAAACTTGAGCTCTCAGCAAGGTTTGAGTGAACAATCTCCCTCAAAGGTACGCGCACGTTTCACCTTTTCGTGCCATCATCACTGACCACTCTTAATGCCGGGCTCACCACCTACTCAGCAACACAGGCATTTCAAATGGCGAAGACCATACTTCGGCAACGGAAGTAAGAACTGCAACCTCCGCAGAGATCGAAAACACAACCCAAGCTCTGCGCCTGTCGTACGTGTGCATGCAGTGACGTGGCAATGAAATCGTGCTCTGCTCCAACTACTAACCGGCAGCCTTTAGTGCCCTTCCGAAACATTCTGCCAGCCATATAGACTGTTTGCAAGTTTTCAGAAACGTGAAAACTCACAGCAGCACACGATCGTGCCACCCGCGTGGGCGCTGCATACTTCCGTTGCCCCAAGGAACAGTGGTGGCGCAGTGAAGCGGTCTTACGGTCCCGCGCTCAGGCACGCTGCGAACGCTCAACATAAATTTTTGTTTCTCGCCAAAAACAAAAAACACTCCGACGAAACTTTCACAAATAAATCTCTTTTGTTGACTCTTCCCAACGAGACCAAGCGTGCATTTTTACTCGGACTGCATCACCACTCTACATGTGCCTGAACGTGGAGCATTTCACACATTTTTCAATGTTTGCGCCCCTTCCACTTCAAAACTACTCGGTCATCGACTTGAATACTTTTTTGACACGCTTACTGCCAACCATCCAGCCATGTGATATAGTCCTATTTTGTCTGTAATATTCGTAGAATTTTGAAAAAATAATCAAAATGGGTGCAGAATTGCAGCATTGCTTCACCACAGAGCACATCGTGAGACAAAGTAGTGGTTGTCAATGGGTGATAATAAGATAGTGCCATTCATTTTCAAGTAAACAGCAGATATTTAAGGCGTTCCGTAAGGTACTGTATTTTTTAGAGTATTTTTTCGCAACCTATGTTTCACCCACTACGGCAAAATTCAAATCACTGTAACAGACAAGAATAATTTTTTTTCCAAAAAATACTTTCCGAGGGCAAATAGTGCAATGATATGAACGTCCACAATTTTTTACAATACAATTGGAGAGGGTCGAGCGCAATGTCTGGGACGTTTGGCGTGGAATGACCCTTTAGACACATTTCTTTGCATTCAACAAGTGCTTTTGCTGAAAAGGTTTAAAGAGCCAACATATTCATGACTACACCTATGCTGAAAATTGACATCACCGAAGAAGTACACTTAGTTACTGCTATCATGCAATGCCTCTGTGTTTCTCTCGTGGAGACCTACACCACCAGGTGGTGGTGCCACCACTCTGCTCACATTTATGCCTCGTGTAACTCAGTAATCCGCAACTTCTAAGAAATTTGCAGACAAACTAAAGCTCTCATTGCTCGATTTTTGTGCCAATGCGAACACAACATATTAGTTGACAGCTGCCAAGTTAGTGCCCATTTCACTATACTACAGAACACTTGCCTTAAACAAAACCCAGAAGTACAGCATCGTATAGTTGAACTGTCATAACTGGTACAGTTCCATTCCAATTTGAACCAAGTTTTAAAACAACCGAAAATCGGCTAAGAAGTAGAAGCTCAGGTTGAGATTTCAGTCACAGTTGTAGCAAATCAGATGGAACAAGAGTCTGCGTTCCCGTGTTTTAAAATTGAATAGAAAGTTTAAAAATAGGTGGAGTAATGTCACTGCTGGATGTGTACATTTATCACAGGACTTAGCACAATTAAACAGCACTGCAAGAGGCCTGCAAGACTATGCATTTATTTGCATGGCAATTAAATCTCATTACAGTACTTCCTCATAGTTTGCCAAGTCAAACCTCGTACTTCTCTTCAAGCAGTTGTAGATAATGTATAGATCAATTACTAACATGATAATTCGCACATTCTGCAAGAGTTCTTGGGCAATCACCTCATTTGGGCCGAGTTCCATGACAATAATAATGCCAGTTTTTATCACACTTAACATGCATGTGACTTGAACTTTCAGCTCACCAGGAGGCATCGCGGCGAGTCGGCCGCCCACCGCTGATTCTCGACCAGTTGCCCTAGGAGACTGAGTGCCTCGCGTGCCCCTACCAGGATTCTGGGTGTGCCCCAGGTTGCACTGGGCTGCCCCAACATGCCCAGGGCCAGCTCCAGTGCAGCTGCCTGAGGGCCGTCTTCGGTTGTGCATTCCACTACCTGCAAAGAGATATAAAATGTATGCAAAAATTAATAAGAAAGGCTGTAATGTTGAATCTTTACAATGCATTGCTCAATAATTCATACCCTGCCTGCACAAGTGCATCTTTATTTGGCCACTGAGTCCAATAGAAACAGTTTTGAATTTTTTTATACATCAGCAGTGTCATCGTATGTCAGCCTAATCCTCGTAATCACCAGTGCAATTTTCGCAACCATAAACTAGCGAAGCCAAGTCAATCCAGCGATCACCAATCACACTCAAACCATGGGACAAAAAAATTTTTATCTATGGGGTTTTACGGGCCAAAATGACAATATGATTACAAGGCATGTCGTAGTGGTGGCCTTCGCATTCATTTCTACTACCCGCGGTTTTTTAACACGCGAGTAAATGGGACTTGTGAAGGGGAACACAGAAGCAGTTCAGAAGAGAGTACAAAGGACAGGAAAGACGCTGAACTGCTTCTGTGCTCTCCTACTAGCCCAACAACTCCCTATTTTGAAGTAAATGGGCTCTCCTGCATTTCACCAGACTGACCTCTGACAAATCGACGGCGGCTTTTTCATTCTACTTGTCAACACCTGGTGTCAAAATAGAGATTTCATTTTATCAGGTGTTACAAAGAAACGAACAAGCAAAAAAATTGCGTACCCTAGCCAGAAGGAACAGGAAAAGGCCAGGGCCTCCGAGGCTTGCCGCTGCATGATGGATTTGCCTCTGCCACTGCAACTGAACAGGCGACAGCCGCTGCGCTGCCTTTGACTGAGGGAGTCCACTTCGCTTGTGCTTTCTGACAAGCAATACAGAGAAAAACAAATATGAACCGACCACAAGTGCGAGAAGTGGTTGCTGACACTTGAAGACATTATCCCCCTGCTGTTGTTGCCATGACAACCCTTGTTGTGACAAGACACTCGAACGTTTCTATCAACGCAAAGGAAACTGTGAACTTGTGCAATCTTCTACCCAAGCACCCCTACTGAAATGTTCCGTATGCTATTCCAATAAGTCAGTATGGTGTCCGTATATTTTACACAGCACATACAGTTTCCATATAAATTCAATAAATTTCCGCAACAATCTTACGGACAGCATATAGAATTACAACTTGCGGACAACATACGGAATGTATACGGATCGTTTCAGTACGGACATGCTCTTAAAGAGTGAAAGAACACTTCATGTCAATACCAGCTAGTGCCACTGATACAGCATGAAGTACATTCTGCAGGAGCCGGATACAGCCAATGGCATGAGCCTTTGTTTAAACACTTTCGTGCCACTTACATACGGTTCTGTTAGCGCATTTTATTTAGTGTATGCAACTTGCACAACATAAGTCACACAATGACCCTTAAAGGGACAATGAACTCTCTAAACATTTCAACTTACTTGGACGCAGCCAGGAATGATGAGAAGGCCTGTGAGCTGCGTGGATAACTGACAAAGGAGTCGCTCTTCTGCGGCGAAAACCACACCATGATCTCGTCCTGATAAGCAAAGGTACATAGATGCTTACTTTCAATAACTTCCAAGGCAAATGCAAGCCGGACAAATAAAGCGATTGCACAAGAGTAATAAGCAAGCTGCGTGCAGAATAATTACAAGCCGAGAAGTTACTGTGGTTTTTGACAGTATAATCCCACATATTGGCCAGGCATTACAACCTCATGGCACACAGTTGAGCCAATTTACAACAAGCAGCATGGTCACACAAGATCCATTCATACTTGGTAGTAGAGCAAGAATAAGCCAAAAAATATCAAGAACATTATTTTTTTTTCCAGAACTAGTCAGTAAATTTGCTTTGCTTAATCAACATCGACCCTAATAGTGGCTTCTGGATTGTTGAAAGCTGACAAGTGCTCATTACAGAGAGCTTTGCCAATGATGACTTTGCACCTTCGCAACACAGCGTTGGTTGAAAAGGAAAGCAGAGACCTTCATTAGGTACAATACGAAATGCCACAGACCGCATGAAAATTACGAACTGCACGTCATCTTCATTCATAATAATTGAGCCCTTGTTATGCCTGGATTGTTATAAGTGGGTTCACTAACATTTCCCGTCTGAGAAACAATACAGAGTTGGCCAGCATTATTGGCTGCGCTAACACCGGTACAGGGCACCAGTTATAAAAGAAAATGAATTGTTGCAACATCAGCTTATAAAAAAAGGCCAGAGAAGCTTGCAAAAGTCCATGGCCACGGACCTCTAGCGCAGCCAGCACTCCTCGGAACTGGCTAGGCCCCAGCCACTTCTTGAGGGAACCTTTGCGGACCAATCCGGGGCTGATGTCGACTCTAGCCGACTCTTCATCCTCACTCAGGAGGCAGGAAGTGGGCACAACTGCATCAGCACCTCTTGAGTAGAGAGCCAAGCACTCGGCTGAACCGAGGCAAGAGCCTGCAACAACCACAATACAGAGTGTCAGAATATATGCACACTTACAGTTTGATTATCGTTAGGGTTCACTATTTCCTTGTTTACTGAAAACAGGTACCGCTGAAGCTATTCTGCCTCGCCTTTTTCTTCTTTAGAAAGGTCGTCGAAAAACTAAGAACTACATGATGCTAAAAATACGAAAATATTCATTTAATTGCGTTGTTCAAGAGAAGGTGATAAGCTAAGATATTTGCAGAATATCGTTTGAACAAAATGTTGGCTAACGTTGCCATTTGAAAGAAGGCCTTTCCCATATCTCATATATGGGCCATTCCTGAAGGGGATATGACGCCACAATTCAAGAAACACATGGCAGCCGCATGGGGGAGACTGACAAATAAAAGCTCGAGACCAGTCATGTCTGTGTAGCTCATGAACATACTTATTAACAAAATTAAAATATGGGACAAAGACAGCCACGTACGCACCGGCCCGCGTGCAGCCCGTGGGCCGCATGTTTGAGACCCTTGATTTACACATATGTTACAAGGAAGAACTTAATCAAAGATACAACCGTCAATACATCAATCAATCTTTAGAGCATTTCTCTAAGTGGGCAAGTCAGAGATGATCAGCACACCTCGGAAAAGGAGCAGGTTTCCCAGGCTCCACGACACACCACCACTGACGAGGGCCACGGAGGTGCCGGTGCCCGCACTCTGGCCAATCAAGAGCACCGGCCCTGGCTGGTGCAAGCAACTGTGGCCACCCTGTCCTTCCAGGGGCAAGTGCCAGGAACGACTGTGGCGACCGTCGACTGTTAACGTCACCTGCGCCGGGTCCAATGCACAATAGTGACAGTGTGACAGAGTGTGACAGAGTGTCAGACTATGGCCACATAGATTACATCCCAATAGCCATGCAACTCTTAATGGCGGCCATGTGAACTTTGTGCTTGTTTTTGAAAGTCGGGCCGCCGTGAACATTAATCTTGCGTTTACAAACTACTCTTCCCCACTTGATGCACTTAATGGAATGAGCCAAGGGTATAGTAGTACGCGTGCACGTTATTGCTAGATTGTTGTCAGTGCACAGAACGAACACTAGCCATTCTTGGAAACATTTCGTCGCGCAGCCAGTACTGCTGGTATTGCGCAAGTAAATACCGTTGGCCTCACGTAAGCCATTTACATCACTATTACGTCAATGTTAGTACTAGATTTCCATTACTATTATTAAGTCATCAACAACCACGTTTTACTCTTACAATAACACTGACGTTCCTCTAAGGAAATCATGCTACAAATAATCCTGTCAGTTCATGTGAGCTCTAAGCAGCGCAAGAGAGCAGAAGCATTCCTGACTATGTACTGACAGGCATACTCGTTTATGTTTTTCTGGTAACCGTTTCCAATCAGCTAACAAATGTTACGGAAGTCATCACTTGGCACAAGGTGTATGTTGATGTATTTGATACTTCTTGAATGTTATTGCCGGTTATAATCAGTCTGCATGAGTGATGGAAATAGTGGCATACATTTAAGGTGCATTTTAGAACTTGTGCAAGCACCAGCGATTATGCTGAAATTTATGGTGATGCATGTACACTCAAACCTCATTATAACAGTCACATCTGCCACGAAAATAACTTCGTTATATCCGAAAATTCGCTGTAAACGATTATTTGTAACACTGTGTCTATGACAACACTATTCTTCATTTACTTCATTATAACCAATAATTCGTTATATCCGCGTTCGTTATATCGAGGTTTGAGTCTATAAGCAGCTGACCCATCTCACACGATTTCCACGACCGACAACTGCACTTGCTGCTACTGCATTGCTTCAAGCATTGTTTGTTTTGCAGGGCACATGTTCGACCAGCGAAGAACTAAATAATTCTCTAGTGCTTTTAGCTGGCGTACTCTCACTGTCAGTGTAATGTTGTCACAATACACACAGTCAGAACAAGCAGTGTCGTCCCAACGTGTCACTTCTTTATTACCAACCCTCACAATGCTCTGGAATACTGACCGAAGCATAGCAGCTCGTTTCAACGGTGCTTCGCGGCACGTGCTCGTGGTACGCGAGGGCCAGGTGGTGCCAACCATGGCTTGCCAGCGCCCTCTCGAAGTTACACTGGGAGGCAGCATTGCAGGCTGCGCTCTCTGCAGTGCTGGTGCCATTCTGCGTCAACCACAACGACACCGTTCCCTTCTCGACGTCTTCGGCCCACAGCTCACACAGAAACGGGCCACAACCCAGGGACACCAGGTGCAGTCGAGTGCCATCTTCGTGGCCTGAGGAAGAAAAGGCAATGCTGTCCATGATCGTCTAATCACAAGTGTCTTTTAGTGTGTATCCACACGACGGACCGAATCAGTTTTTTCCGCCGCAGACGGCACATCACGTGACCCCGCGTCACGGATTTGTGCCATCCGTGCCGCGTCCGCGGACGTCGTGGACGGAAAATGTCAAGCTCTTTTTCGCATTCAAATTCGCACGGAATAACACAACAGATTTAGCCGAGCATGCCATTATAGGTCTGGCAACAAGTGCTGCTTTTTCTTTTTCTCTGCGCCATAGACGGAAACATAAAAACCTTCAATACTTTTGCTAGCGATGAATGTGTTTTCGACTTTCAGACTGCTCGCGCCATCTAGAGAAAAAAGGAACAAGCAAGCATTCACACAATATTATGACCTCTGAGATTTGGTAGCACTCTCGCTATCGCAGATCACCGAGCTCATGTTCCGCCAATAGATGCACTCACTAAGCCTAAAGCTCTCAGAAAACGAGTACAGCACTCAGAAACAGTCCCAAATTGTCATGATACGTTGCTGGCGAACCTTGAGGAAACAAACCTAAAGCCGACACAATCGTCAGCTTGGGACTAACAGCCCATGCAATGCGCAACGACGAGCTTAAAGATTCGAAGCGGGCAGCTCTCGCTTCAGACAATGCCGCCATGTTTTTTTTTTCCGGCGCATCCATCTACTCGCTTCGTCCGTCATCTGGATGTGCTTCGCAGCCGGACGGGCGGCAGAACAACCCGTCCGCGGAAGAGATTCCCGCGGAGAAGTCCGTCGTGTAGATACACGCCTAGCAACGCTGGTTTACCGTACAGTAAGTATGGAAATACTGTGCTGTCGTGGTAGGCACGTCACTACGCTCAAACCTCATTATAACGAAGTTACATCTTACACAAAAATACCTTCGTTATATCCGAAAATTCGTTATAAACGTATATTCCTAAAACTGTATGAAGTTACATGTTTGACGGAAGCCCATCTGCTCGGGATGATACATGGTGAAGGTAAAAAACCCGGAGCTGAAACGTCTTTTTCTGTGTGTTTTAATTTTCACTTTGGTCGGCACAGTGCCTCGGGGTTTTTTAAAACCTTCATCAAAAACTGTATGTATTGCAAGACTATTCTTAATTTACTTCGTTATAACCGATATTTCGTTATATCCGTGTTCGTTATAAGGAGGGTTTAGTGTATTTCAATCTGCAAGACCTGTACAAGCCACTATAGTCGTATAATCACATTACTGCACGCATCGAGCAACTAGCGCGACAAGGACGTTTTCAGATCGTGGTACATTTAACATATAATGGTAATACCATAGCCTAAAAGGTAAGGTATTACCATCACTTCTAAAACACCCTGTCATTAAGTTTTAGTGCACAACAATGCCATCATATCATCTCTCGTGGCTTCTGTCTTGCATCAACTGTCTACACTCTAAAAAAAGCTGGCACTTTATGGAGCATACCCTGTGCCAAAAAAAAGATGATTGTACTCTGTCTTGCATGCCTTTTCCTACCTTTACGCTGCGTGCCCCGAGCTCCAGTGAGGACATGAGGGCATCTTGAACATTTGTTACTGTAGGAAGTTCAGCACATCTAAAGAAAACAGAATCTATTCAAGCTGAACATTTTGGTCTTTCAATTGCTCAGATTATCATAACGCTCAGCTCATCGAAGTATCGTTTAAGGAGAGACAACTGTTGATTATGTTTCTCTTTATAAACTGTGTGGCAAAACAGGACACAAGGAAAGAAGGGGAATGGCCAGCTATCAATGCTATTGTTATCCCTAAAAGCCGATTACGTTGTTTACTTAAAGGGCCCCTCACCAGGTTTGACAATTTTGAGCTGACGAGCGCAATCCATACACTGGGCGTTCACGATCACGTCTGCCAAAATTTGCAACGCTACGCGCTGCAGAAAAGGGTCAAATTTCAAGGTGAACGCTGCTTGCCCTTCTTCTCGCGGGCGCGCGCTTTAGAGAATGAGGGGATGACGTACATGAGAAAATGGCCCTACGTAGATGGTAGTGCTGTGACGTCACTCCTCTACGTAGACGACTGTGCTCTGACATCGCCAACAGTAGCACGCGGCACTGCCATAATTATTTGACACGACATGTGTAGTTTGTGTAATTTGTTGCTTGAATAGATTAATAAAACTTGAGAGAAATAATGAGACACACAAAGTGAATGTGTGCGTCCTTTTCATTTTTTTTTTCGTGAATTGCAGCGAGATGCGGGGCTGATGCGCCTCCCTTTCACATGCGTTCGTCTCCCCGCGGTTAGCGCATCGAGCAGACCCCAGCTCTGGAAACGAAAGTAATGTTCTGGCGCGTTCGAGCACTCATTATGCTCATTTATTCTACCGTGTCCAAGTAAACGTTAATGCGCCACTGGCTCATGATACCGCCACTATCGTGCCCGTACAAATCTCTCAACATGCATGCCCGTCCCGCAGAAACAGGCAGTACACCACAGAGAACGCCGACAAAACGCCCATGGCCGCTACATAAAAAAAAGGTAGCGGCCGTGCAACGCCGCTCGCGTGCTCGGGCTGGCTCGGGCACGTCATGCGCACGTGACCATGCATGCGCATGACGTGTTCATGCGTATGTGTCAAGTGAAGGGGGTAGGGAAGGGATTTGGCTTGCTAAGGCTACACGGGGCGAGTGGCAAGGGTTTGAAACTCGCCTCCTTGCATCATGGTTTCGCGCCGCTACAAATTATTGTTTTTCTCAGCTCGTAATGAACCGATTTGAAAAATTCTTGTGGCATACTGCTCTTCATTCGGCACACAACAACTTCCAGCGTATAACTAAAATTTGCTATGTGGCCTGGTGAGGAGCCCTTTAAGAGTGACCCCAGCAGGCTGTTGTTTTTCATTCAGGAAAGTCCACCAAATTAACCTGAGTCCAGAGGAAGGAGGGAAAGATGGCCTTAATTTGCAGACTGCCTCAGCACAATATCCCCACTCATTCCATGCACTGTGCATTTATACCAAAGACTCCAAATGCTAACCAAGGACCGAGCTCCAACGTAGGGCAAGCCAGAAGGCGAGAGAGAATCCCTCTCTGCGAGGACACCAGCCACCATGATCTTCCAGCGGCAACACCAACACAGCCTGGTTCGACGCACCTCCGTGTGGAAGACCAGCCAACTGCCCGCCTCTTTCTTCTTCTTCCTGCAGATTCAACAGTGACGAGAAAGTTACTCCTGCAATTTACTACTGTACTTTCGAGCGTATAAACCACCATTGTGTATGACCCACCCCCCCCAACTACAAACCACAGAAAAATGTTAAAAATGAACATCGAATCTCCGTTTTGCCGTGACGTCTTCCTTGCCATACCACAAAGCATTGCCGTGAAGCCACCTTGCACCCCGAAATTTGCATATACTCACACCCTGACATTAGCTCCGAATTATATGTGTACAATGAACTCTCAGTAAACGGGTATCTCTTGAACGGAAATGCTGCTTAAATAGTATAACTGCTTCTAATATGATTGGCTTCGTACTTCCCCACCCCTGATCCTCTCTCAGTAAGTGGAAGTCCTGTTAAATGGAACATATTTCCCTGGTTTCTTCAGGTTCCGTTTAACGAGTTTACTGTATTTCGTGCGGGCTATATGCAAGAAAATATGGTGTATATGCAAGAGCATACTGACTCTAACACATATTATGACATACAATTCTTGCTTTTGATGTCTTATTCCCTACAAACCTCATTCCCCCCTCTCGTGACAGCAAGAATTGTTCGATGAATGAAGTACAAAACATATCTGAAAGACTGCACCTGCATACAAAAATTGTTAAGACAACTCAACTGCAGGCTCAAGATTAAATGAAGACAATGTTGCAGTTCTTGAGAGTGGATAGCCAAATTAGCCAATATCTACCGCTATAACCAACACTAGCCATCGTTTAGCCAACATAGTGAATTCTTAAGCGTTTTCCAAGGTTGCTGCCCTTCATACTTAAAGCACACTAAAGGAAGAACGACACACAACACTCACAAATACAAATTTTGGCAAAACAGAGGCATTCAAACAAAGTTTTTTCCCCATACTGTTTCAGGTTGGAGTTGTCTACCTGAGTTCGTTTACGAGGCCTACAATTTTGACGAAGCCCTTGAACTACATTTTTTGTGTTGAATATTGAACCAGTGAAACAGTTATATTAGTTATCGTGCAAGTGTTGTTGTAAACTATTGGTGCTGTTCTTTATTTCTTTTGTTAAAAATCATCCTAGCAAAACTGCTGTATTGCATGTGGTGCCGGTATTGTTATAAATTATTTCTGTGCTGTTCTCCTTTCTTTGTATTTCTACTCCTGCCTGGGCTATGCTGGCCTGCTGTATTATGAAATAAATAAAATAAATGTTAAGGCAACACTAACCAACATTACCAACCATTTAGCCGACATTATCTTCTGCTAACCTCTGATGGCAGTATGTGGGCAAATACAGTATACTAGAACACCACCAATCACCGTCAACCATTCAAACAATGCACTAAGATATATTAGCCAACATTAGAAATTATTTGCCCATGTTCAGCCAGCAACAGTTAACATTAGCCATCATTAGGCCATCATTAGTATACACAACTGACATTAGCCATCAGTTAGACACTAGACTCCAGCCAACAATGGGCAGTGCTACAGCCAGTGCTTGCAGTAAGTCAGGAAATATTACAGGCCAAGAGACCATCAATGAATGTTCACTGTTCATAAATTGTAAAGGGGAAAAGGCAGGTAAGGTACACTAAGATGTGCAGTCACATATAAAAAGCTGAAAACACAAATAATGAGCAGTGCAGTTGGTCACCTGCTGCAGTGTGGGCAGGAGCATGACCTCATCATCATCCGCCGCCAGCGGTGGGAACTGGAGCCAGCACTGCGGTCCACGGTCTTCGCAGTTGGCAAGGGCCAGAAGACCTTGCAGTATGGGGCCCTGGGAGGCAAGATGTCGAACTATGACCTGCTACCTCAATGTCTGCCAAACACTCAGGCAGCTGTTGACAGGTGAAAAGCTTTGAAGTTACTTATACGTGCCCTGCTCAACAGCTCATTAAGGCCGCACAGTGGAATACAATGACATTTTTTTGAGGATGTACAAATTTATAAGAGCAATGATCGCTACTCTCCTAAGCTTACACCTTCCAAGTGTTTTATAGTAGCCCCGCAACAGCTCCAAAAACCCAGACCTTATCACTCCTTAATTGGTTTCAAAACTTTTGAGAAAGACTGCATGCTCAGGCGAGCAGAAGCACTTCATCCACTGGTCTGTAGAACGTGACAGTTGTCATGATGGCAAGCAACGTAGACAAAAGGAGCTTGTAGTTGGTGGTAACGTACAAATTGGGCGAGTTGGAATATACTCATGATGGCCACCGTAAACAGAACACTTTTCTTTTCTTGCACTGCGTTCATTTTGTGATGACCATCATGTGTAGTGATGAACCAGCATGAACTAGCATAATGAAAAATGCAAACTCATGGGACACAAGAAGCAGGAAATTAGACAGAACAGCACTCATCCAGTTTCATTTGTTGCTAGTCAGTTCATGCCGTTTTATTCGGGATGAAAAGAAGTTGCGAATGCATAGCATGGATGTTCATGAAACACAATGTGAATGCTGCACACTAACCCCTTTGGTTCTATAAAATGCTCTTTGGTGTTAATATATTCAAAGCACCACTGCAAGAAGACTGCGCACTCACGAAGGCTGACTGAGTTCCCTTGAGGAGGCTCATGTAAGCCACGAGATCCTGTGCGCTGAGGCTGCGCCGACAGAAGAGCACAAGCAGGGACACCAGGCTCTCCTGGAGTTCTGCACCAAGTCACATTGTTCCTGTCACCATTACCGAGTAGTAAACTGCACAATGTTAATCATCATCAGCAGTAGCAGAAGCAGCCTACCCACATCCGCAGCATACCCACATCCCAGCTTTAACCCACTGTATGCCTGCAAATTTTCTAATTTCGTTGCACCACGCAGTTCTTCACTGTTTTCAACTGCATTGTAAACAACAATGTCCCCTTGACAGCGAATGGAACAGCACATACACCGACGAGGACGAAGAAAGGCACAAGTTAGACAAATGCAGTGCTGCAAGCAAAAGGGCCCAGTGAACTAGACATGAAGTTCAACTGTTTCCACTGTGGCTTGTTGGTACAACATAGTGAACAGCTGTGAGTGAAAAATCGAGAAAGATGCAAATAAAGTAAATAATAAAAATCCTCAGTTCGAGTGAGAATTGAACCCAGGCCTTCTGTGTGGCAAGCAGGTGTTCTACTACAGAGCCATACCATTGCTTGAAACTGCTTCAGAAAAAAAAACACTCTATGAATCTCTTGGAATTGTGCCAGGCGTCAAAACATGTGAATTGCTCAATGAGTGGGTGTTTTAAAGGCTCACCCATTACAAAGCGCTGAGACATATTTAGTCATCAGCATCAGCAAAAGCATCAACGAAGTGAGCAGCTGCGTAGGTTTGCGTGTTGCTTTAGGGACGCACAGCGCGCCCTTCGCTGATTCGCAAAAGGGAGAATTATCGTATAAACGCGTGTAAGGGCCGCACCCCGTTTTTTTTTTTAAGTGCATTATCTAAAAAAAAAATCCGCGTAAGGGCCGCACCCACACTTTCCTCAACCAATACGTATTCAAAATGCGCGCGCGCGTAAGCTTCTAGGCATAGTCGATAGACGGCGCAAGGAAACGCAACCATCATCATCGTCACCAGAGTGTATGTGTATATATATATATATATATATATATATATATATATATATTTTATTCGTGTTAAGATGTTCGTTTTAACTTTTTTATTAGTATTCATAGACCCGCCAACTAAAGATTAAAGCAGGATTTTATCTTTAGCTTCTCACATCTCTATACAAACGCGCTATCGGCGCTATCCATATCGGCATTAGCATCACCAACTTTGGCATCATCGCTACAGACGGCACTTGGTTTTGTCGAAGAAGACCAGCGTAAAGGCGCCAGAACACATGTGGAGTTAACCAAACAACGGTTGGAACACTGGTGGCGGTATGGTGCGCCGCGGTGACTCCCATGCCCATGTTTCCGGGAATGTCTTGGAGCCGCGATGCTCTGAAATACGTTTCTTTTTTCCTTCTTCTTCTTTTTTTTTCCCCGGCTATGCCGCGCATTGAGCGCAGGCGACCTGATTCAAAGGGTATAGCCAGATCGCCATCGCCATGGCGTTCACGTTGTTCGGTTTGTGCTTTGTGCAGTCAGTAGGCGCCTTTAATTAAAGAGCTTTATCTCTCTCTCTCTCTCTCTCTCTCTAGTTCAGCCAGCCATTTGCTGCAGTTTTCTGCACTGTTCGATGACCTTCGTGCTAGCTTGTTTTCTACACGGCGTTCACGTTTTGGCAAGATGGGCAAATACCTGAATAGCTACACTGCTGGCTATAAGTTGAAGGTGATCGAGTATGCTCTCGAGCATGGGAAACGTGCCGCCGGCAGAAAATTCGACGTTGACGAGAAGTGTGTTCGACGTTGGTGTGCTCAAAAAGAAGCCTTGCGAAACACCAACAGCACTAAGCGCGCTTTCCGAGGAGAGCAGTGCAAGTTTCCCGATTTGGAAGAAGACTTGCTCCGCTATGTGACTGAAGTGCGGAATGATGGTCTTGCACTCACAACGGACATGCTGCGTGTGAAGGGACTAGCCTTGGCGACTGCACTTGGGTGGATCCTATCTGCGTGGAGCTCGGTGTCGACGGACATTGTGTCCCAAAGTTTTAAAGTCGTCGGGATATCTAACAGCTTGGATGGCACGGAAGATGACTGCTTGTGGGGTGACAGCGCTTCGCAGCACACCATCTCATCTCGGACTCCAAGTCTGAGGACTCGCCGAGTAATGACGATTGAGCACGTATGTCGCAAGAAATGTCGTATACTGCAATAAACGCTCTTTGTTCGCTAACTGGTGCGTTTTTACTTTAAAAAAAAAATGTCGCGTGTATGGGCCGCACCCTGAAAATTGGCCCTCATTTCTTGAAAAAAAAGTGCGGCCCTTACACGCGTTTATACGGTATGCTGCAGTGGGCACATCGCAAGTGCACTTGCAGTAGGCATTCTACGATAGTTTGAATTGACCGATGTTACGCGCACAGACGTTCATTACCTTGCAGCACGGTTGAGGCATCCACTGAGAACCAAAGACAAGCTAGTAAATGAGAAGGCGATGTTCACAGGGCCTGATTGCGCTATCACATTCTACTCTTGAAGGCGAAGCTCAAGCAACCTCCAAGTTTTTAAGGTTATCTTCTGTTTTTGTCATCCACGCTTCTTGAAAGAAGGAGCAACGCAGCCTTGTTCATAAGTACTGTGCCCAAAGAACTTCAAATCTTGTGGAACATATCCACATGCATCTTGCTGCAACAAAACAGCGACATGCAATAAAATGCTACCTAGGGTGTGATGCTCTGGTAGGTCAGGTTGGTCAGGCAGGTGCAGGAGGCAGCCAAGGCCATGGCAGAGCTTCCCCGCTGCACCCTAGAGAAGGCACACATTTGCAACGTAAAGGAACTGGCACTTTACCCTTGTTGGTATATGTTCACTGCAAAAACAAAGCACCCAAAGACTTCTCAAGAAGGGTCCACGATGCAAGTGTGCGCACTGCAAAGCTGGATATGTTTAAACTGCATCTAATTTACCACTCAAAGTTTTTGACACTGGCACACCTTCAGTCAGATGCAGCAGCAGCCCTTTTCACAGCATATTGCCACAAACATCACAGAAGTTTTGCTACAATTGCTGTTTTAGTCAAGAGGCTCCTGTTATGCTACACCTGTTCCCGCCGAATTTTGTGCAAAGTCACTGAGGTCGACTACAGGACTTCCCCAATTGAGCGCTCTTATGAGTGTCCACAGGGTGACATTGTTTACGTCAGCGGACTGAGGCTACGTAACTAAGTCCTTTATGCCCCTGTACAGCATTTAGTAATATTCACAATTGTTCACAAGAGAAAATAAGAACTTAAGAAGTGCAAGCATAACATTACTGAAAATAGTGCAGAATAACTCTCAGTTGCCATTTTTTGCTGTAGGAATTCTGCCTTGACGAAACGCTTTGGTCTTCAGCACTGTGGCACTGCACTCTAGAAAAGCGACTGACAGTGCTTGTCCTTGTACCTTGTTTCTTCGTCTCTGTTAGTGCTGCACTACTAAATCATGAAAATAGACTGACAAGTCACCGACAAGACAATGAGGAACTAAAGGCGCTTCAACAGCTGCATCTTCGTTACTGTTGTGTCAGCACATCTTTCGAGCATCTTGTAAATATGTGTAAGTATTATGCACTACCACACTGCACACCAACAACGAAACCAAGGAAGATATAGGTTATTTGTAGTTTTTTTAACTGCACTGTAGCAATTATGATATAAATGTGAAGAAATTAAAACGGACAAAAAGACAACCTGCCGCCGGTAGGGACTGAACCTACAACCTCTGGATAACGCGTGCAATGCTCTAATAATTGAGCTACAGCAGCAGTGGTCCTCCCGTCTGCTTTACCGGGTGCTTCTGTGTGTGTCAACCTGGTAGTGTTAGCCAGCACTGCCCGTATTCCCCTTCCTACACTACTGCACGCGACAGTATCACGGCGTTTCAGAGTACAAGACCTACCTGCTTGACAAACAGTGTGAGCAGCAGTGGATGTTGTGAGCAGAGGGTGTTCAGCCTTTGGATGGCATGCAAGGCCACCTCTGGACGGCTCGGGCAGAGACGGCACACCAGGTCCAGCACGAGGGAGCAAACTTCTTCGTAGCACACCACCGACATGTCTCCTGCATGGGCGCCTCCAACGTCAAAATGACACAAAGGACACATATTCCTTTCTTCCTTATTTATTTATTTACAAGCAAGGAGAGTTGTGGCGTGTTGCCCACACCTCTGGAGCATGTTGCAACTATTTTTGAGCAGCCAGCAGGCGGTAACATAGTTTTGTGCCAGTGCCATTGTGGCAACAGCTCGCTTCCTCAGGGACTAAAGCAGCCTTTCATTTTTCTTTCCAAGAAATCAGGCAAGTAAGTTAGGTCAAATGTTACAATAAATGACCCAGACAGAACACAAAACACAATCTTTTGGCAAAACTTCAATAAGAACAAAACAGCAGTAAGCAAAAATTCCTTGTTCAACAATTTTTTTAAAAAGTACACATACCTCGATCTGTGTTACCAATTTAGTGGTCATCAGAATTTGGATTAGCTTTGGCTTGAGTAACCCAGCATTTCTTATAACTTTGTGCCATAATGCAATGAAATACATGTAGAACCTGGATATAGTACACAGTCTGAAAAGGATCACAAAAAGAAGCTCTACATACAGATAATTCGATATATAAAATATTTTATATATCGAAAATATATTTAAAGGGATTTTGCAACTGTTTGATATAAACAATAATTAATTATATGTGGGTTTGATATATGCGGGTTCAACTGTATGCCGAGATAATCGAACGTTGTGTATCGGGATAACTTCAGTCTTATGCACAAAGATACTCGCACACTCCTCATGCTTACCGCCATCTCGTGAAACCGACAGTGCCCCTTCCGATGTTGCGTAGTCGTCAGGACTGGACTCTGAGTCGGCTTCGTAGCCAAGTTCCTCATCAGCCATAGGGGCAAGTGAAGCCGCATCGGGCTCCTTTCGAAGCAAGGCCGCACGCGAGACCAGGCTGCTTTCCACCTTGGAGGAAAGAACGACTCACATTGAGGGTCGAAAGCTCACAACGCTGGTGTTGGCATAAGATGAAAGTTCGTTAAAAAAGCATGAGTATGAAAGATGGTGCAATTGTTTTAATAGTAATGACACCCGACACCACAGATGCTCGGGTGCAAAAGGAGCTAGCCTTCTTCTGTTGGGCTGTGGGACGGCATCACACGGGGAGCTATCAGTGGACGCTTCCCCAATCGAAAATGTGCTTCAACTCACAAGACTGCATCCACAAACAGCATAGACATTAGGTCTAACCTTACTTGCTTCATGTCCTTGCATGGTGGGTCAATTTTCTATTATTCCTGTTCCATTCCTTATATTTCAATTAGCAAGAACTGTGTAAAAAGCGCCATAAGTGTCATTTTCTTTGTCATTCCCTTTCTTCCTAGACCCCTAGAGACACTATAATATGTACTGGAATGTAAGACAGACATCTCTGCACTCCCATTCAAGCCTAATAACAGTGGCTAGTAGTCAAGCTGTTCATTGGTAACAGAACACCACAGTTGCTGTCTCTGGGCCATTGTTTAAGCAATAGGGTAATAGACAGGGCTAAACAGTAAAACAATGCTTTGGTAATGCCCTAATCAAGACGGCCTTACCTTCGAGCGGCTTGAAAGAGTGGGCACCCGTGTCCAGTGCACAAGGTTTCCTAGCAGGGCATCGAGAAGGCAGCGCCACTCGGCCGCCGTGCGGTTCACGCTGGGACAGCCATGTAGACGGTTGCGCAGCTCTCGCACCAGCTCCATGCGGTGCAGGCACTGAAACACAATGGCAATTTATTGTTAAACAAGGAGTGATATGCTACACTCATACCTCATTATAACAGTCACATCTGCCACGAAAATAACTTCGTTATATCCGAAAATTCGTTATAAACGGTTATTTGCAGCACTGTATCTATGACAAGACTATTATGAAACAAGGTGCTGCGCAAAGTAAACACGGACAAGGAAGTGAACGAAGACGGGCGCAGACTCGCGACTGAATTTTATTGAACATTTGAAAAGAGACATTTGAACATTGAACATTGAACAGGCATTGAACATTGAAATGAGACGTTTGCGTCAGTGATACCTCCATAACATTTTACGATAATGAAAGCAGGTTCCTCGCATGCGCATAGATGATTTTGCGGTTTGTATCGTATAAATCTGCATTTTGTTGTTCAGTCTGCGCCCGTCTTCGTTCACTTCCTTGTCCGTGTTTACTTTGCGCAGAACCTTGTTTCATGATGTACGACCAACTCGCCCAGCAACATGCATTACTGAAGATAAGACTATTCTTCATTTACTTCGTTATAACCGATAATTTGTTATATCCGAGTTCGTTATATCGAGGTTTGAGTGTAATACAATCTGGCATAATTTGACACTAGATGCATGTCAACAGGCTTTGTGACATCCGTCATTTCTCGGCTTTGCACTGTTGCAACAACCCTCAGAGTCACAAACAATTTATTCGTGTTAATACATGGCGCTAATTACACAATATATATTACACTCTTGACCTTATATCAATTAATAATTGTGTTGCTACTGGTTTTCAAGAAAATAATATCTCGAGTCCAATGTCCAACATGACCGACAAATGAAAAATTTTAACTGTGTTGTAAACTTCAAGTGGTATCAAATGACGTGGCTATTCAAGATTAATTAGAATTGAATTTTAGTCTATTACATGCCAAAACCAGAATATGGCAATGAGAAATGCCATAGTGGTGGACTCTGGATTAACTTTTGCCACGTGTGTTTCTTTACTGCACACCTACATTTAGGCATGCAGATGTCAGTAAAGTGCCATCGTGCACAGCAGTGCAATGCCAGAGGCACTAAGCCACCATAGCAAATACAGCTACACAGAATGAAGAGTGAAGTTGGGGAACTACAATGCAACGTTAAGCATAAATCTATGTGCTTAGAAAAAAAAAGGATATGATTTTTTTCCCTAAACAAACTGGAGATATGGACTCTATTCGCACATACCACAAAGCTGCTGATCCAAGTTCATGCCCATGCAATCTGATCAAGCAAGTACTTTGTTAGACTTGCAAGAGGCTGGTCAGCAGTGAGCACAGACTACACCAGGTTGATCAAAGTTGCATGCTGGTCTTCTTGGTACACTCAAACCTCTTTATAACAAAGTTACATCCTACACGAAAATAACTTCGTTATATCCGAAAATTCGTTATAAACGTATATTCTTAACACTGAATGTGTTGCAAGACTATTCTTCATTTACTTCGTTATAACCGATATTTCGTTATATCCGTGTTCGTTATATCGAGGTTTCGGTGTATAACATAGCGTAGGACTAGGGTGTGGCGCACCCAACACAGGACACGAGAGAATGCAAAAGAGGCACACACTTGGCGCTAGCTAGGGATTTCTGAACATCAGGAAACACCAGGTTAGGGATTAGAAATTTCTGATCCCTCATCTACATTGATGCCTCCCATTGTCTGAAAGTCACACCTGTCATTTCCCATCCCAATGCTCACTGTGCAAGCACTACAAACATAATGGAATGCGTAAGACCAGCTGTAAAAGCAATGGCCATGCATGCAAACAATGCTCTGAATGGCAACTGAAAGAGAAAGTTAATATAAGAGAAAGTAATATTATAGAAAAAAAGAGCACAACACCAAGAAAAGCAAGTAAGCCTTATAATGTGGCATAACTAGCATAGCAATGACTAGGTAGTTGACTAGATACGCGTGCATTTGCTAGTGCATTGCATTTTGCTTACAGAATGGCAAAAAATAAGGGAGACAGCACCAGTGCTGCATCATCTTCTTTGATTCATGTTTCCCACAATCTGTGCTATTTTAGAAATCGAAAGTAACTAAAAAGCAGTTTAAAATGCAAGAAAACAGACACCGTATTCCCCATCTCGGTTTGTGCTATGCACTTGTCATCCGTGCTGCTCTTGGAATGTTAACCCCAAACTGACCAGCCTACCTTCATAGCCACAACGCAGTGAGATCAGGATTCAAGCTGCAAGATTGCCATCTCAGGTATCTGGAAAATTTCAGAGGCCTATCGTAAAATAACAAGGCTAATGCTCACAAGAACTTGAATTTGGCCTAGGTGATACTGCAAAATATGCTTACTGCAAGTCAAACACACAAACTACAACGCAGGACATATTTCAAGATGTTGCTCGCATTTTTCTCTCTCTGTCTAGTCTTTCACCAGCAGTAAGCATGTCATACAAGGGTAACTCCTGCACTAGCAACTCTGCCACATATTTACAGCATTCATAGAGGTTGTGAGACACACATACAAAGAATGCCAGCAAAGAGTAAAGCGCAGAAACTAATGGAGATACCAATGTACTATTCACATCAGACCAGTGGGACGAAGCAGAACCCCACAATTAGAGGAACAAGCATGCAGAAACATTCTCAACAAACAAAGTACAGGCACACAACTAACCTCGGACTGGTACCACAGTCGCACTGGACACAACTGAAGAAGCAATGCAAGCATGGTTTCTAGCGCCGGAAACACCTTCCGGCTGCACGGACCGGGCTGCACCGTCTCGTCGGCGAGCCAGAGCAGGAACCGATACGCTTCCGCGCAGCAGTTTCCTGTCCTCAGATGTGATCGCACTGCACTACACTGCGCCACATGTCGGCAGGAGAGCCACAGTTCTGCCAGCGTCGACAGTTCCGCCTCCCGGTCGGAGGCCGAGTCCGCATCCAAGCCCTCCTCAGTGGTGGACTCATTGAGGGACTCCACGGACTGCATTGTCACGAGAGGCCTCACCTTCCGCATGAACTCCTTTGTTACGGTAGCCAGAAACTGTGTGAACGCCGAGAGCGCGTTGGAATCTGCGTCGCTGATGGATTGCATCAGGCTGTTTTCCGTGCTGCCACTGTCTTCGGCCTTTTCTTCATCCGTTCGGACACTGCTCACGTAGGCAAGGATGAGGGTCTCAATCAGAACCAAGGCAGCGTGCCTGTAAACAGGAGCAACTGATGGAGACAGCAGTCGGTACAAAAGCGTCGTCTGCACACTTTTGGCAGGGAAGACCATGGATGCATCAGCTCCTAACAGCGAAAAAGCGGACACCGAAAACCACAGCGGGTTCAGTTCTGGTTCTGCGTTTGTTGCATCGGCAAAGTCAAACTCTAGAAAACAAGGCAAGGCCACTTGGGTGCAAATCAGGTCCCGAAACGGAGGTCGCGCTACTTTTACAACGCCCAACAAGTGCTGGCCAATGAGGGTCTGCGTTTCGGCGTCCCCACGGCTGAGCAGCATGGAATACGTCGCGCAAGTGTCTTCTCCCCTGTCCTGGCGGTCGCGGCAGCTGAAACACACTTGCAAGAAGAGGCCCATCTGCACACAAAGGCACTTTTGGAGCAGCTGCAAAATCTGGCGTTTCTCTTCCGCGGGCTGTGGGCCAAAGTCCCGAAAAAGTGGCACAAACACTTCGTCGAGCGCCATGCAGCAGCAGACGCCGCAGCGCAACAGGGCCTGCGTGGACAGGAACGGGGCATCGAGAAGGATGGTGCACAAGGACGCGATGCAACACCCCGACAACGGTTCAGACATGCTGTGCCTGAGCTGCGTCCCCAGAAGTGCGTCGTGATGATGAAACGCAACGCCCTGTCTCCGTGCAGACTTGGCACGCTTCAGCGACAAGACAATATCAGCTATAAGCCCTCCGATGACTGTGCAGGACGAACGATTGGAGGCGCGCAGCGTGGCTTGCAAGCTGCCGTGAGAGCAGAGCCTGTGAACAGCTTCCACGATCCAGTTCAAGCTGCCCTCTGAAGACGGAAAACTACGAACCGCGTCGCGGACAAATATCAGCGCGGCACACATGCTTTCCACCACAGACTCCGAGTCCCCGGCGTCCAATGCGGGCTGGCAGGAGTCGAGAAGTGTCGAGAGGATGCGGTACTTGCGAATGGACTGATGCGAGTAGCCACAACCGGCATGCAGAAGCTGCGACGTTGCAGTGACAATGAGGCGCAAGACTTTTCGTTGAAGTGACTGCGAACTGGGCTGCCCAAGCAGCTGCTTCAGCTGAGAGCCAGTTGGAGGCAAATAAGAAAGGCTGCTGAAGATCTCCAATGCACCGGGGAGACAAAGGCCCGATATGGACGTCGCGATGGCCTGCCAGCGATCGCCCTTGCGATCGGCGCCCCGACAAGACTGCGTCAAAAGGGTGACAAGACAGTTCAGCAGAAATGACGGAGCAACGCACGCACCCACAATCGCAGCTTCCTCGTCTGTGAGCGTATCTTCTATGGGTGCACTCCGACGCACATACAGGCGGTCCTCCCACCCCTCACTGGCAGATTCCAACGGATCTTTGTTCGAGAGGAACAGGGCCGTGGTTGTTCGCAGCACAGGTGAAGGCACTTCCATGTGGTCCGAGTCTGTTGAGGCGGAACTGTCTGATGTGGAGTCTATGTGTGGTTTCTGCCGGCAGCGGCGATGTTTCAGGCTGGCTTTGGCTGGGCTCGTTGTGGCAAGAGAGCAGGCCATAAGGTCCCTCTCTTCGAATTCCCACTCGAAGGTTCCTTTAAAGGAAAAAATTGTGAGCATTAACGAAGCTGTATCTGACACAAAAATAACTTAGTCATATCTGAAAATTCGTTATAAATGTACCGTATTTATTCGAATCTAAGCCGATGTTTTTTTCGAAAAAACGGTGTTCGAAAGTGGGGGGGTCGGCTTAGATTCGAGTGCAATGATTAAGCTATTTTTCTTTTCTGGCCTTGCGAATTTCAGGGGCCGGCTTAGAATCGGGGCCGGCCTAGATTCGAGTAAATACGGTATATTCGTGGCACTGTACCTATGACAATGCTATTGATTTACTTCATTACAACCGATAATTTGTTATACTCATGATCGTTATACTGTAGTTTGAGTGTAGGTTGCTTACGTGCCTTACAGATTTAAAACATTACAATATTTTTCTGAAACTGACTTTCTCCGTAAAAGGAGGCAGTAGATACGGCTGCATTCAAATTCAAATGCGGCCCCAATTTTTGCATCATCTCAGTAAACCGTCGCGAACAGGACGTCATCAACCAGGACACTAATACAGGAGAGCTGCGGTAAAGAACACTGACCCAGCAATATTGTCAGAAAAAACGAAGTAAGCCTAAACCGTGAAACTTTATTACAGCTGACACGGATCTGTACGCTTACAAGGAACACTGGATATTAAAAAATGCATTTTTGTCTCAGATAGTGATTTCATTATAACAACATTTGACTATCAAGAAACGAATAGCTGAACAGTACCTGGAGACCATGGCTCTTCCAGTTTGGAGAAGAAAGACAAGAGAGATATTGCAACCCTCGACAATTCCTTGCAACAGGGTAGGGACTGCAGAGGAAGAAAAAATAAAAGATAGTAACACGACAAATCCAGTCATCCAGCTACATCAAGTGAAGCTGTCGTTTATAGCAGAGCGGAGAATCAGGAAAGCTCATTATGATTCAGTGTAGGGGTCAGCACACTGTACAAGCACAAAGAATGAAAACAATGACAGAAGGTATAAGCCACTGCATTTCCTGCCCACACACACTCTCTCAAGAGGGAGCTGCTACAATAGTAAAGCTTTGTACTATAGGCCTTTCTTAAATTTTTGCCACCAGCATATTTTTAGTACATTATCAATCATCCTTTCACAATGTGTTCTGTTCATAGTACACCTTATTAAACCATTGCCATGATTTTAATACATTACATATTTTACACACTTTACAGTGACTGGTTTTAGCCACCTCTAAAACCATGTCACTGTATGCATCGTAATTCATCACCGCATTGTTGCCTCATCAGAATATTTGCCTGGTGTATTTTCACTACAGCTGGCCCTTGCGCACCATAGAACACCATATTCAGTGACTTTCATGAATTTTCTTGTCTCTTTTTGGCACTCATTATTTGACTGAGGATTATTTGATGCAATAATAGTAGTTATAATATGTTCTATTTTCTTTACAATGAACTTTTTCTTGCTATTTCAGTGCTGTGACTTTCTTCATCAACATCCTTATCCCATCCCCCCAACCAAGAAACTGTCAGTTCGTCGTTTCATGAGCAGCAATGCCCTGAAAGCGTGTGCCTCGTTATTGTCCTTACCTGGGAGCCAATGCGAACCAGTGCCCACAGGAGCTTCCAGCCTCGCCCCCCGAGCATGAATTCACGGCACGGTGCGGGGTCATCACCGCTGCAGGCTTCGTGCACTTCAAGCATGAGTTGGTGGGCCAGTACATTGCCTGCACTGACCCACTCCCTAGGAGAGATACAGAATGTGATGTGGTACAAGCTAAAAGAAAGCTGTAAAATCAATTGATTGACTGACTGATTGATTGTTTGATTGACTGCATTCTCCTTGCATGATTTATTTGCATTTCCGGATATTTTTTATTTGTTTGTTTGTTTGTTTGTTTGTTTGTTTGTTTGTTTGTTTGTTTGTTTGTTTGTTTGTTTGTTTGTTTGTTTGTTTGTTTGTTTGTTTGTTTGTTTGTTTGTTTGTTTGTTTGCTCTCTTGCTTGCTTGCTTGCTTGCTTGCTTGCTTGACTGCTCGTTTGTTTGTTCAAGAATACTGCCAATCTCTTCTGAGATTATAGCATATGGGAGGGACAAGTAAAAGATTAGTGCTGTTTACCCGTAGTTCAGTATGTACCAACAAGCCCGTATTAACACTCTGTACCAGTGTAAAAGATTATTTGTTTACACAAAGTCATACATGGTTGACGTTATACATCATATTACAAGATGACATTATTAAAACAATTTTAATAAAAACTAATGCATGGACGAGATTATCACTGAAAACAACTATAAAAGTGATAAGTTATACATTTGTAACATGGCATAGGATCAGTACTTATAGGTTACTATTCAAATAACACATTATCAAAACAATTTTGAGAAAAACAAATTAATCAAAGAGCATGCCACTTAAATTAATTCGAAAAGACAAAGGCTATACATTATTAACATAACATAGGCTCAGCGCTTAGCAGGTTTACTGATTTGCAATGACATTAGTGATACTTGTGAAGCAAGTAAGTCATTTTTCATCACAGTTGTAAACATGTTTAAGGATGATTCATTGTACTCGAATCTAAAGCAGACACAACCATTAGCAGCAAATGAATAAGCTGAAAGGTACAGGCTGATGATTCGACAGATTCGAAGCGGATGTCAGGTGCCGCCAAGTTGCCCTACGTACAGCTCTTCTTGCATGTTTCACTTTTTGATCTCACAAATGAACAAGGACAAAAAGCGACGCGGACACAGCGCTGACTTCCAACATATGTCGGCGTCTCTTTTCGTCCTTGTTCATTTGTGCGCTCAAAAAGTGAAACATGAATTATGAACATGCCCAAGCGTACGCTCTTTCAAGTTCTTCTTCCTGCAAGCATTAGTGTTGAATCCCCAATTCCGAAAATAATGCAGGTACATAAGAGCTCTAGTTATGTTAATGTTCTGTGCACGCACAGTGGAGATCGTGCAACACTAACGCTGCAACCTAAAACTCTTTCGCTTGCAATTGATGTACAATATCCCCACTTCCACAATAACTTCAGCAGGGCTGCAGTATGTAAAACTAAATAAATATATAAACATGTAAACAAAACATAAATTGATTATGGAAGGGACTGAATTGATTCAAGGCTCAATGTCTACTGTTCTCTTTTGCCTTTATGGGTGACAACTGGCAAAAGTAAATCCTGTACACAAATATATATGCAGTACTGAAAGGAATATAACAAACACAGTTATAACGCAATGTTTCTCGCCAATATCGGTATAGAACACATACATACAAGAAGATTACAAAGGTAGCAGACACGCTGCAATGACTTACGTGAGTTGCACGTGACTTGGCACATCCCGGTACTCAACAATTAGCTTCACCAGGAAAATGTCGAGCAACTGGCTTTGTAACTGTAATGTGCACATGAATCAGAAACACAAGACAAGCAAAGTAAATGTCTAAGTTGAAGCTTCTAAGCTTTCAGAGTTCTTGGCACATATGTTGCTCAGCTGGTGTGTTTGGGAGTGCAAAGTTGCCACTCATGTGTTAACATTTCCACAGTTACAAGTCTTCGTGAAACACCGACATGAACATGTCTGCATGTTAAGAAATTAATTTAATGAATTCCTCGGCAAAAGGTTTCACGCAAAAATTGGGTGTAGCAGTGGCTTGCAACTGCTGCGCTCAGCGTAAAAGGTGGCACGAGTCAGACCAGTTAATCATCCGGTACAGTGCAGGTAAACTTTAGGAAGTGACATCAGAAGACTCCATCAGAAGTCAAAATTGCTTGGAAGTGAAGTCATCGCCATTGTTAAGTCCTGTACACATGCAAATGTGACACGAAGAATAACTATTTTTTGCCATGAAGGCCAACATATGCCGATGATTACACAAGCAACAATTAATGTTCACAACAACAGCATAGAGAAGGTGCCTGTGAGTAACTGATGTAGACGGAAAAAGTACGAAACAGAACGAAAGCGTTGTTCATTATCAACATGACCGCACATACGTCTTTTTGGCAACAGTCCTAAACTGTGCTCATTATATCATGGTGGTAAACTTACTAACCCATGATATGTTTTGTCATAAGATGAAGAAAGTATTTTGACAGGTACACCTGTATAAAGACTGTATTAGTTCATGCAGGTGCATGTTTTGATTGCTGCTTCTTAAAGCAGCTGTCCAATCGAGCTCTTGCAATGCTGCGTGTGCTACATTAGCATAACATATGCGGGCATGTAGTAAAAGTAAGTTGTACAACTATTCACAATAGTAATGAATAACTGCCTTTTCTGTCTTGAACCTATAAGGCTGTGTTTCATCTTTAACATGCTCTACATCACTGCTCCACATAGGTAGTGTTATTTTGTCATGCTGCATTACATAGGCTGCATTTTTGGCGGGTGTATGCATGTGTTACGTGAGATAATTAAGTGCCATATGACATATATATATATATATATATACATACATACTACATACATACATACACACACACACACACACACACACACACACACACACACACACACACACACACACATATATATATATATATATATATATATATATATATATATATATATATATATATATATATATATATATATATCCAAATAGAAGATAATTATCTCATGTCATGCAACAAATCTATATTATATATACATATATTAGTCCTAGGTTAAATGCTGCGCTGTCTCAACGAAAGACAGTCAAAGTTCATCTGTTGGCACCACACTTTACTACATAATTTACATGCTTTTTAAAGAAAATTAAGTACTCATTAGAATGAGCTATATTCACCTCACTTTATTTTCCCTAAAAACCATACATCTGAGGTATTATTTATTTTATTTGTCAAATACTGTCAGCCTTTCACAGGCCATTACAGGGGGTGGGTCAAAAGGTACACATAGAAGTACAATGCACAATAAATCAAACAAGACATTAATAATGACAACCAAAACAACAAACAATGCATAAACCTCGTAATCAGGAGAAGAAAAAGAATATACAAGAAAATACCGCTATGCTATAGCGTACAAAAATATTCTTCTATCCTTTCCACAAAGCTGTCTACGCTATTCATGCCAATAATTTCTTGGGGCAACACGTTCCATATTTCAATGGAAGCCGGAAAGAATGAAAACTTGAATGTGTCGCAGCGTGTGACGTATTGCCTGATGTGCTTATCATGGCACTTTCTACGGGAGTGACGATGCGGTGGTTTCGGGTGCTTGTTCTTATCTATGTTTAGGCGATCATTATAAAGCAAGAAAAGAAATTTAACCGCTGACACCCACCGCCGGCAGGCTATAGTGTAGGAATTCCTGCGGCATTTCGAAGATCAGTGACACTATCATGATGGCAATACTTTGAAAGAATAAAACGTAGTGCCTTGTTTTGGATTCTTTCCAGTCTATCTGTGAGGTATACCTGGTGGGGGTTCCAAACTATACTGCCATATTCAAGGATGGGGCGCACTACAGTTTTACAGGCAGCTAACTTAACGGATGCAAGAGCCGCAGCCAACTTCCTTCGCAGAAACCCGAGTGTTTTAAATGCTTTTGTGCATGTGTTTTCAATATGAACGTCCCACTTTAGGTTGCTTGTGATGGTTATACCCAAATATTTCATAGATTTTGTTCATGTTATATCAGAGCCTGCCATTTTATAAGTGAATGTAACAGGTGATTTCTTATGGCTGATAGTCATACACTTTGTTTTGTTGACGTTTATTTCCATACCCCAGGCTACGCACCATTGAGCAATTTTATCTGGAGAAGCATCTAGAAGCTTCTGATCGTCAGTACTGCGCACACAAGTGTATACAACTAGATCATCAGCAAATAAACGCACTTTCACGCCTTCTTCAACACAACTAACAATGTCATTGATGTAAATAAGAAACAAGAGCGGTCCTAATACTGGCCCTTGAGGTCAGTATTAGGACCTTGGGTCAGTATTTATCAAAGGGGTGGGGTTTACAAAATTTTTGAAATTAGTGGCTATATACATTTATTGAATGGTGCTTCATTTTAGTTTCTCTGTAAACTCTTCTCATTACAGGAGAAGAGTTTTTGCTGCTACGTGCACAATAAATGACTCAAACATTGGCAATGACGTGTATATTTTGATAACATGCATCACTAAAAACATGGCATTTCAGATAAGCGTAAGTTAAATTTGGTTGAGAAGATATATGTCCTATGAAACACTGGTAGTAACAGTGAAACTACATTCATGCTGCAATGTAACTGTGGTGAATAAATGTGTACGCATGCATGCAGAGAATATACAGTACAGCTGCAAATAATTATTGACACTAGTAGTGTTGGTTTGTTATATGTAGTGTATATGAATTCATGTGGTGAATGCAGCTGTGCACATCACTATATAGTGAAATGCAGAGTAACAGGGCTTCAAGTAGTGAGTCAACTACCAGAGTGTATGACTCATACATGCTGCAGAGAAACAGAACTGGTAATATTCTGCTACGATCTACCAGTGTAATTCTGATATTTCAATACATATACATACAGTAAGCATTATAACGTGTACGATTGCAAGAATGACGACTGTTTCTCCGCTTAAATTTCAATGCAAAAGCAGAAAGTGAAAGCTGCAGTCGTAAACCATACTCGGAAAGTAGTAGGCTGCAATCATACAAGTTTACATAATATTGTTGTACACTGTACATACACATAGCAATAAAGTTGTGATTTTGTTTGCAGAAGTGGAGATGTCTCCGCAACTCCCATAGAACGGGTGGGTGTAAAACGGCAAGAAATGAGTGAGTACGGTGTTAAGCTTCACACATACACGCGTGCACCAATACATATGCACATTTAATGTAATCGCGATGAAGTCAGTGTTTTTCAGCGGCTTTCCGCAGCCGCACTCCAATCAAGCAGCGCAGCGCGCAGGCAAGTGTGACTGCGGCGCACTGCATAACAAATGCAATTAGCGGGATGCGTTTACCTCTCGGCTCCGGCTCGGTGCTGCGATGAATCTGTGCCACGCCTCTTTCAACTCCCGGCTCGCTTTCCTCTCCTGCATTTCGCTCATCGTCTTCGTTTCTGGACATGCCACTGCGCAAAGAGCACAGCCACTCACAGAGCGAGAAAAGACAAACGTGCGGCCACCGCTCCACAGGTGGTCGATCCGTTTTCACGCATCATATCACGACGATGCGCACGTGCGGGCACGGGCAACTCAGTCGCGTGTCGACGGTTTAAACCTTATCGCCAACAGCTCGGTGACGCATAGTCGCGTGAGGTTTACCGCGCAGGTATACAGCTATTAGTTTAGCCTTTCACGGCTCTGTTGTCATGTCAAAGCGCGCACCCACGGAAATCAGCAGCAGAACAGAAACTAGTACCGGTTCTCAAGACCCTGCTGCGCATCGCAGGCAACAACTTCCGGCCGGCTTCAGAGAAGCATGCAAGTTTGGTGTATCCTCAGGCGCCTGTTTCAAGTGGAGATCGAAGCCTTCCGATATGATACGAGCGTCACCACTGTCCTCCAAGCGTCGTCGTTGGAACTCAATCACCAAGCGCGCGATAAAGCGTACACGGAGATAAGAGTGGGCGTGCACCCGCGCATGACAGTAATTGCGTAACTTACCTTGATTATGACCGCTTGGTATCCTATTTGTGGTTGGGTATCACAATAAGGGCAGTTGCAAGCAGCAATGGCTGAGAGTTCGTCCCTTTAGGGGTCGTTGTCGCGCCGTCACGATGCACGGATTTTGGCGCTAAAGGGTCTAAAACAAGTTCGAGCGGCTGGAGGGGTTCTGACAAGCAGCCGACAAGACACGTGACATAGGTATTTTAGCGGGCTGAATGTTTGTGTGTTGCAGCTTGACGGGCACTCAGTAATTGCGCAGCTGACGTTAGGCGCACGGGGAAACAAGGCGAAATCAACCGCTGCGGAGACAACCCAGGGAAATAGGGCCAGCTGTTCCAAATTTAAAGCTGTTAAGCCAACACGGAACAAAAACAAGAACCACAGGCTATGCTAGATGACGGACAACCTATGGAGCAAAAATGGCGAACCCAGCGCCATGTTTGGTTTTTCGCAGATAATTTGGAGCGCCGCAGCTGAGATGTCAAGTTCTTGGGCAAAGTTACCTGTGCGCTTATCGCACAACCTTGTACGTGCGATAAAACTGCGCGTTGAGACGCCATAACGCCACGGGTTTGCCATATATACTGACTCACATTTCTTGACAACAGCAATTGCTGGACGTTTGCAACACCACTCCACAGTTGCCGAGGCAAACTTTTCTCACGACATCTGTCACACATTGTGCACATACCATAAAATCGAGCTCAAGTGCAGCCAACTTATGGAAAAAAAAAACTAATGCTGCACACTACACACATCGGCCATACGGCATGCAAGATAACACGACACACAGGCAAGTTTTGCATTGCTTTATTTTGTACCCCATGGTCATACAACAAAACATAGTCCCCACATGTAAATAAAACACTGCTCTGAAAGGACACACATGCCACAACGCACCAACAATGTATTGCTGCTCTCTACCCCAGATGTTGCAAGACATATGTGCCCCCTCCCCATTTCTTGCAACTGCTCCTTGGGAGGCACATCACACTGAAGACGGGCCAGAGGCGAGAAAGTAAAACTTGTTGGCAGTGAGATCCACACATGCCTATTCACTGCACTCTCTCACATCTCACACTCCCTCTCACAACCAGCTGCACACTGCAAGTGCACATCTCAAAACTCTCTTGGCTCGCAGCAGCTTGGCCATCAGTCTGTTGCTATGTGCTTGCAGGCAACACATTTTTTTTTTTAGTAAAACTCGCGAGTTAAAAAGGGTTGCTGCGGACTAACAAGCGTCTGCCGCAGTTGCATTGATAGGGCTGGAGGGAAAATGGGGGCTGTAGGCCACACTCAAAGACGAGGAAGGCCCTCCCCACTGGGCTTGGCTGGCTTCTGTGCGGTACAAGCGCGCTATCAGTCAAAAAGGGCTTTCATGTCCTTGAGTGACTGCTCAATGTGGTTGGCGAACCGGAGCGAGTCCTGCAATGTAAACAAAACAAAGGAACCAGTGTAAAGGCCAGGAAGAAGCCTCTTCCAAAACATTTATCAGTACTCTCATGCACCTTGATTGCCCGTGGCCTTCAGTGGTCTAATTATCGCGTAAAAAATGCAAAGCAGGGGCATCATAACTGATGAAATGTAATCTACAGTAAACCGTGGATTGGCTCATGTGCTATTTGTTAAAAGTTCACACTCATATGTATGCGCAAGCAATCTTGTTTCAAGAATTAGGAGTGCAAGTCATATCCACTTGTGGTAATTTGTGATAAATTGCAGAATTTGGTTTTTCTTCCTCCTCTTAGTTATCACTAAGTAATCTTTTGTTTGGCTTTTCTAAGCTTTATATGTGTACACTAAAGCGACCCTGAGTTTGTTTGGCTTTTCTCAAATTCATGTGTGTATTCCAGTAACAAGCCTAACACTACCCTTGAAGAAATAAGCAAATGTTAGCATTATGTAGTAAACATGGGAGTGGTATAAAGAACACTATAATGAAGATGAAGCACACCTGCTCAATCATTCACACTGCATGCAGATGGAGAAACCATTTCTCTTTAGCACTGCCTTCACAACTGGGAAAGCAGTATGCTGGAACACGAAAGCATGAATGCCAGCTCTATCCGGAAATCGAACCTGGGACCAGGACGAATTTCTCGGCAACTAAGAAGCTTTCTTTCAGAGAAATCTGTATGGATTTCCTTCTGGCTTCGTGCTGCAAACAGGTAATTGTCAATTTGCCTTTCTTAACCCTTCCGCCGCCTTGTGGGAATCTGCAGAACTGACTTGAAAAAATATGTGTCCATGTGCTTCGAGTTGTCAATGAATTCACCCTTGAGCTGACAATTGTTAGCTTCCTGGTTAACTCAATTGGTAGAGCGACCGCCCCAGAAAGACATCAGTCCCGAGTTCGATCCCTGGACCAGGACAAATATTTCAGCAACTAAGAAGCTTTCTTTCTGAGAAATCCGTATGGATTTCCTAGTGGCTTTGTGCTGCAAACGGGTAGTTGTCACTTTCCCTTTCACAACTAAGCTGTGTTCAAATCCAATGAAAATTCAGCAGAAATCCAATGAGAGTAGTTCCGAATCCAGAAGATAATTCTTACAGAATGAAAAGAAGAATATGCCAATATCAGCAGAGAGCTTCAAACCTAGTCCACAGAACCGAGGTGCATTTAAAGGGACTGACAACCGATTTTTCTCAACCCGCTTTTTTATGGCGCAATAGAAAGCTCACCATTCGTATTGTTTGCAGCTGCAGCGGTTAATCCCAAAAGCCTGTGGTTATTTTATTAGTAGTATTTTTCGATCTGAAGAGCCCCTAAACTGTACGTAGATGTCTTCCAGCAATGCTGTGAAGCGATAGCAATGCCGATAGCCATCTTCATATTATGCTCAAAGTTTTGCTTTCATAGGAGTGGGTGAAACTGGTTAACCACCTTCATATTGACATTTTCGACCATTTTGGAATATAAAAAGCAGGTAGAATAAGTTTTCCGAACGCTCGTCGTCACGTGAGATCTCTTTACCGCCTAGCGAGCTAGGTGCTTGAGGCCTCCGCAATTAGTTCCGGCAACGCAGTGCCGGAGGTAATCTCAGAGACCGCGAGGCGCTCTTCGTGCTTTTACAACACGTCGGCAGGTGCTGCTGGGCCCTTAGCTAACAACATTCATGTTGTCACTCATGAGCATTGGGTCACACGTGAAGTGAAGACGGCGCCACTGTTCTGCACAGTACAAACGAATCCATATTTGCATGTTTTACATTAGGAAACATTATAATAAAAAGTGTGTTGTATTTCAACACTAATATAGAGACAAATAATAGCGTACGCCATGATACACCAGTAAAAGGTTACGTGATAGGTGCATGTGCACATTCACTTTTTTGCTGCCAGAGGCACCAAAAGTAATTTTGAGTGAAGAAATAAAAATATAAATCCGCGTTTAACGAGAAAAAGGTTTGTTTTAGACAATAGACAATCCTTCTATTAGTGGGGTTATCTCAATTAGTGTTCTGAGCGGTTGTCGATCCCTTTAACACCTCAATGCCCTGCCATTAATCTATTCTCTACTTGTTTACAGAGCTCCTTCATGAGCTGTTCCAGTGAAACTCCAGTGCTACCCCAGTGTAATCAGCATTTTCTTCTGGGATAACAATATTGCATGTTCACCCAAATCAATGTAAGCGTTTCTCTTTAGTGTCCCTTTAACCAACACAACAGTTCTTGCTAGTTCAGTTAACAAGTGCAGCCCCAGTATAGACAACATGTTGTTCTGGGATATCGATATTGCATGTTCGCACAGCGCAGTGCTTACAGTCTCTGGCGAGGAGCGCTTGCTGGACACATGAAAGAAGAGGTGGTCTTCTCCGGCAATAAGGTACGAGACACCGTAGCCATCGTCGGCCACAGGGCCGAAGCCACCACCAGCCGAGATGAAGTCTGGAAACTTGCTGAGGTCAAGCAAGCTTGTCTGGTTGTGAGGCGTCTGGCTAGTGGACAGGCGCCAGGGCTCGCTGAGCACCTCGCGGAGGAACGGAGAGTCCACCTCCAGGTACTTGGAGACCACGTACAGGCAGAACAGGTGCCGATCGATGCCCTTGCCGCACATGGCGTCTTGGTATCTGAAACCACACAGTGAACGCACTTTAAAATGATGCTCGTGCGTGGCTGTACATCAAATCCGTGATCAACAAATAAATGAACTGACAGTGTCTTATTTCAGTCAGCTGATAAGCGTTCTCCTATGCTTTGCCGCTTGAGGATAGCAATCAGGATATGATGGTAAAAAGACTTACCCAGTTCCACCCAGTGTGAAATCTTGTTTTGTGATTTTGTGTGGGTGTCTGTGATTATGTTATTTGTAGAGTAGAGACGCATGGCAAAGGACGTGTGGCAGCCCCTGCCACATCCGCCTCTGCTACAGTGACTTTAGGACCTATTCACAGACGAGCCGCCCTTCGCCGTTTCACTGTGTGGCTACAGCTTCGTCCGCAACCTAAAGCCCCTAGATGCTGAAAAATAGCGGCGCTGTTTTATCCACACCGCCCCACCCTCGTCGCGCCGTCAACCACCTCTTTTTTCACCTTCTCTTTCGTGGAGCCGGCACATCCGGAACGCTGAGTGGCTGCGACGCTAGATACCTCCCAGTCAGGTGAGCCTGACGTCGCAAAAAGCGCGCGCAAGGAAACTTTGCACGCTTTTAGTTGCTCGCGCATGCCATGAACCCTCCAGGCGTGTGTGTGTGGGTGCATGCGTGTTTGTATGTGTGCATGTGTGCGCTTGCGTGTGTTGTGTGTGCGCACGTGTTCTTGTGTGTGTGCGAGTGCATGTGCGCGCCGGCGTGTGCGTAGGTTTGTGTATGTGTGCGCCATAGTGTGTGTGCGCTTGTGTATGTGTCTTCGTGCCTGTGCGTGCATGTGAACACGTATGTGAGTGTATGTGTGTGCCTGTGCGTGCGTGCGCTTGTGTATATTCGCGCGTGTGTATATGCGTGCGTGTCTATCGCGACTGTACCCGCGTGTGGATGTATGTAGGTGCATGTATCGCGTGTGCATGTATGTAGGGTGTGCGTGCATGTCTGTATCGCGAGCGTATGTATGTGTGTGCTTGCGTGTCTGTATCGCGTGTGCATGTACATGCGTGAGTATCTATCACTTGTATATGCATATGTGTATGTATGTGTGTGCGTGTCTGTAGCACATGTGTACGTGCGTGTGTGTCTATGTGCGTTCGTTCGTGTCTGTACCACGCGTGTATGCTCGTGTGTATGTGCGTATGTGTCTGTATCGCATGTGTACGTGCGTGGGTATGTATCTGCATGCGCAGGGGCGTAGCCAAGGGGGGGGTTGGGGGGGTTCAAACCCCCCCCCGAAATTTTTCAGTTTTGCTTGCGTATATAGGCACGCACACATACAAACGAACGCACGAACATACATAAAGTATGGTTGAACCCCCCCCGAAAAAAATTTCTGGCTACGCCCCTGTGCATGCGTGTCTGTGTCGCGTGTGTGCGCGTGTGTATATGTGCATGTGTGTGTGTGTATCGTGTGTGTATGCGCGTGCCTGCGTGCCTGTATTGCGTGTGCACGCGCATGTGTATATATGTTCATGCGTATGTGTCTGACAGCGGCATTGGCACAAAAAGACTTCAGGCCCACTCATTTCAAGCAATTCAAGTCAACCACCACATTTCTTCATGGCTACGTTTTTTGTGCTCATCAAGACAACAATTAGGAACAAAATTCTAGGCTATACTTTATGCTGCATACATTACATGTGCTTAATACAACTCCGTTTTACGGACAGCCGAAGCGGCGACGGAGAAGTAAACCACTCTGATGCCAGTTGGTATACTCATCTTTTTTTTTCGAAATGCATCCGCTTGTACTTATCAAAGCGTCTTAAAAAATATATAATTGTCATTATGTCCTATCGGAAGGCCCACTTTCACCACGACGGTTTTTAAGCGACAGATTCTCATTTAATGCTTCAAAGGGCCGAATGAACAAGCGCGCGCAGTGAGTCTAATGCGACTGTGGCGAGCCAGTGGAGGGTTCAGCGTGCCGTGCACACCGCGCCGGCCAGGGGACGGGAGAAATCCGAGGAGAATTGAGGAGGAAAACGCGTGCGTGGAGGAGAGTGTCGCTACTTTCAAAATCAAGGGGCTTTACCGCAACTGAGGCAGTTACGCCATCTATGGGTGTATCTGGGAACCGGAGCATGACATGCAACGCAGACACCCATCTGTTGTCAGGCCTAGCACTAGAATAGCCCCACTGTTAAATAAAGGGATAAATTTGTTTTGGTTCACTGAGATGGCTCTAGTAGAGTTAAAACTGCGGTTTGCCAAGATGTCATGACACACCTTGATGTTTCAGTGTTTGACGTGGCATCTTTGTGCCTGCAACCATCACACATTGAACAGACTTTCAAAAGGTGTTGATAGTATATGGCATGAACATTATGCTCATGATATAAAGGGAGAGCCAATGACCTTTACCGGTTAGGTGACAACATACTACAAGCTCTCTCCCATGCTCTGCAGCTTGAAGGTAAAATTTGGGATGGAAAAAATAAAACAAATGAAATGATTCATCAATGCGCATGAAAACACTTCTGCACACATCAATGAATTGCTTCATGTCTTTATCATATTCTTCGGGTTTTACATCCCAAAACCACGATATGATTATGGGGGCGCCGTAGTGAATCACCTGGGGTTTTTTAACGTGCACCTAAATCTAAGTACACAGGCGTCAATCATTTTTGCCTCTATTGAAAATGTGGCCGCCGCAGCTGGGATTCGATCCCGTGACCTTCGGGTCGGTAGTCAAGCACCATAACCAGTGGACCACTGTGGCAGTTGTTTCATGTCTTTAGCACATGTACTTCTGTGGAGCTTGTAACATCACACTTTCTTGTGTCATTACATGTCATTTTTCACTGTCTGCATATTTGACAAGCAAAGGCAAATTAATTAAAGTTGTTAGTGCACTAGGTCCATGTCCATTTCATGCTATTTGCAATTATTCGTCTGTGCGCACCTCTGCGTTGCATTGTTTACACTTCAGTCTGCCATACCAACTAGCCCTGGTTGAAGCACTTTCGAACCACGATTCTAGCTCCGAATTTTCTGTATTTTTCGTGCATGTTGTCAGCAAGAACACACAGCAGTAGCACATTGAGGTGACTCAGGCAAGACAGTTGTCATATGTACTTGTTTAAAACATGTTAAAGCATATGTATGCTGCTATATATATATGTGTGTGTATGTATAAAGATGTATAAGTGTACACACATTATATATATATATATATATATATATATATATATATATATATATATATATATATATATATATAAGTGCATTCAGGCACAAATTATGCTGCGCTGTCTGTAAATGAGTCAAATTCGCATGGCATGAATCCAAGGCACTCAGTATTACATTCCAAGAAAGAAAATGAAGGAATGTGTTGTTTTGTGTGAATTTCAGTAAATGTTAATTAGCATGTAGTTAAATATCTAATTATTCTGCAATCAGTCAGCTTCAATCCTTGCATAAAAAGAATTAAATATTAGGCCCAAAGTGCATGAACAGTTTGTTTTGTGGTCACATTCGTTTCGAGTAAAAGAAAAAAATACTTTTGACGTTGGTCCTAGAATGCGACATGTCGAACGATCATCGAACATGGTAGTGTCTCCAGCAAAGTGATCCTCTGCAGCAATACGCAGCACTATGAAAAGTTAAATGACCACTAGCTGTCCACTCAGGAAGCTTGCACGAATGTGAACACTGCGTTTCACGCCATTTGAAGAAACACCGACGAGTGTGTGGTGCGCCTCCGAAGTTGATGTGTACAATTGTACACACCGCCGCTGAAGGGGATATTATATATATATATATATACAGTAAAAGCTCGTTAATTCAAACTCGAAGAAGACTATAAAACTGTTCGAATTAAGCGGAGTTCGAATTAGCAGGCGCCCACTAGAATGAACAGACATCGCGCCACACCGTGCGGAGAGAACCCAGAGAAGCCACCTCTGAACTCGTTCCCGCAAATTAGGTAATAGTACACAATTGTGGCAGGTAATTTCGTAAATTAAGTTCATGCTCAAACAGCGAACAGAATTTATTGATCAGTCAGTGATGCCCCAGAAACAAGCAGCCACTTGCATTCACGTGAGCAGTGAGCCTTAATGCCAAAATATACGAAGCTATTTGTGCTCCAAAACACGTTCATTTACATGGCACAGTTAACGCAATCAAAATTTAAGGTCTTTCTTTCTTGGTTTATTTATAGAACAATATTGAAATGGCCCAAGGGGACACGGCTAAAGGCAAACATTGCCGGCCGTGCCACCCATACAGCAGTAGCAGCACACAGACGACATTTACAACCATAAAATCATACATGGAAATCAATCACTACACTTGTTTTACACAGATGAAAGTAATGAGTAATTCGGGTGATCATTCTGGGCCGATTTCTGCGAGGAGGGACGAAAGCCAGAGGGCTGCCAGTTCGAATTAACCGTTGTAGATACCGATGCGTTCGAATTATCGGGAGTTTTCCCCCATAGAAATACATAGGGCTGTGCCGAGACCAAGGTGTCCGTTCGAATTAGCAGTAAGTTCAAATTGACCAAGATTGAATTAACGAGCTTTTATCGTATACGCATATGTGATGTGGCCTCCCTGCCAAATTAAATTGTCGTAGACTCGTGACGCCGTTCGAGGACTGCTCTTATTCAACAATCACCCCATCAGTATCTGTAATTATACAGGATGGCAAATAAAACAATTTCAATTTCAGTTTCGCACCCTTTTTGGTGCCGCTTGCAAGCAATTCCGAGCTTGTCCCGCTTCTCCTGCAGTGTGGCATTTGGGTCCTGCATGGCCAGCACCCAGGCCCGAGACTCGCACGTCACCGGCCGCACCGTCTCCGTCCGGCCCTCACGGAACAACCGCGTCATCGACGCCTCGTACGTCAGGCTGAAGCGCCCGGCATCTCTGCACAGGATGGAATATAGTGCAACTTTGTCCTTATGCATTCAAAGTAAAACTACTTCGCGAGTTTGTCTCGTAATGGAGCTAGGTACTATATACAAAGAGGTCACTAAAAGACGAAAGGAGACACCAAACAGCAACAACAGAAGGTTTAAAGAATGGGTGAGTCGTACTATTGCTGTCGTTAAGTTTACTTAGATATGTTTAGAATAGAAGAGAATAGATGTTTATTTCATGAACAATACAGATCATTAGGAGTGAGAGAGGAAGCTCCTTTTAGGCAGCTTGACAAGGCTCTCACCCCGTACATCTTCGACATAGGTCCGCATTGGCCATAAACCTATCAATACTATACATCAGTAAATTAGATATAGTAATTCATATATACAAAATGATTGAAATAACAAATGTGCACGCCATGATCACTCTAAAAAGTAGCAGAGAAAAAAGAAAACAATACAGTGAATATATGTTACATAATCTTGCATGAGTCCTGACATGCTTAGAAGGACTGACAATTGGGCAAGTTGGTACGGATTCATACTGCTGGAATGGCGCCACAAGGGAAGACGAATGCACACGAGAAAGATTACACGAAACACAAGCGCCGATACACAAGCAGCGCTTGTGTTTCGTGTAATCTTTCTCGTGTGCATTCGTCTTCCCTTGTGGCGCCGTTTCAGCAGTATGAATCCTGACATAGTAAGCAAGTAATGAAACATTTCAGTTTATTTTAGACTAATGTGTACATTGTCCTGGGGACACATGGCTAGAGATGCAAGTGCCCGAGGGGCCAAGCAACCTACGCTTATAGCAACAGCAACTGGGTTCAGAACAACACTATAAAACAGTTGGACTACAGTCAAACCCCGCTATAACGAAATTGACGGTGTTCGGAAAAATGTTCGTTGAAGCGAACATTTCGTTGTAGTGAAATCGAAAAAAATATGGCTGACCTGAGCTAGTAGAACAGTGAAACTTTTATTTTCAAAATTCAAAATGTGTCTGCTGCTTCCTTTGCGTCCCCAGCAGCGTCACGACGCGATTCTCATATCTGCATAGCGACGCCACATTGAAAAGCACACAGAAACAAAGGCTTCTGCGAACGAACCAAACAGAGGCACGGGCGCGCAACACAAACTGCACAGTTGCACTAATACTAATACGCTAACACTAGCTATTCGCCGACAACGGCGACATACAGGCGTGCTATCATGGAGCGATGACTTATGCCTTATTCTATGCCTTATTCTATGCTATTCTTATCCACCACTCGCGGCTGTGCCCAGCGCTAAAAGCATGAAAAGCATTGGCATTGGAAAAGGCATCGTTCCGCGACTGCACCCCAGGGCTGCTCGCGTTGATAATGCGGATGTACCGTCGCTCTGACCACTTGCGAAAAGCACGAAAAGTACTGGAAAGGAATTGGAAAAGGAATCGTTCCGGATTGCACCCCAGTGTGGACAACTGAGCTTTGGCTTCGGATTGTCTGCGGTTAAGAAGCAACTCAAGCCAGTTGTGAAAGCAGAGCAGTCTGATCGCCGTCGCTATCAAGCGATGGCGGCCCCCATGCTCAGTCAACAGCGGCGGTTTCTGGTGGTGCCAACACGCGATTTAGACTTTGAATTCGTATTTTTTAGGGGTGTGCGAATATTCGAAATTTCGAATATTTTTCGAATAGTGTTTGCTATTCGATTCGATTCGCACTGGAATTTTACTATTCGAACTTCCCAAAAACAAATACAGTCACCATTCGATTGAAAGTGACCCCTTCAGATTTTCAATATGCTTCACCCCATTACACTCTCGTATTGCGGCAAAGCTGCCTTTCAAACTCCGTTACGGTCGAACTTTGCCAAGAGACAGTGAACGTCTAATTGAAAGTAGTCCCTAGATTTTCAATATGCTTCACCTCATCACACCCCGGTATTGCAGCAAAGCTGCCTTTCAAGCTCTGCTACGGTCGAACATTGCCAAGACACAGTCAACGTCCGATTGAAAGTGGTCCCTAGATTTTCAATATGCTTCACCTCATCACACCCCGGTATTGCGGCAAAGCTCCCGTTGAAGCTCTGCTATGGTCACAAATGTAAAAATTAGAGCTGTGCGAATAGGAAAATTTAGGGTGCGAAGCGAATTCGAATATTAAAGTGTGAGTGCGAATCGAATCGAATATTTTTCTAATATTTCTCGAATATTTCTAAAATATTTTTCGAATACTTCGAAGCGAAATTGCAGAAAAAAAAGTTAGAGAGGATTCCAAAGCATATTATTATGAGATAGCAACATGTAAGTGTTTCTTTTCGCTAGGTTGATGAAGGACTGGTGGGGTGGTGTTTCATAGTTGTCTTATCAAGAATGAGGCAATGTAGAGGCCGAATTGTATTTATGTGCATGGTTTGGTGCAACCAAAGTGTTGCCGACAACACTTTACAACGTGATAGGCAAGGATGCCATTTCCTATGCCTCTCCTCCTCTTTCAACTTCTGTGGAAGCCCAACTGATGTGGCGGACAAGGGTGTGCTCCCTTCAAGTCCGTAGTTCCAAATCTGCCTCGTAGACGTCCATATATAAGAACATCTGAAATTTTGGATGCTAAAAAACTTCGGCGTCCGATTTTTCAGACTTCCTGCCGAAATTTCAGGCCCAAAACAGCATTAATGAGCCCCTAACTCTGGCACATCTTTCATCTCCATGTTGGAACCAGCATTTTCTTGAGTTAATACATTTGCGACCGTAGCAGAGCTTCAAAGGCAGCTTTGCCTCAATAAGGGGGTGTGATGAGGTGAAGCATATTGAAAATCTAGGGACCACTTCCAATCGGACGTTGACTGTGTCTTGGCAAAGTTCAACCGTAACGGAGCTTGAAAGGCAGCTTTGCCGCAATACGAGAGTGCAATGAGGTGAAGCATATTAAAAATCTGAAGGGGTTACTTTCAATCGGACGATGACTGTATTTGTTTTTGGGAAGTTCGAATAGTTCGAATAGTAAAATTCCAGTGCGAATCGAATCGAATAGCAAACACTATTCGAAAAATATTCGAAATTTCGAATATTCGCACACCCCTGGTAAAAATGCTATGGTCGCAAATGTATTTTGTTGAAGTGGAATGGCAGCAGAAAAATTGTTCATTGTGGTGAGGATATTTATGCATTGACTCCTATGGACTGTTGACGGGGAACCGAGAATTTTTCGTTGTACCGGAAATTTCGTTGAAGCGGAGTTCGACTGTATACACAATACAAAAGTGCTTCTCCTTATGAAATGCTATAATGCAACATTTAACAAGTTCATAGATACAACAGCACAACTTGACATGGACAGATAGAAAAAAATGGGCAGTATAGGCAGGCAATTTCCTTTGCTTGCAACTGTTAGTCACACAAAGACACAAATGTTCATCTAGAAGTGACAAAGGCAGCGAATATTTTCAGGCAAAGACAAGCAAATAAGTATGAATTAGCCGAATTTATGCAGTAGAGCAGTTTAAATTAGGTGCCTTTAAAATACATTGAAAACATAGTAGCCCAAACAAAAATTGAAAATTTGTTTGAAATATTCAAGAGATTAAATCACCAGAGTCTGAATTATCGAGAGTCTACTGTAAATGGCAGCAGTCGACCTTCTCAAATTTATATCAAGGGGGTTTTCATGGGTATATGGTTGTTCAACACCATACAAAGTAGTGGTCATAGCCTGCAGGAAGCAGTAAGGTAAAGCACAGTAATTTAGTCATTCATCTGCAAACTGTACACAGATGAAACTTCACTTCAATATATCAAAAATGGAACAATGTACTCTGTGTTAAATCTTCCATGCTTAATTCAGTGTATTGAAGCATGCCAACTGATTTATTTCGTTGTTTGTATGTCTGTTCTGTAGTTATGTATCTACCCGTTGAGGTGGTCTAGTGGTTATGTCGCTCGACTGCTGACTCAAAGGTCGCGGGATTGAATTCGGGCTGCATCGGCCGCATTTTTCAATGGAGGCAGAAGTGCTAGAAGCTCGTGTACTCAGATTCAGGTGCACGTTAAAGAACCCTAGATGGTCAAAATTTCTGAAGCCCTCCATTAAGACATCCCTCACGACCATATAGTAGTTTTGGGACATAAAACCTCAACAGTTATTATCTATAGTTATCTAAATGCATTGTGTTGCATTTTGTAACCCACTTCTACTAAAGGCCCGGAATACAGGCTAGCATTAACTAATGAATAAATAAAAATAAATAAGTTATTACTGGTAATAGGGTTGGCATTCTTGAACTAAGACTTTCAGGCATCATATGCTTTCGTAAGATTCTGCAGGCCTCGTCTCTGGTAAGGCCAATAACTGCTGGGGTTTTACTTCCTAAAACCATGATATAGTTATGAGGGACATGCTAGTGGAGCGCTCGGGAACTTTTGACCATCTATGGTGCGATCTTGTACGCATTCCAAATAAGCACGGAGGTGTGGCGTTACATCCAGCCGCACACGAATGGCCAATGTGAACCGCGACAGACGTCACAGCCCTGCATTGACTAATCGCGTGTGGCTGGATGTAACACCACGCCTCCGTGCTTACTTTGGAGCGCTTACAAGATCGCACCACTAGTGTTCTTTAACGTGCATCTAAATCTAAGCACACGGGCATATCCAGCATTTCACTTCCATCGAAATGTGGCCGGCACGGTCAAGATTTCATCGCACGACCTACCGGTGAGCATTCGAGCACCACAACCTCCTAGACCACCGTGGCAGGTCGTCCCTGGTAAGGTTAAACGTGGGCAGAGTGTTACCTGTAGTAGGCGAGCTGCAGTGCCATCTGGAGGTAGGCATCGGGACTGCATCGGCACCTCTTCATGAAGCCCTTCCCGTAGGCGGTGTGCGTCAGCAGGTGAAGATCAACATCATCGAGCAACGTTTGTGCACACAGCAGACCCTCCTCTATCTTTTCAATCAGCTGCAGAGACAGAGAGGACAGTAATGCTGCTGCGATACTGATTGCTCTGGCAAAGGAAAAAGCATTGGGCAGCAGAGTCCTGTACAGTACTATACCAATAACCACTGAAGCAATGAAATTATGCGCAGCTTCAACAGACTTAACGTCGTGAAGGCCGATTAAACAACAGCGGAGCCGGTGGCATCGGCGTGCCTTTAATCCACTTTCACCAATGCTCCCTTCCTCCTCTCTCACCAACACCACCTGTGCTCGAGCACACGCTACCATTGGTCGACTCCTTTCATCGGCCCAGCCAATTGCGCTCCTGCTCTTTCCTCCTCCTCCTCTCCACACCACCTGCTCTGCTCCCATCACAGCTTCATCTTTGCTCTCCTCCTCTCTACCTACTTCATCCTCTGCACTTCGCTGCCCTTTCTCGACCAGGCTCAACTAGCTACACTGGCTTCCCTCTCACCCACTTAGCTTCAACCATGCTCTCCCTCTCATTAGAATTCGCTGTCGCAGCTAAGCTATAAAGTGCTGACGACGGATCTCCAGGTATTTACATTGACTTTAAACAGCACCACTGTTTAAAACCCAAGGGGAAACGCAAAAAAAAAAAATATCTTATATACTGGAGAGCGCTGACTCACCACAGGACATAAAAAGAACACTAATGCACTGGAGAAGTGCTCGATGTGGTGTCATCAGTGTTCTATGTCCTGTGGTGAATCCGCGTTATCAAGTATTTAAGATTATGACCCAACTAGCCCAGCAACAAATTGTGTTGAGCAATGTAATATGTTATCATATATCCATAAAGGCCCCAGTGGGGCGGGGGCATTAACAAGAAAACAGTAAATAGAAGACATTTTTTCATTGAATGTCAGGCATAAAAAATGGTGAACCAAAAAAGAATAAAGGCAACAGACACATAGCAAAATACAGAAAATGGGTTACGATAGAGAAAATACACAGGATAATATAGGAAACCATTATTTATTACTTGAATGTATATTTATTTCAATCTAGGAGGCTTCAGGATTCATGACTATCGGGTACAAGATAATGGAAATATTCTAGTCAAAAAGTCTTGACCTTAGTGCAGCTCTTTGTCCAAGTCTTCATATTTTTCAGAAGTAACTTTGTGTGTCAATAGTTTTGGATTTTTGTTGACTCTGTGAAAACACAGTGACAAGACCAGGAAGGTCCCAAGCAGCGTGTGATCTTTCAAAAGCCTGCACTTACATCTTGAGACAAGTCCCATCGTAGCCGTATGGGAGCAGGCAGCTCTAGGCTAGAGTGACCCCTGGTGTTGCCGTTTTCATCATATCTGCAAGCAGAGACCATTAAAAACCAAACACAATAAGTTTTCAACTGCATGAACAGTGTACTAGTTTCAGATTTCACATTTGAACTAAGAGTACATGCATCACAAGAAGCCTGGCCACATCCTGGCTACATCCAAGTAGAAAAACATAACACATGTGTATAGTAAGTTCATGTGTTATCCTTCTCCGCCGTACAGTTTCCATCTCTGTTTTGCAGATTTGTACCCAAGATCAAACCATGACAACTTGTCCAATTTTCTATGCTTATTGGCTGGTTGCCATTGTTACATAAAAGGAGCTATGAATGACTGTTATGAATGTTCACACCGGCCTTCATGAATGGTCCTTATGGCCTTTATGAATGTTCACAATCGTCTTTATGGCCTTTATGAACGTTCACAATTGTCTTTATGGCGTTTGTGCATGTTTGAAATCGTCTTTATGGCCTTTATGAATATTTGCAATCGTCTTTATGGCCTTTATGAATGTTTAATGTTTGCAATCGCATTTATGGTGTTTGTGAGTGCTCACAATGGCTTCGTGCTACTGCAAGTCGTGTCCCTTATTATCGAGAGCCCACTAGACTACGCAATTTGTAAACTGTTTACGTCAGGTTTGTAAGAAATTTCTGGTGCAATGCCTCCTGGCAGAACTCACTTGAGGATGAAAAAGTCCTGGGCCAGCACGTACTCCCAGTAGTGGCCCATGATGGGAGCATCGGCCCAGGAGTGCTCCGCGTTGAAGCCCACCCGTCCATTGCTGCCCACTATGAGGTTGAAGGACTTGTCAAACCAGCGGTCGTACCCGCGGCCGTGGAGCAAGGCGCGTGCATAGCGGTTCAACTCGTTTGGATTGCTCGGGTCGTACCTGGGACGCAGAGTAACATGCCTGGTTGCTTGCATACCTTAGCTAAGCATGAACACGGGCACATGAGCCACATCTCACCAGACCATGGCAAATACACATAATAACTAGAACCTACAGGTCTCATTGCTAAGAGGGGGTTGGGGTTGGGTTCAGACACCCCCCTGAAATTTTTATATTCGTATGAGTACACATACACATACACGCACAAATATATGGGGGTCAAACATGGACAGGGGGGGGGGGGGGTCAATGTAAACAAACCACACAACATGGCTCATTTCAGCAAATGTAGACAATTCTGGTCTCTGGTACTTAAGTAAACTTTCAGTAATTTTCATCAGTGTCGACAGCCAATGATAATTTCACACATTTTTTTATGAGAACCTTCTTTTCAAGAAACAGCATTCATTAAAGGTGCACTGCAACACTTTCTGAGCATGGCAAGAAAAATTTTTGGGACTTGTAGACAATGCTGCTGTGAACATGCAAGCCAAATATTATTCGCTGCATACAGAAAATGAGCCAACAATCTTCTTTAAGAGATCGCTTGCTCGCCTGTGCAGCATTCGGAGGTCTCCACTCTTTCACCATCACCAATGACCCCACAGCCAGTGCAACAGCCTGCTGATCACAGCAGCATTTGGATTTTACATTTGTCATCATGAATTACTCGTGAACAAAAGCTTACACATGCGGCCATGTTTCTTCATTCATCTAGCAAATAGGACACAGTTGCTATTAGCGTGTCCCACCCGTCCTGTTACCGCATCTCTGTTGCTCTCGGGTGCATTCGTCACATACCAACGTTGACAGTTACTATTAGCACATCGTGGAAAAAAGAGAAGCAGTACATAGCGAATCAGCATCGCCCAAACTCAAAGAAACCAAGAAGCTAAAGGCGAATGGGGTCAGTAGGCATTGCACCAACGAATCCATTCTTGATAAGCCACTAAAACACTTTTTCGGCACATAATAGTTGAAAGGTGTGGCAATCAGTTTAGTGTGTTCTCAGCTCTGAAGAAAGGTGTTGCAGAGCCCCCTCTTTCTTCAGTGATTCTAGCACGATGCTCCCAAACTCCCATGGCCTTATTCACGCTGTTCAGACATCTCAGCACTGTGGGACTTCATGAGATATTTATACAGCACCTCCTTTTTCAGTGTACATGCTTACGTCGTTTGAGGTTCAGCTCACTTTTTTTGCTCTCTCCCGTTCCACTATTCTTCTCTTTTTGTCACCGTATCTCCTCTCCCTGTGTGGGGGTAGCCAGCCAGAATTACCTCTGGTTGATCTGTCCGCCTTTCCATGCATTCTATCTCCCTCTTGAGCGATTATAACGGGGGTCTCAAACATGTGGCCCACGATCCTTTCACTAGTGGCTTGGCTCGCACATGACGATCTTCGTCCCATACTTTCTTTAAAATTTTTTTAATAGGTATGCTCATGAGCTACACAGGCATGACTGCTATCAAGCACTTTTTTTGTGAGGTACCCCATGTGGTTACCATGTGTTGAAACGTAACTGTGGAACAAAATTCTATATTTCAGAATTGCCGTGCAGATCTCAGTCATTTTGGAGATCAGTATCGATATGTTTCTCGAATTCTGATACTAAATCCCCTTCAGAAATGGCCCGTACATGAGATATGAGAAAGACCTTCTTGCAAAACCAGCTGCCATTTTGTTCAAACTCCCCACCCACCTCCAACTGTCTTCACTGTCCCGGCTCTTGTGAGATTAAATTTCGTGACTGCAGCCCACTAGCTGAGGCGAGATTGAGATCCCTGAATTATATAATGGTAAACCATGAGTACAGGGTATTGTATGGCAAAAACGAAGGAACAAAATGGTGCTCGCTTCTCCCTGAAAAGACTTGGGAGGCCAATGGGTCAACAAGATTCACCAACCGCAAAGAAGCCCTCTCCAAGTACGCACCGGTACTCATCTTCGTCGAGCACGAGCACGAATGCAGCCTTCTCGATGGCGTCGAGCGAGATGCGGTTGAGGCCCTTGCGGAAGTGTGTCTCGCGGAGGTGCGCCCACTGGCTCCGTTCGCCGGCCGTCAGGACGCCCAGGTGGGTCTCTCCCGGCTGTGGCTCGCCCGTGTGGTCCAGGATGCGCTGGATCTGCCGCTGGAGGTCGCAGGGCTGCAGCAGCCGGTGCTTGTGGTACACGAACAGCTTGAAGAATCGGCCCCGATGGTAGACCGCCACGTGCTGGGAGTCCTGGTAGTGGACCAGCCTGTCGGTCTCCACACCTGGGACCCTGTGCAATTGCAAGTGCTTTATTTTTCACAACTGAAACCTAAAGAAGTGGAGATGCCACAGAAATGAACTTCAAGATGGAGGTTAGCCAAGACACTCACCTTCATGGCTGCAAGTGGCACTGGCTAACACTCCTAGGATTACACAAGCGTAAATACCCAATAAAGTGGATGAGAAAGGGACCCCCACAGTAGCTCAACTGGTAGAGTATTGGACGCACTATCTCAATGTTGTAGGTTCAGTGCCTAGCTGCAACAAGTTGACTTTTCATCCACTCCAATTCCTTTCCATCTATGTCATAATTACTGTACTACAGCTAAAACATGCAAGTAATGTCCCCTATACGTTCCGTACCTTCATTGTCTGTTGGTTTTATTAGGTTGTGTCTAACAAAAGAAACAGGCCCTCGATCAATCCCCCCCCCCCACCTCTTTCGTTCACTATACAAAAAAGATGTTTCAAGCAGGTCATCTCACCGAGTGGTGTTGAACTGTCGCTCGTACTGCCGGGAGCACAGGGGCACGATCCCCTGCACCATGATGGGGCTCATCTGCTGGGTGTCGATGCCGCGGCGGAAGAGCATCGAGGCATACACCAGGTTCGCCGCCCGGGCAGCCTGGTTCGAGTTCATCTTCACCATGATGGCGTCGATAGCATAGAAGTTGGAGTTGACCATGATGGGGCTGCGGCCTCGCAGGTACACATACTCTTCCCACCAGTCCGACACGTAGTTGGTCGCCCACCAGGACTTTAGCCACAGGTATCTGCGCAGCGCAGCAGCCAACAAACAGTAAGGCTCGTGAAACAACAGAAATGACAGAGCCATGACAGAGCTGAGACAGAGCCAAGACACTTAATTCTTAAGGCAAAAGCCTTAGATGCCTCATCAAATGCAAGACGTGACTGTCGGCGTCGTCAACACGATTGATGCAAAAAATCGTTATGATGTGATGACGTCACCCTGTGATGCCATCACAATGCCACAGGTCACCAAAACTTCAGACGTTATGATGATGTCACATGTAACACGTCATCACAGGTTGCCAAAATTTGTGACGTCATCATGGCGTCATCTAACGTCACATTATAACATTGTCGCTTGGTCATATGTCGGCCAATCCCGGAGGCAGTGCAGAACTATGCTAAGTGCAGAAAGCTTTCAGAGGCGGGGGAATCAATGCAATCTACTGAGAATAAAAAGAAGATGGCTTTTGCCTATGAGTCACCTTAGGCGTGAATGCATAAGGGACGCTGTGAGTTTTTATTACCTTAAAGAGCTGCAAAAAGGCAGAGTGGCATAAGGGACGGGTTATACAGAAAGTGACCAAAATATTACTAACAGCCAGAAAACACGCAAGCGGTCAGTCACAACAGATAAAAGATGACGAGCAAGTGATAGCAGTAATGTGCATGGGAAGACTGTTTCAGTCAGTGGATGGATGAAAAGAGAAAAAAAATATGAAGGGCATTATTCTATATTTTGTGACAGTGTGGTAACAAGATGTCTTAACAACTCAGCTGAGCAACCTACCTGCACCTCTGTGCATCAGATGTGCTCGAAAGTGCAAAGAAACTTATTTTTCAGTAAGCATCCACTTTCAACGGAATGGTGGCTTGAGACTTAATTTAGAAGTACGCAAATGACAACTGCATTTGTACGAGTCAAAAGAGTGAAATAATTGTCTCCACAGCAAATAAACAAAGAGATGCCATAAGGAAAGGAACGCTGCTCACATGTGAGCACATGATCGTGCTGCTTCATAACAGCAAGAAATGTTTTGATGGGACAATCTTCTGTGCAAAATCTTGTTAAAGGCAATGACCATTTTCTCAACCACACAGCAATGCAATTTTTGCTAAGCAATACACATAACTTGTATAGCTTAATAATATCTGGGGTTTAACGTCCCAAAACCACGCTATGATTATGAGAGATGCCGCATTGGAGGGCTCCGGAAATTTCGACCTCCTGGGGTTCTTTAACGTGCACCTAAATCTACTAAGTACATGGGCCTCAAACATTTTCGCCTCCATCGAAAATGCAGCCGCCGACTTGTATAGCTTTGAACTGGCGATTGTTCAAGTAAGGATAAAGCAAGGGTTAAAGAAAAAGCTTACGGATACAGTAGCTGCACACCGTGTCACTAAGTGAACAAAACTAACAGCTTCCAAAACACAATGAGCATACATTTGGCTAGGGAAATATGTGCACCCCTACAGTTTGAACTGTGTGCTACAGTCAAACCTCAATATATTGAAGTAAATGACAGTCATGTTTTAATACAATTGAGCACTAACAGACAATAATGCCAAGGAAAGTATAGGGGATGTTATTACTTGTAAATGTAAGGTAAATGTGTAAATACAGTGCAAATATAGTGTTTCGAGTTATGTTTACAATGGATTTTCAGGTATACCAAAGCTACTTTCGTGTAAGATGCAACACTGACTATGTAAGAAAACAATTTCCCAGAAAATGCCCATTAGTAACCCATATGTGCCCAAACTTGAAAAAAATTGAGAGAGAGAGAGAGAGAGAATAAACGTTAATTTTGGGCAAGCGCACTGTGCACCCCGCCCAAAAATTGAGAAAAGAAATATTTTTATTCACAAATAGGGCACTTGTACCCTCAACAAACTGCAAAAAAAAGTTATTTACTGTCAGGTAAGTGCAACACTGTTTTGCAGAACTTTTTGCGCCGAGTTGTTTTCTCGCGGCAGCTAGCACACCTTGTCTATTTGCAATAAGGGGCAACAGTATGGTCATTGGTACCAAACGACTTTTTCCCTGAACGGTGGACTGGCGGAATTTTCGCAATTTGAAGACAGAGAAAGGGTCATAACTTAAATTTTCTTCCGCTCCATGGCCTCTCCCATACAAAGTACACGTTCGCCCAGATGAAACAGTCCACACGTGGCAATAGTTAGGACAAGCAATGTGTAGGCTACAGCACACGTTTAGGCAGACACCTGCTTGGTTCGCTATAGGTGGCTCTAGTCTTCAGCTAAAGAAGTAGCGATTTCAAAGCACATCAAAGAAGCATCCTACATGCAGGACACTGGGCGTGTACGGGTTAAAATACAGTCACCAATATGAGAGAGCAAAACATGTTCATCAGGAGAGTGAGATTTACCTAAAGTTGCAGACTGGAAGAAAGCCAAACCGAAAATATTAACAGGAAGAAACCCGTAGGTGCAAGCGGCACTAGTGTTTTGTCTGTAGTGACACCTCTGAAAATTGTGCCAAGAAAAAAACTCATGCCCCAGCTCAAATGCCATCGTCCGTCGCACTTACACCAAAGCCACGAGCCTTACCTCTGCAACTTGATGGCAATACCGCTGCGGAACTCGGCCGCCAGTGCCTCCATGCGCTCGTAGTTCGCCTCGTCGAGCAGCGGCTTCACAGACTTCAGGTAGCGGTGCATGGTGTCGTCCAGCGATGGCAGTGGTAGCTTGGGCAGTGTCGACTGGTAGCTGAACAACAGTGGATCCCGGCCCTTGAGCAACTTGACAGCACAGAACCATAGCTGTGTTGGCAAGGACACCTTAAACGAAGAAAAAGGCAGTTGGTTAGTTTACAGGGTTTAACGAAGAATCTTGGACAATGAGAGACTACGAGGGCTCTGGAAGTAGGGGAATTTTTCCAAAGGGCTCGCTTCTTTGTTAGACACAGCCAAACGAATCCATCAGACAGTTAAGCCAAGGAGAGCCAAGGAAAGACAGCATGTTGTCTTTAACTGTAGTGCAGTAATTACGATGTGAATCGAAATTAATTAAAGTGGACAAAAAAACATCCTTTTCGTCGGTGGGATCCTAACATTTGAATGACTTGTCCAATGCACCACCAAGTGAGCTACAACGGAAGGCGCTTCCCTGTCAACTTCGTTAACTAATTCAGATCCCACCAACAGAAACGGTGTTTTTAAAAAAGACTGCTTTAATTCACTTCAATTTACGTCATAATTACTACACTACAGTTAACAGCAATGACTGATGTCTCCTATGCTTTCCTTAAACTAATTGTCTGTTGCATTCACTTGAGGGCTCCAGATATTTTTGGCCACCTGGGGTTCTTTAACATGCACTGACATTCCACAGTACAAAAGTGGGCCTCTGGTATTTCCCCTTCATTGAAATGAGTCTTCTATGGCTAGGATCAAACCTGCAGCTTTTAGTTAAGTAGCCGAGCACCGTAACCACTGGGCCATCATGACAACGAGGAAAAATACAAGGACACAGCTGTTTACATGTACTAGCGTATTCGCTTGCATAATGATCAGTCGCATAATGGTAGCACAGCCTCCCCAATGTCTTTTTTTCCTCGTGCAATGATCGCACATCGATATTCAGAGCTTTGTTTACACTTGCCCGTAATTCGTCTGTCAATGCTTCCTCACCATAGGGTAGAACGTCAGTTATACGGCTGCTGTCACATTAAAGGCTAATTAATATGCACTCGAGCGTGGAAACCAGACTAATAGCAGGCACATTAAATTCAACAAGGTTAATGTTCAGCGTTAGAGACGCCAGCACAAGCTAAAAAAAGCAGGCAAGCTACGCTGGGCATTTAGTACGTCAAAGATCTGCAAGTTTCCGCAATCTGAAAAGACAGCCCTTAAGTACTTAATTTCCGTGTGGAAAGGCATAATCATAATAATTGTTGGGGTATCACGTCCCAAAACCACGATATGATTATGAGACACGCTGTAGTGCTTGGCTCCGGGTGATTTTGACCATCTGGGGTTCTTTAAGGTGTACCTAAACCTAAGTGCATGGAGCTCTAACATTTTGCCTTCATAGAAATGTGGCCACCGCGACTGGGATTCGGTACCATGACCTTCGGGTCGACAGTCAAGTACCATAACCACTAGAGTACCTCGGTGGGAGTGGAGAAGTATGTATGTTAAACCACTGGAGATGATACAGAACCAGGTGCACACAATTGTAAGCAAAGTTTCAAATAGTAAAGAGCAAAACTGATTTCAAATAGTAAGGAACACAAGGCCTTGCCGGCAAATTCAGGGTGTCACAGTACATCTACTCGTCTGGGCTGCATTGCAGTGGCAATTTTGGAGAATTTTGTGTGTGGAAGGAATTGCAGCAAGTATTCCGTCATTAAAGAAGCAAGGTACTGCACCGAATGTATTCAATGCGGGAGCGAAATTGTATAAGCAGTTTCAATGGGCTGCCATGTTGGGCATATGTGCCACTTGAGCGCAACACATGGTATCAATGCATACCGTAAAATCCCGAGCAAGCGACCCCTTGCCCTTTTCAGGAGATATGGAATATGTGCCAACAGCCAAGCAAGCGACCCCCCCCTCCCCTCCCATCCCCCTTTTTTTTCAATCTGTTTCCGCTACAGAATGCTGCAGCAGTGGTCCCTAGAAACCCAAGCTCTGAGACTTTTGAGATATGTGCATGATTTCTTATAAGTTATTACTTTTACAGTGTGGTGCCTCGGGGTTGCACTCTGAGTCGTCACAAATCGTTGGAACGTTTGAAGAATGTCCTTCCCCCCTTGTCATAGCACATAAAATTTCATACGAGGATTTCCTCCAGTTCAGTAAAACAATAAATGCATGCGTATTCGATAAAGCATTTTATTAGAAGCACAGGTGTGCATCATTCTGAGAGGCTGAAGTTCGTTAAAAACAACTTAGCTTTAAATAAAGTCCTTGACAATCAATGCTTTCTTTCTTTAGTCAACTTTTTATTGGAATAGACTTCAGAAAGAATCTAAGCTGCATTGCAAGTTTGAAATAACTTTTGAAAGCAGTGAACATAACTGCAATTCCAACGGCATCTGCCAGCGTCTTCCATCTCTCCTCGCTTTGTATCTCGTCTCAGTTATCTCGGTCAATCAAGGTGTTTGCCACATGAAACATATAGTGGAAGGAATAGATTGCTCCTCTTAGCACTGCCATGTTCAGATCCAAGAAATAGAAAAAAAAAAAGAAGAGGGCACTTGTGAAAGTCCTTTCCAACAAAGCCAACATCCTAGTACACTGCAATCAATGACAGAGCCAGAAGTGATAAGATATTACGCAGAGCAAGGAGGCAATGATAAGGCAGTCTTTATCACGCAGGCAGCAAAGGATGAACTGCAGGTGCAAGCCATGAAAGATAAGAAAAATGTAGGACAGCCTTCATGGTGACTCACACACAAAGGTCACTTTTATCAAGTTACATGCACAGCCCACTACACTGTTGAAGGGAACTCTCAGCAGTTAATAAAAGAAACAGAACTAAACAAGTTTTGTACCACTAATGGAAAAAAACAACAGATATGATAAACTGAACATACCTCTAGATGTGAAAAATTTGTTGGGTTATTGCACCACACCTAGGCAATAATCAATGGCAAATACCAAGCTGTTCCCATTAACCGCGAACTGGACTGTACAATGTGACAGCTGCACTACTGATTGGCAGGCCACACAGAATTCTTTATTGAACTTAAATGTTCATTACCTGAACATACTGGCAAGGTCAAGTCAAACGAACGTCACTGAAGTGAAGAAAATTTTGGACTTAAATCTACACCCTTTGAAGTTCTATATCATGTGTATTGCATGCATGCATGCACACACCTATAAAAACAGAATAATGTTGAGAAAAGCAATTTCAGGAGAGAAATCAATACATTTTGTTTCAAAGCACAGAATTTGTTTGACAAAGCACAGAAGGCACGATTTCTTCCATCAATAAGGTATTCATTTTGTCATAAAATGGAAGTGTTATCAAGACCTGAAGTATGACTAAAAATTAACATTCTTTTTAGCAAGTATTCCTGATACTGTAGTAATCAAAGTTATCACCAGCCATTACGCGAGCGAACACGTGTGCCAAAATGCTTAAACAGAGTTCACAAAATTAAATACTGACAGACGCCCACTTCCACATTATGATGCAAAGCATAATCACATTCTTAATCATGAAAACATTACTATTTGGCTATATCATAAATAGTTAAGAAGAAATTAAGAATTATTTGCTCATTTTATTATGACCAAGCAACATAAAAAAAACTATTCCCCCACCACCCCCCAAAAGAAAAAAAAAACTAACAAATCGTGACTTTGAATGCTCAACAAGTCATTAAGGCAAGCGATACCAGCCCTCTATTCAACATCTGCTTGAGGAACTTTCCATTCAAGCCAGACCTACAGACAGATTATGAGGTTTTTCCCTGGCCTCCCTTTAGCCATTAAAGCATCAATAGACCAGCAACACAGCAACCTTCTCGTAAGCCGCACCCACATAGCAGCTTCCACATACAGCCTTAGACTCCAAAGACAGCTGTTCCATTCTATGCAAAGCCACACCGGACAGGAGAGACAGGGCTTGGCTTGTCGTGGCTAAGTGACATCCGCCCAAACAATGAACGTACACAAGATGAACCCGATAAGCCATTGTTTTGCCTCACAAGGGAGAGACGGAACAGCTGTCGGGTGCCGGTACATTCTCCAACTCTGGCAGAGGCAAAAAAAAAAAAACAACAAGAAAAAAAAAGAGGTCCCCTGCACTCGAAAGAAAAACAAATTCCAGGTGTAATTATGCTGAGCAGCAGGAAAAAGTACGGCACTTCCTGGAGTCGGGCAGTGATGAAGACGGCTCTCCAGACACTCGCTCATTCCTCCTTATTGCATTCTGCCCAGGAAAGAGGAAATGTTTTCTGGAGGGGGCGGCTTTCATAGACGACAAAGTCGTTACTCATGCACCATAGACATCCTCCCATCCCCTCCTCTACTGCCAAACCCCACTTTCAATTCCCTCCTCCATTTAATTGCGATCGCGGCTCTCGTGCCACGTGCGGCAGGAAAGAGCCAGCGCATCCACGTGGAACTCGAAAGAAAAAAATGGGGGGTGGAGGGGTGGGGGGGGGGTGATAAACAAGCAGACTGCCGGCTCCGCTCGGCTTTCAGAACAAACAAAGAGAGCTGCAGCGGGGAGCAGTTTACGCCATCGCACAGTTGCAAAAGCAAGGCCTGCTCAAGATACAGTGACCTTGATAGCACAGCCGCCCCCTCCTCACCAAGGCTAGCCCACGCTCGCTCTGGAAGTCAGCGAAGTGCGTCATAGTGCCTCGGGCCGTCCATACGTAACGTCCTGTTATCACGAGATAAAGAAAGTGAAAGCGGCACTCTCGAGGTCCCGCTTCTGCTCCTTTACTTTTTTTCTTGATCTCGAAATCCTGCTCCTTTAGTACTCTTTTTATTTCTCACGTGTTTTTGCTTCTGAAACAACTCTACTGGCACGTGGTCGTAGTGAAAGTGAAACCTGGTAGAGATTAAACCCGGCGCTTTCTTTTTTGCAGAAAACAAAGAAAGAACAAGGAGTTTAAATAAAGTTGGCAAAGGAAACACATCAGCAAGCCATTACTTAATATTTATAGATGTCAATATTTTATTACACATTTTTCAGTTACAAGTGAACATAATCCTAAGTACCATTGCGTGACCAGTATTAATTTGCTGGACTTTTTTTTTTAAAACGAGAACATTTTCAACACTCGAGTTACATTTCATATGATGTCAGTGTCGTGGTTTCTTTGCATTTTGCATAATCCCTAACGAACCTGTGCCTTAACTCGATAGCTTTAAAATGGTTTTTGATTGTGTGTAGCCAAATTTCTTATGTGTCACAATAGACTTCAATTGCCCTAGCTATTTCATCTGTGGATTTACACGGTGTATTTCTCTGGGAAGCAGCAGTATATATTGCAGCTATATTTACTGGAGGTGTATTTTAATGCACAGCTTAACATTTCAAGACCTCGGAAACCCTTTACATGTCCGACTAAAAAACTGCTAAACTCGGATGAGCGAAATTCTCTTCGGGCAAAAAGCTACGCTATAGCAACTGTTCAGAATATTCCTTTTCGTTACGTAACCACAGTTTCTTTTTTTAACCAAAAATAGGCAGAAATTAGAAATCTTGGAAAAGTTGATTATGTATGAAGTACACACCTACATAATTCATCAATAAAACAGATACCACAATTACGTAAGCTAGTCTATAGCTACCTTCATGGGAAAAAATCTTTAGGTATATCAGTATGCTTTGTTGTTACACACCAAAATATTTGTTATCGCGACTTCTGCAACATTGGCAAAGTAAATACTTGATACCAAATGTAAAATAATAAGGCATGTTTATAAAGTTTAAATACTTACAGAAGTGCAGTTAATAGTATTATGGCATCTGCTTTGAATGTGTATTTTTAGCACTGAACTCCCTGCTCTGATTTTCTTTTCTTTCGATTGAGCACTTTCCCACAACTTGAGAAAGAATTTCAGGGACTAAATCAAACATAGACCTGTTCACAGCAGTCACTTTGTTGAAATCAGTTCAGCACTTTCTTAATAAGAACACCTTTTCGCTTAAAATAATCTGCACATAAAACTCGGAATTTACCACAAGTATGCAAAAACTGAAAAGCGCAACCATGGGTGCTTGTCAGCCTGCAAAGAGTACCCTTGCCTTAAAAAAATCTGGGTTACTAAACCAACAACTTTTAACAACAGTCTAGTGGCACAGCCCACACCCTTTTTGCAAGCCTGGTTAAAATTTGCGCATAGATTTTCCACTCGTCGCGTAACCTGAAGCCAGCTGCTTTTCACGCTCGACGGAAAACGAGAGTTACACACGCAATTGTGCCACAGGCGCTGCCAAGAACAGCTGCAACACCGATCACGCAACAACACGTCTATGTGGTGTAAAAGCACAGAAAACTAGGGTAACTGGCAGGACTTTCTAATAGATGTCTATGTAGACTACCCAGAACGTAACGAAACAAACAGAAAACTTCTGCTCTCATTTTCACTTGTTTAGCAGTGTCGGCCGGTGGTTTCATTACCGGGAATACCAGCACAAATCAGTGGTTACATGTTGCCAGGAATTCAAAGCATAAAAATATCATAGTTTTGAACTAATGAAACTTCTCCGGGTTCCATGACAAACTGTAATAACAATTTTCTTCTTTTCTGGGTGGCAGTAAATTCCTTTTGAAGCACCTTCTTTTTTTTCTTGCGGCAAATGAAATATTTTCTTCTTTGCCTGTAGCCTTATCAGACAGTATGCAAGACGAAAGTTTTGTTCTATTTCAAGAAGCAGAGAAACCAGTAGGGCTTTTCTGTTTCAGAGTTGGTGCTCCATAGCTATTTTCTCATATAAATTTCCAGGTACTTTCTATCTAATGATTTCAATAACACAACAACAATTACTATTGTTGTTATAGAGTGGCTGGAAGAAGGCAGCGCTTAGAACAACAAGATCTAAGGAGTCAAGGACACAATCATTGCATCCAAGGCTGGCGAGAGAAGACTGAAGTGGTTCTGGCCACGAAACAAGGCAAGATGAGAACTACCATGTAAACTCGTATAGTAGCCACACACCGGATTCACACGAAAGTTAAACAATACGCCTCTCCTTCAGATTGTGCAGCTAGATTTATTTATAGCGTGAAACTCAAGTTGAGGTTTGTTCATCTTTCCACAGATCAAGCGGACCTAATAACCTTAAAAGAATAGGCTATACAGGAACAACAAAGCATTATGCCACCATTGTCTGGTGTGTTCATTTGCAGCTGGTAGTCATACTTGATGCATTTTCAAGATGCAACAAGTGTATGCTTTACAAGAAAATTATGAAGCACAGACAGTGAGTAAAATGGCCACGTTTAAAATATGTTGCTTCAGCATTAAGATGCTCATAGTTAGTTTGATCCTAGGCCACAAGATCCAGAACGGTGTCGGGGAGAAACATGAAAAGATAGATGTGCAAGTTGTTATTGATAATGTCAACACGCACTAATGCACGACTTTTGATATCTTTTGCAAATAATGCATAAAGGTAAACTCATTATAACGAATTTCCATCTTACACGAAAATAACTTCATGATAACCGAAACTTCGTTATAAACATATATTGCTACCGAAACTTCGTTATAAACGTATATTCCTAACACTGTATGTATTGCAAGACTATTTTTCGTTTACTTCATTATAACCGATATTTCGTTATATCGAGGTTTCAGCGTATACACTTTATTCTAAGCGAAAAACATATGTTGCCATTTAAAAAAAACGAGAGAGAGAGAGAGAGGGGGGGGGGGCACAGATATTGAAAAAGTCTATACAGCACATTGGAGAGCTTAGCAAGAACAAATTAGTGGCCCACATAAACTACTAACTGTGCCTCTGCAAGCTGCCTCGGGTCATTAACTAATTAGAGCAGTAACTTATGCCATCTCAATACCAGCCGATCAGATTCATGCACAAAAGGCCACGTGTTCACTTTGGCTTGGAGAGCAAGTACGACTAACAAGAACCCCGTAAAATGCCAGTAAAGAATCCAGAGAATAAGTTCTAAACAGGCCGGATTCAAATGCCCAAGCATGTATGCCCTGAACATGCAGCAGTGTTGCAGCTGTTCCATGCTATGAGAAACGATTAATTTCTCATGAACTGACAGACCGGATGAGAGAGTCGGAAAAAAAATGGGAAAGGCACAACCGTCGTAAAAGTCAACGCAGTGATGTCATGCCACAGCGACGCAGTACAGCTGAAAACAATATGAAGTGACGATATCACACATATGTGCACTTGCGCTGCCCATCTATCATACGTCTTTTTTTATAGCAGTGTTTTTTTTTTTTCTCTCTAACATGAAATATTTCTTTACGCAATCAGGGCCTCCATGCCAGCCTTTGCTATGGCCAGTTCTACAATGAAATGTGATCATTCCTGGCAATGAGACACTAGACTCAAATGAAACCTACTGCCTCCAAATGCTCCTTTAGACTTGACAACATTTTTATACTCAATGTTATCTTTACCCAGTCATATTAGAGACTGTTATATTTTCAATGAAATAACATGGCAACTTGAAATAACACAGCCCATATTAAGGACACTGCTGTTGCAATAAATATTTGCACACCGCTGAACACGTCGTCATGACGTTAGTGAACAAGGCAAACACCAAATTTACATGTGCAACTTTCATGTTCATCACTGCCATCGCTGTATATCACATGGGACAGTACTGATAGAAAACTTTGCCATCAGTTTAATGTGGTAGCACTCAGAGAACTGACAAGCATAAAAAAGACAAAACAAGCTGTTTTGAACTATATTTATCATGTAGCTCTTTAAAACTAGGCCACGTGTATTAATTTTCCCTTTAAAAAAACATTCACCACATTAGGCTCTATGTAATTTTTTTTTCCTAAGCAATGTGACAACATTTTAAGGTAATGACTTAAACGCAAACCAGGACAGACCACAAAGAAGAGATGTGACAAGCACTGGCACTGTGCCTGTCTCATCTCTTCCTTGTGGCCCATCCTGGTTTATGCTAAAGTACCTTAAAGGTTATGTACCAACTAGGCCCAACCGAAGTTTTATAAAAAAAGATGCAACAACAGCCCTACTGTATTCTCGCGATTTCACTCTGTGCAGCTTATCTATACACGTCACAAATAGAATGCTGCAACGTACCTTGCTGCCACTGCCTCTGCTCTCGTACATCCATCCCTTGTAGAGGAACAGTGCTTTGAGAGCATATCTCTGTGCAAGGCTCCAAAGAACCCAAAGCACCACGCTGGTCACTCCACTCGCCGCCAACCGCGGCAGAAGGGCCGTCGACGCACCCGCCGCAGTCTTCTGGCTGGATATGACCGACGCCAGTCGCAGAGTGAACCCGCCATCGCGTTCAAGCAGCGAGAAGCCAGTCACTATGGAGAGCAAGAGGTACAGGCTCCGGTAGGAGGACGGGTACACGCCGTTGTAGAGGTTGGTCAAAAAGCGAGCCACACGCTTCTTCCACGAGCGCAAGCCGCTCTGCCACACGAGCAATAGCACTTCACGGTCATAGTTGATGTTGACACCTTCGTGGGTCACTGTGAAGCTGAAGGCCACAGCCTGATGTGCTTCCGCCATAGTGGCTGTGGACCCCCTTCTGTAACGAAACAATGTGCGTGGATTAGGATATTGTTACGAGGCACTGTGCATCAGTTGATGACTATATCCAGCAACAAAGAGATAAAAAAGGTGGCATGCTGCATGAAATGCTGCCAGCCATTCCGTGACACAGCTCCTAGTAAATATAATATATTCGCTTCTGTCTCTCCCGTGTATTCATGATACTGGTAACAGTATCGTACATGTACTACAGCTTTCTCGGGGTCATGTCCCAGCTATCTGTTTAAGGCATGTGGTAGACCAGAGTTAAGTTACTAGTGAGTAGTGGCACGTCATACATTCCTAGAAGCTTTCATGCTTAAAACTGGTTACAGGCAAATTTGATAGATGCAAATATGATTGATGAACCAGTGCATATCACAACATAAGTGCACACATCTGGAAGGCACAGAGTCAGTGCCTGAAAGTCATTCAGACTCCTTCAACAAGAGCAACTATTGGGCAAGTTGGTTTTCCTTCAGTTTTCATGTTCCTTCATGCAATCAATTATATTAGTCATCAAGTGATGAATGAATCAGCCTGCTGAGACATAATCCAGTTGAGAACAAGGCAGCTGCAATACAATATCCAATTGCCATCAGAGATGTTAAAGTGTTACATACCCAAACCTCCCTTTAATTAACAAAATTTTACTGATACTCCACAAATGTTACCAAGCTTCTGCATTTGAGAATGAGGATGAATGAGTGACTTAAACAGGTGAAACTCATAAATGAATGAACTGCTGAGGCATTCATTGAAATGCTGAGGCAGTCACAAGGAATCAAAATTAAACTCGGCATGGCAGGCATCTTCAAGGGGAAAACAAATAGTGCAGCCATGCGTGTGGGTTGCATGTCAATGAAGTTAGTTTACATATATTGCACAATGACATGGTCACAATACCTGAAGAGGAGTACCATAACTGCGTCGTTAGTATATTGAGACAGCGAAAATGATGTGCCGGTGCGCTACATGACGAAACCAAAACAGCACGTTACCGCTAGAAGCACGGCAGATGCAACGAATTTCAATGGGCACAGCCCAGGTAGAGCTAGGGCACCTGCGTTTCTCTAGCAAATCAACGCAGCTCGCAACAAAATTGTCGGGGTGCGTCCGAAAACTTTCAGCTTCGCGCGCATGGGAAAGAGCGGCCGTGCACACGTGGTGCCGCAAACCAGCGTCAGAGCTCGACGTCAGCACGCATGTGGAAGCGCAGCCGACGGTTCCATGAGAATGTGTCCAGCGAACCGAAAAACAAGGGAGCAGGAAACCTTTGGCGTTCTCACCATTAGTATTCGACCAGCTGCCCGGCAGTCATAACTACCTGGCCGCGTCTTTCTTTTCCTCGTGTACTGAGCACGCACCCTGCTTAATAGAGCTGAGGTGGATCTTGGTGGAACATTGACACGTTTTGGCATCCAGCCGATGTGCGCACATGAACGAAGAAAAACAGCCCATTAAAAAAAAGATAACGAGAGAAGTGAGGAGTGATGACCCGACGCACCTTTGGCTCCCCGATGCGGCAGGAAGAGATCGCTGGGCAGGTACTACTACTAGGGAGGCTGGTTGTCGTAGCGGCGACGCACACAGCAAGGGTACGCGACCAGAGAAGTAAAAAGGGCAATGGTAGTAGTGGCCTTGCACGCGGACGGAGGAGAGGAATCCACCGACGGGTTTTCCTCGCGGAGACGACAAAATAAACAAGAACAAGCGATAAATAGAGAGCGAGCGTGCGACCTACTCCCCTCCCCCCGGCGATTGCGGCCCGTGATAGAAGGGCCGTGCGCTTACGTCCACTGCTTACGTCGTTAGAACGCCCTCCCCTGACCCTCCGCGCTGCCCCTCGAAGGGGCGTCAGGTGCGTAGACGCACGAGACGCGGCAACAATGCAAGGTGGCGGTCGTTTTGATGAGAGCAGCAACTACGGCCCCGCTGCCGTCTCGCGGGTTGTTATTAGGCGTGTGGCTCTGCGCTGACGAAACCGACTGCGCGCTGCGCTTCGGAGACGATCCCGCGATCGTTGCATGCCCCTCGGCGTTCGAGTAAATTGATCCGTTCGGTTGATGACACAACGCAAGGCGTTTCTTGGAAACGAACTTTAGCCGCCGGTGAAGAAACTGAACGCCTCGTCGCTGGGACAAAAAAAAAAGGCGACGCGAGGAACGCGGAGAGGGCCAGCGTACCAACGTGATGAAGCTCCTCGGTAGCTTTGCGGCGGAGCCCAACCTACCGGAGGCAGGCGGTGCAGCTGCGTTGCGTGTGGTGGGGGACCTCGAAGACTTTTGGAACGACGTCAAGACGCCGGTGGTCGACGCACCGCCGCGCCCGCCGGTTTGAAGGTGCCTGCTGGGCGCGGGATGCGCAGCTGTCGATCCGAGCACGCTGCTGCGACACATGCACCGCGCCGCCGCCAACGCACGTTTAGTGTAGTTGGCTACAGCTCGGCTAGCGGGGCGCGACGACGGCACAAAACAAACACACCGGTACCCGGAAATAAGCGCACATGCGTCGCTCGCCCGCCAGCGTCGACGCTGACGGCGCTCGCCAAAACACCAGTGATCCTATGCTAGGACAGTAGAGTTTCACAATATATTCTTTTAACTGTCTAGCTGCGCCGGTTGGACAGGTTTCGTATTTCACAATCATCATTCGCGCTCTGTTCAAACCTAAACTAAATGAACTCCAGTAATCGTCAGCAGCCAATCAGGCGACGTAGGGGCGGGAACTTTAAAAAGAACAGGACCGGTATTCTCCTTTCAGCTAGATCGCGTCAGGTCGACCTACTCAAGCCCGCTGTTAGTATGTAGGACATACTAATAAGTAAATAGAGTCCATTCTAGCATGTTCCATTAATCTGCCTAATCAGGGTAAATCTTTGAATATTAGTCAATGTTCTTGTTCAAACATGAGCATTAATTGTTATTCAGATAGCCCTATATTGTGCATAACACAACCCGAATTGAAGCCTGTAAATCCTCTACATGTGAGCTAAACCTTTCTCAGTTGTTTGCAGTGAATAGCAGAATTTGCACACTGCCAAACATATTTCTAATGCTTCCCTACCCCTTTCAAACACTGCGATACAATTTATTCAACAGCAGAGCCAACTCCACACTACTTGTTTACAGGCTCCGAGTCATTACTGCACAAAGTGCATATATGGTTGCAGGCCGGCACTTGCACAACTTGCTCGAAAAACTAGGTGGTTCAGATACGCACACTCTGCATATTGATATGTCGCTGTTGTCATCGACGTCCGGCAGCGCCGCATATCTGACCCGGAACCTCCCCAATAGGCGCACGAAAGGTGAAGTGTGCGCGTTATCTCCCAACACATCCTTGACACTTGCCGTCTAATCTAAACGACGCCTTCAGCACATGACAAGTGCACGGGGCCTTTGCTTTTCTGACTCTCTTTTTTTTCTTCGAGACACGACTCGCGTGGATGTGCACCTTGTAGACTAGCATGTTTTATCGCAAACTACAAGTGAGCGCTCGAGCACAGCAGAAATAGGCGCTCAAAGGTGAAGAGGTTGTGAGCCAAACCACGAGTTCACGAGCTGTGTACGAGAGCCCGACGTCTGATAACGAATGCGGTCATTGAGATCACACTTTACAAGACTACTCCCGCAACTGTTTTAATGACAAGCAGGAACGTACGCGAGATCTTGGTAAACAAACTGCAGTTTCAAGTTTTCCTTAGAGCCACGTCTAATCTGTCCTATTGCCATGGTCTTATTTACTTATCATACTAGATCTCTGATATAGCTTTCTTTTCTATTTCTATAAAAGAATCAGCCACAAAGTTACAAACCTACAAACGGCATGTTTATTTGCACTTTCAATAAATGGCCTTTGCCGTGGGGCAGCCCGAAGAGATGCATCATCGGGAAGTGCCTTGATGATCACCGGAAAAACTTCATCAGAAAAAAAAATCCAGTCCCAAAGGCCTCTTCTTTTTAATAGCCATAACGATCCTGAAATGAAAAAAGGTGTGCAGGGGCTTCAGAGATACGCAGTATCCGTAGCACGGTAGTACCCCGTATGCTCAAACCCTTCCCATTTTGAAGCAAGTTCAAGAAAGGCTCTTCGTCCTTACCGTGAGCACGGTTCACTTTCTCTGTTAGTGAAGTGCAGAGAAAAAGTGAGAAAAAACAAGGCATGCTTGTTAGTGATCTCGTGGAGAAGAGCAAACAAGTGCAATGACATAGAAAAATGAGCATACGAGACACATACGATACGCATATGAGAATATGCATACGAGAAATACGATACAAAGCAAAGCAAGAAATATGTTGCAAAGATAAGCTGTACTATTTGAAGCAAACACTTCCCTACAAAAATTACTACAGAGAGCTCTGATTCTACAATCGTTCAGCTATCGTGATGACAACGGGTGTTAGAAATGGATTTGTCTAGTCTTCGTATTCGTCTTCAGGCATTCTCACAACGTCTTGAGCCGATCTCACCCAGCTCTTATCTTTCTACATTGTCAAACAGTCACACTTCTCTCAATGTGGGAATACAAAAAGTTTTAATTTCAAATTGATGCATTTATAACAAAATGTTCAGTTGAAACATTATTGATTTGCAAAGCCATAATGCCACTGGAGATCCAAACCAGAGAGTTCAGGGGAAGATGAAGGCCTGAAGTGATGAAAAGTTGATGAACTGGGAATGTTCATCAATTGGCAGGGAATGCTGCTGGAACATTGGCTCCAGCAAAATTCCCTGTTCAACAATTTTTCATCAATTAAGGCTGCTTGAAGACAGAAGAATGAAGTTTAGACAAATCCATGTACTACCCATTATTCCCATGAAGACAAAATCTCCACATTTTTCAACCCTTGCACGCAACTGAAGCGCCTGGGTTACCTCCATTCACAAAAAAGTTCTGGTATTTTACAAGCCAAAACCGTGGTATGATTATGACTTGCACTATGGTGAACGACTTTGGATTAATTTTCCCACTCAGCGTTCTTTAACGTAGGCCAACTCCGGCGATTTTTCGAGGTCGATGGATCTCAGTGAAATTCGCTGGGTACGTTCCTTTGCACGTTTCCGTCATTTATGCCAAATTACAGGCTTGAGACATGCGCAGATTGTTTGCAAATGAATTTTAAAGATTGTCTGCAAACGCCCTCCTGGCTTCCCACAATTACAGTCGAATCCCGCTATAACGAATACCGCTACAACGAAATTTCCGCCACAACGAATAATTTTCGATTCCCCGTCAGCCGCCCATAGAAAACAATGCGAAAAATGTCTCGTCATAACGAATACTTTTTCTGGGTATTTCCGCTTGAACGAAGTTTTCGCAAGTGCCACCACATAAGGAAAAGGAGCTTGCCTAGGATTGCCGCGAAATTCCGCTAGAAATTCGACCATTTCTCGTTGCCAGAGCCGTGCGGCCGCATCGCAAGACACGTGTCTTCATCGGAGACATGCTTTCTGCCACCTCACGCACATCCCGGTAAATTTTTCGCCATTGAGATGCTCTGCGACAGATCGTCCATCCGCCATGATGCTGCCGGCGGATTCTATGCGCGTGCGGGCCGCGGAAGAATCGTTGATGAACTCCCGCCATTGTTTTGACGTAGCACTCAAAACAAAACTACTGCTCGTCTTCACAAGACCTGCGATCGTGAATGACATCCATGGCGTTTTGAAGGCACACGCGCCGCCAGCGCGCACCTAGTCCAAGCGTAACTGCATTCTGCCGCAACCGCTGTGAATACAAATGCGGTCGTGTCGACGCGACCACGGGCGACCACGAAAGTACGCGCGCATCCATCGAACGTACGCGCACCGACTCAATGCAATGCTGCGGCCAAAACCACGGTAGACGCGATCAGAGATAGCAACGACGCAGCTCTGAAGGCACATGCACGGCCAGCGCGCACAGATTGAAAACGGAACTACCGTCGCTACCGTTTGCCGGAAGCGCTGCGCAGAAAACCGCGGCAGAGACCGCCGTCGCTATCGTCGCGATTATCGATAGCGAATATGCTGAAGTACGCAGCTAACACACCGGAAGAAAGATTAAAGGCAACAAAGTCGTAAAACGACACGAAGCGTTTTGACTTTCCTTTCTCTCGCTTATGACTGTGGTAGTGCGGAGCTTCGGCACTTCGTTTTCACTTCGCCTCTACCGAACTTTGGCACGCTCCTTCGCGGCGCTACGCGCTCGGCACGCTTCGAGGGTAGCCTGCATATAGTATTTGCTCGTGTATAACCCACGTGTATAACTCGCCTATTGACGCAAAGCCGCCTTCATTGCGTTGCCGTGAAGCCAACTTGCGCAACGAAATTCGCGTATAACCCGCACCCCGAGTTTAGCGCTAAATTTTCTGTATATTTTGTGCGTGTTATACGCGAGAAAATACATAATAATAATAATAATATCTGGGGTTTAACGTCCCAAAACCACCATATGATTATGAGAGACGCCGTAGTGGAGGGCTCCGGAAATTTCGACCACCTGGGGTTCTTTAACGTGCACCTAAATCTAAGTACACGGGCCTCAAACATTTTCGCCTCCATCGAAAATGCAGCCGCCGCGGCCGGGATTCGATCCCGCGACCTTCGGGTCAGCAGTCGAGCGCCATAACCACTAGACCACCGTGGCGGGGCACGCGAGAAAATACATTCACACGGTGTGCGGCCAAGCGCGTCCGAGTTAGCGACAGTTAAATGCAAAGGACAATGCATGCGCTTGCTGGGACCAAAGGACGAGTCATGATCATCAGATATTCCTAACTTTTGTGGTATATAGATGAAATTTCGCTGCAACGAAATTCCGCGACAACGAACTTTTTCGCGCGTCCCGTCAATTTCGTTGTAGCGGGATTTGACTGTACTGGCAACACTGCGTCTGTGACGTCAGTATTGGCAAGGCGGCGGAAGTGACGCAGCCGAGGGCACCGCTAACTTCGGCGCTTAGGCCGCTACAGCGAGCGTCTGCTGTCCACAAGGCAACAGACAGCGTTGGTTTGGCCGGCGCTTCGCTGGTCGTCCCGGCTGTCACAGTTTTCATACTCCGCGCCGGCGTGACCGGCATGCCTTGCACGACTTCCGGTTCGGTCGTAACAACGTCTACGTCATACGTAGACAGTACACTCGGTTGGGTTTCGGTTTCGGTGTTGCGCTTTTTTGCCTATTTAAAATTATTCTCCAATTTGCCGAGTATTTCTGCTATCGGGCCCGTAACAGGAGCGTCTCAGGAACATAAAAGCACCATTACTTTGACATGGCCAAAAAATCGCCGGAGTTGGCCTTTAACGTGCACCTACCTATCAATCTAAGTGCATGAGTGTTTTTCAGCACAACACCATAACCGCTAAGCTAACGTGGTCGGTGGTAGGTTCTAAGAAATAGTACAGCTGTGGTGACTTGCTACACTCTAAGAAAAAGTCGAGTATTTGGGGAGTATTTCTGCTACACAACAATAATCGTCATCCGGCTTGCTCCCGTTTCCTTTCTTGCAAACCCGGCTCTCGTCACTTTCCTATAAAGAACACTATGTCACGCTGATAACACGTGCGCCGTTCGTGACCATGAAGTGCCGGGACCGTGGTGATAACGCGAGGAAAGTACGCGCAGTGGATGACGATTATTGTTGTGTAGCAGAAATACTCCCCAAATACTCGACTTTTTCTTAGAGTGTATGTCAATCTCTTCAATCTATTCATACAAGTGCTCTGTCACTGTCTTTTACCACAGTTACCAGCACAAAAAAACAAAAAACAAAGAAGGTTGCCCTTCACTCCATCACACAACATTTAATTCATGAACTCTCCATAGTTTTCTTAATGCACAAGATAGAGTTGCCCGCTTACAATGCTGCAAATATAAGTTGCTCTAACTCCAACTGATTACTTCTGGAATGTACACAAAGATCGCCAGGTCTTATCAAAGCACCGCATATTTGCGTTTCCTCGAAAGTACAGACGGGCCTACATGCGAAGGCTATTATCGCATTTTGGCATCGATCGTCAGCTCATCACTGGAGGGTCAGTAATGTAAGGTTAGCCACTTTGCACTGTGCCTTTGGTGCTCTTTTGCCACTTTGGCGACATCACTACTAGGGTCATCAGAGACAAGTGCATGCATTTTAAAGGGACACTAAAGAGCAAAATAATATTTCTCATGTTTGTAAATTATTCTTACACAATACCAAAAACACTACGTCTGCTGTGAGAAGACGCTTGGTAAGCGAGAAAACGTGCAAAAAGAAAATATGCGGGTGGCGACACCACCCTGAAGTTCTCGCGCCAATCGCCATGACATCATAGATTTTGACAGCATCTACTAGGGCTTACGTAGTTCTTAATCAGTAAAAATGAAGTACATTGTCTTCTGAGGAAGTCAGAGGGTTAACATACTAAGCTTCAGGAAATTTGGTTGAGTCAATATGGCCAAAATATGAGAAAAACATACTTCGAAGTCCGCGACATCGCCATCGAATATTTTAGTGCGAAATTTAAAAGTGAGACTTTCAACATTGATTTTCTCATGTATTAATAAACCTCTGGTGGTGAAATAAACAACACTAGAGTTCTCAGAGTATAATTTATCAATCTTAACTAATTTACTATTTCACTATAGTGTCCGTTTAAAACAGAATTGCAGGTCCTTCAGCCGCTGCGAACCAAGGCAAAATTTTTAGATTGCAATAGTTTTTAAAAAGTTATCACCAACACAAGAATCTATGCCCTCGCTATCATGCGCCGGATTCTTATTATAAGTGATAACACAGCACATGGGAGATACCCGGATGCGATACTGCGCTCTCACAAGGTTTATTGAGGCTAAGATGTAAACCGCCACTGGATCTATGACAACTAGTAATTCCCGCATTTGTTCAGGGAGAGTCTACTTGCAGCTCAACAGATCGGAGTCCCGTGACCTGGGAGAAAATGTCACATGACGTCATTGGTAGTGCAGTACGTCGCTGTCGACCTGGCTCCGACAGCAGCGATGCTGGGAAAACAGTGAGGTCCGTGAAGCAGCACGTCATAGGTACTGGCCCTCCCCAATGACAAGGGCCAACCACCGACACTGGCAAAATAGCGATACTTATGCAACTCCAGGCAGAACCTTGCCTTTCGTTTGAACTGTACAGCGGTGGTACGATGTCGTACGTGACGTTTCTGTTCAGGTCACGTAACACTGACCTGTTGAGGTACAAATACTGTGTGCTACAATGTGCAAACACTGACATGCTTGAACAGATATCCAAACCACCAGGTCGGGTAAGATCTATTGTAAGGACCTTATGTAGACTAAGAATCTGCCTTTACTCCTTGAGTATAGAAGCGCTTTGTGAACAGAAATTTGTTAGCGTGAATGACAAGGCACTTTGAAAAGAGAAAGCATGCATGGACAGGTAAAGGCACAATGAAACACACTTATGCTGATGCAAGCATGACCTCTCTGCCTTCTAATGAATTCTCACTCTCTTTCTCTCTCTTATGCTATAATAAAGCTCTCTTAAATAGCATCGCCCAAAGACAGCGTATGGAACATGCGAACGCAAGCACTTTATGCTATACTCAAGCTGTCCATTTGCCACGATATTCGCTTTACGCAATGCCTCCGCGACTGCTCATGTCTCTACTGAATCAAATGCCCTTTCGCTATCTATGAATGGCATGTGAGAGGTTCGCCATGCTCCAGAGATTTCTCAATTACCTGTTCAAAGGCATGGATATCATCCATCGTAGAATACCCTTTCCTGAATCCAGCCTGTTCACTTGGTTGATTGAGCCTAGCGAACCTGCCATCTTGCCTGAATTCCTTAATTCACAAATTACATCATCGTCACTCGTAAAAATGTCATTTTCACTTTTCACGCAATAATGCCTGCCTCTGTATCCAAGCAGCAGAACAATCCTGGCACTCCAATACTATGTGTGTACTATGTAACGAACAACTCCCCTAGTGCAGAGAAAAAAGGCCAGACTATCTCAGACACGCACACACAAAATATTTTGTACAAGTGTGATTAGAGACGTATACACAACAGAACGATGCTAAGGGAAGTACACAGGAACTTATCTTTTATGTTATGTGCAGTGCTGGTTGAATGAAGTGCAAATTAATGCTAATTAGAGTGGAAGGTAAGGAAAACAAGATTGCACATGCACAAGATGGTTAGATCGTATGCTTCAGGCCAGAGGAAAACGTCTAGGCAAGCTTAAAGAAACGGTTGTTATACAGATCTCTCTGGCATTCGCATACGTATGGTACTTAACAGCAACAACGTGGGAAAGCAAATGAAAATACTGCAACCATATGACTTTAGGAAGTGCAGCTAGGAACAACCACCACCACACCTCCCACCAGTAACGACCACTGTAGGCTTTAATTCTCCTTCATCATAGACATACACTCTAAGAAAAAATCGAGTATTTGAGGAGTATTTCTGCCACACAACAATAATTGTCATCCACCTCGCGTACACCTCGCGCTATCACTGTGGTCCCAGCACTTCCCGGTCACGAACGGCGCGCGCGTTATCAGCGTGACATAGCATTCTTGATAGGAAAGTGACGAGAGCCGGGTTTTCAAAAAAGGAAATGCGAGCAAACCAGATGACGATTATTGTTGTGTGGCAGAAATACTCCCCAAATACTCTATTTTTTCTTAGAGTGTAGTCTGCAGGTTAGTAAAGGAACACTTCTGAGAATCTATTTGTTTATAACGACATTCTTATTCTGATAGTCCAGACTGCTTTAACACTACAAAGCTGCACGCACTTTTCTGGAAAAAATATGCCACCACGCTGTTTACCAGTACAGCGCTGGACATTCATCGACATCGATAGCATGGGACAACTTTGAATATGCAATGTCAAGCATTGCTCTAACTGATACTGGCTATACAATCAGCGACATAGGGGGCTGCCTAAATTCCTCTATAAAGGGAAATTTTAAATGATGAAGGCACTAGAAGATTGAGCGATTTCACTCCCAAAGCAGCCAAACTGAATAACAGTCTTGTCAAGTGCGCAGCTGCATGCACATGTATATACTTGCATGTGGCCCGGTCAGTCTACGGTCATCTGTCGCTGCAGATGAACAACAGCGCGGTCAATTCACACACCAAATCTTCCGCCCTCGCAAACTCAAACCAAAGATGACCACGCTCCACTGGCAGACTGATCACAGCTGCAGGTTTCTTTACAACTGTCTATCTATCTGCACTTCCATATTTTCTGGATAACTATTCGAACCACCCTCGCAATTTGACGAAAAAAGCTTGTATATATGCAAGTCTCACATGTATCCAAGATGCACCACACTTAACTGTCAGCAAAACCAAACAATGCATGCTCACAGACTCAAAGTGAAATGCCGTGCTTACCCAATTAAGGGCGTGAATTTTCCATTAAAAATTCTTTTCTTACAAGCCGCACACTTCAGCCAGCATTCTCTCCTTGTAGTCACCGAAAGCCACATTTATTTCAATTTTCATTTATATTAAAAAATCTCAGATTCGTTGGTCCCACAAACAGCATTAAAAAGCTATCCGACAATGACAATGACAAATGGCAAGTTTGAAAGAGTTTTCCTGCTACTATGAAGATGGAGGGTCCTACAGGTTTCGTCTTCCCCTGATTCTGAAACTGAGGAGCCAATCTACTTTATTTCTAGGAAAACGGGCTGTGGACAAGACATGATATTGCGAATGAGCTCTGCGGAATCCCTTAAGGTGGTGGAAGGGTTGCGAAAGGGATAACTGACAAGCACCCGTTTGTAGCACGAAGCCACAAGGAAATCTATACGGATTTCTCGGAAAGGAAAGCTTCTTAGTTGAAGAAAATTCGTTCTGGAACGGGGATCGAACCCAGGACCAACACCTTTCCGGGGCGGTCAATCTACCAAGCAGGCTAACCAGGACGCTAGCAATTGGCACCACGAGGAAGAATTACCATATTTACTCGCATAACTTGCGCACTTTTTTTCGCGAATTTGGAGCTCCGAAGAGGGGTTGCACAAATTACGCGGAGATTTCGCGAACACATCTGAAATAGCGCACAACATATAGTCCTAACGTGCGCGGTATAATACATGAAAAAAGAAAATAAATTATAGCGCAAATAAAGGGTACTTCTTTATTTAACAGAATTACCACGTACTTTATGACCAGCCAGATCTGGTCATGCACGGTCTAGTCGGAATCACTAGTTGAGAAGTCCGCCTGAGAATAATCGCCGTGGCCGCTGTCACCACTCTCCCAAAGCGCATCGTCCTCGGTTTCGTCGAGCGTGTTCAAAAGCCCCGTCTTGTTGAAGCTCTTCTGGACAACGCTGGGAGAAATGAGGCCCCACGGCGATACCGGTGGACCTAAGCTCTCGCACATATTTGAAAAGGTATTCTTCAATGGCAGGAAACTTTCCATGCTTTGGTCCTCAGAACGCTCTCCTTCCCGGTCTGGTATCAAAGAGCAAACTCTTCTGCTTTATCCAGCACCGAACGTGACTCATTCACACTGAAACACTTGGTGGCGGCACGGTTCCCATTTTCTTCGGAAAACTCTACAACAGTGAGCTTGAATTTCGCCAAATAGTTATTGTAGCCCGGAGCAAGAGAACAGTGAAAACTAGGCTTGTGCGAATAGTAAATTTTAGGTCCGAAGCGAATTCGAAGCGAATAGTGATTTGGTCAAAGCGAATTTCGAAACGAATTCGAATAGTTTATATCACATATTATAAAAAAAAATGAGCATATTTGTCATGACCCAACTAACCAGCACAATATTTTTAAAGTTGAAACAAGGCATATGCATATGTCATTCTTTTTGGTTCAAAGGGATGTGGAAGCAACTTTGAGTAGTAGAAGGATTTGACTTTCGGTAGAATGCAAGTGATAACCTGTAAAATATGTTACGTTTTAAAATTTACCATACTTATTGAATATAAGCCGGTATAACAAGCTTTTAATATTAAAAAATGATGAATCGATGTGAGGGTAATACAGTAAAACCTCATTAATTCGAACTCAGTTATTTCGAAATCCCACATAATTAGAAGGATTTCTGCGGCCCCATATTTTGCAATGTAAATTTGAGTGGATAATTTGAAGCGGCGGTCAGTACCAGCCCAGTTAATTCAAAAACTTTGGGCGCCATGTGCCAATTCCCGATCCCGATTTAGCCGCAAATCCGCAGAAACAATGGCCCTTAGGAGCCACAAGGAAATGCTATGTAGCAATACCAATGAGTGACAAGTGAAGCATCCCAGCCTTGCTGCAGCCTAGCGCAAGAAAAAAACAAAAGGCGGTCTTGTGGACAGCTGAAATGTGCGCCTACAGAAAAGACGTGCTTCACTGCAAAACAGCGGTGACACGCAGGCAGCATGACACATGCTTCTCTCAACGTCAGCGCGTCATGCTTTACCCATTCTTTCTGGGAAAATAAAGAAATTAATAAAGGGTGGTCTGACGGAATATGCATGCGAACCTCCAATTGGCGGTTGCTCTGGCAATTTGCGCACTTGCACTGTTGGCAGAGTACTTGCCTGCAACGCCTATTTCGAAAACTCGGTTCAAAAACTTCAATGATCATCTTTTCCATCCAGAAAACATGGCGAATTCCGTCACACTGGTCATTATTAAATTATTTATTTTAACAAAAACAATGGGCGAATGGTCGCATCATGACGCGCTGACGCTGCGAGGAGCAGGTGACACGCTGCCTGCGTGTCACTGCTGTGTTGCAGCGAAGCATATCTATTTTTTTTTCCGCAGGTGCGCATAACAGTCGACCACGAGACCGTTTTTTTTTTTCTCTTTTTTTTTCTTGCTCTGATGGCAGCAAGGCCCACCGTTTCCCCGGTTTAGCGGCAATATTGGGGCCAGGTATTGCTGGAAGACATAACCCTTGTAGCCGCAAACTAGCAGGCACAGCAAACGACCACCTCTGATTACTTCCAGTAATTCAAAGTTCCTTGCATCCCGCTTTTTGTATGTTTGGTTAATTCGAAAACCCGCTTAATTATAATTCTCACAGTACCAGTGACTGAATTAACGAGGTTTTACTGTACGTTCATTTAACCTTGAAGTGGGGCATCGCGGCAGTGCAGATTTCTCCTGAAAAGGTTTATTCACGGTACAGCACATCTCCACTGCAGTGAAACCACCTTTACAGGGGGTTACATGCGGTTTATATATGTATGTTTATTCGTTCATTTCGAATACTTCGAAATTTCCTAGAATTTAAATTCGTTTCGAAGCGAATTCGAATACTGTAATATTCGTTCGAATATTCGAAGTGCTCGAATATTCGCACAAGCCTAGTGAAAACGCGACTGGCTGATGGCGAAACCTAAACTTTTGAAATCAACCAAGGCTGCGTGGCAGCGGGGATGGCGTGGACGCAGAGGAGGAGGGGAAACGAGGGGAAAAGTTGGCACGATTGGCCCTCACACACCTCCGATGCAGAAAAAGGTCCGTGCCGTGTCGCATGCATGCATTCTCACGGCGGGAGAACGCTCGAGCAGTTCCTACAACCCGTGAACAGGTTTGGGTGTTCGGGTACAGTCCCTAGAATGAAATGTTCTAGGGACCGTAGTTCGGGGGTTTCCGGAGAATAGAAAGAAGTAATCGGAAGAAGGGACTTTGCACTCGCAGCCCATCTTGTGTATGACTGCGCTCGCCTGCTCCGCGAGGAGAACGGTCGTCCGAAGTCTCTCCGTGCACCGGCGAGCTGGCTCAGGCGGAGCGGGGAGCACAAAATATGCGAGTAAATATTTTTTTCTTTTAAGTAAAGCTGGCTAAATATTAGGGGTGCGCAAATTATGCGGGTAAATACGGTAGTCAACTCCAAGCATCCCGAACAACGACGAAATTTTCTTCAACTAAGAAGATTTTCTTTCTGAGAAATCCGTATGGACTTGTGGCTTTTTGCTACAAAAGGGTGGTTGTCAATTATCCCTGGCTTAAGACACGAGTGCAGAAGTCAGCTGCACATTAGATTCGGGGCAACTATAACCATAACACCTTGTCAAAGCATGCAAAGATAACACGCCTAGGGCTGTCACTCTGCAGCATACTCACCTGCAGAGAGCTCATGACGCCATTCGCGAGCGAGGAGAGTCGCGAGGCCACCTTGGTGACTCCGTCTCGGACTCCTTCTCTGATCTCATACAGGTTGGGTCCGGACAGGCTGGTGCTTGAGTGCGACGCGTTGCTCGAACCCGGTCCTCCGCCAAAGTAATCGGCACTCGAGATTGATGACGAGCCTTCGAAACGAGCTAGCTGGGCCCTCTTCTCAAACTACACATATAAAAACAGGGACAAAAAAAAGAAAATGCTCTCAGTGTATCACATACCATACAACCACACGCCAATTCCTAAGCATTGTAGTTCACAGTGACACTTACAGGGTGGCCGAAAAATACTGTAACACGAAAAAACAGCCATAACTCTTTGCAGAAATTTTTAAAAATGAGGGACGCTTTCTTTCATTCGACAGGTCATTCAATTCTGTACAAGGACTCAAATTTCAATTCCAAAATGTCCATCATGCACTTTGATACAGGCTTGACAACACTTCTGGAAACTTTTCACCATGGTGTATTCTTGGGTGCAATTCTCGATGTATCCACTTTGCGGACTATCCACTTCGGCCTCCACTGATTGGCTGGAGCTCGGCTGGAGCACCGATTGGCTAGACTTGAACAAGCTGCAATCTAAACGTCATTGCGATCTCTGGTATTGTTGTACCCTGCTTATGGTGGGCAATGATTGTGTGGCGGAACTCTTTAGAGAATATTTTTCTTTGAAGAAAGATTGGACACCATGAACAGTAAAAGTGCCAGTTCTATAAAAAAAAAAATAATAACGAAAACAATTAATGTCTCTACTAAAAGATATGAACGATGTACTGGAATGAAATAAAAGTCAAAGTGCATTACAGTATTCTTCAGTCACCCTGTAGTGCATCATCATCACAATCATCAGCCTGTTCTTATGTCCACGGCAGGATGAAGGCCTTCCCCAATAACCTTCAGTCTGCCTTATCGTGCGCGAGCCATTTGATCACCATGAACCTTTTAATTTGGTTGCTCCATCCAACTTTCTGTCGTCCTCGGCAGCATTTTCCATCCCTTCATATCCATTTCGTTACTCTAACTGGTCATCGGTTGTCTATGACGATTGGCCTGGGTCCATTTCTGTCACTTAGTATCAACCATAGTTTCCTACAATATTTACTAGAGGGAACTCTGGCATTGCAATCGCTCAACCACCATGGGAATGACGGGTAGTACTGGATTTGTCTAATCTTTGTTCTTGTGGCTTCGAACGCACTTGTGGCTTTGTTTATTGTTGTGTTTTGGCTTTTGTTTCGGATAAAGAAATGAATCGTCATGAACTTCACGAGCCGATTTGAATTGGTGAGCCTAATAAGGTCAAGGTGGCAAAGTGGAACTGCTGAAGGTTTGCTGAACTCCGTCTTGCGACATAGCAGCTGCAGGCCACACGGAGCCAAAGGAACGAAGCTTAGACAAACCCATGTAACACCCGTCATTCCCATGCTGGCTGAAGCACCATGTGTCGCAGCTCCCGTAGACACTAGCGCCAAATTTCCCCCTAGTGTATTATTAGGAAACCATGGTATCAACTACACGTGTTTGTTGTCTGACCCTTTCTACTCTCTTCCAAGCGCATCATTTTCCACTCCACTACGGGGTCCTTAAGGGGGGACGCACCCTTCGAAAATAAAAAAATCGCAAAAAACTCGGTTCTTGAAAAACCGTATATTTGGGCTGTACGTATTACAAACGACCTTCCCTGTAATTATGAACGCCTAAAACATCGTAAAAGTACGCCAAATCTGGGAATAACGAGCAGCGGCAGCTGCTGCGCTGGCCAAACAAGCGCTGAAACAAGCCCAACTTCGAGCGAGCACCGTTCCCGCGCCGTTCAACCGATCAGCGCCATCTTGGTTTTGTTTTGTTCGTGAATTCCTGCGCATTTCTTTACCGCCCTCGGCGGTAGGGGTGGTGGCGCGGCCAAAGCATGATTTGCTTATGATTGGCGGGCTCGCAGGGGTTTTCGAGTTTCCCGCGCCAGACGCGCAGCTGCGATTGGACTAAGCGCGCGCTCCTCGAGAGAGTGGGGGAACGTGCGGCTGCTATTGGCTGCCGCGCGCGATGACACGATGGCCTTCTCCGGGGCTTGCTCCGTGCGTCGTCCGTTGCGAATAGTGTTCGCTTCGTTCTTTGCTGCCGTCGTCGCCGTCGTGCAGCCAGCCTTTGAGTGTACCGCTTCACATTTCGTTATCGCTCGCGGCACTTCCTGAACTCTACACCGTGTTTACGATATCGCATCCTGCCCGCCGACTAAGAAGTGTCTTGTGCCTGCGATCGTTGTGTTATCGGACACGCCGGTAGTCGCGGTACAGTAAAAGCTCGTTAATTCGGATTTCTAGGGACCAGAAAAAATGTCCGAATTAACCGAATGTCCGAATTATCGAATGGTCGAAATAAACGCAATAAATGCAAGAGTTTTTTCAACATACCTTTACTTTACAAAGTAATCGCGGATGCGTGTCTGTTTTCGAGCAGAAATTCGTGCGGACACAATTTTTCTGAGCCCTTCAAGGTGCTCAGCAGCTTGCATGCTGTCTGCAGTGCCAAAACAAAATTCTTCAAGGACGACGAGGGCTTCCGCGACTTCCTTCACAGTGCGAGCGGGCCCGTGTGGCTCATGGTGTGGCTGCTTCTCTTCAGGCTCTTCGTTCTCTGATTCGTTGCCATGCATCACTTCCTTGACGATTTGCTCATCAGTCAGACAGCCGGCAGTGGCAACGCCATCATCAATGCCGATATAATCCTCTAGTGTCACTGCATCAGGCATAACACTTCCGAAATCCTGCCCATCGTCGGCACCGTCGTCCGGCGACACTTCGGCATCGCTGGAGTCGGGTACAACAAAGCCACTGTGCCTGTAACAGTTGCCAATGGCTTGCGCAGGCGTGTTCTGCCACACATACGCAAGAATGCTAACTGCGCTGAGGAGACTCACGTCGTATTGTTTGCCAACGTCATGGCACAGGAGCAACTTCTTGTCGGCAAAGCCCATTTTTCGGGGCACGCAAAATTTCTACTTTGGTGGTGAAGTCCTTGGCCTCGTACTTGAGCCGCTTCGCTGGCGTTGCCATCGGCGGAGAGTGCGTTCACACGAAAAGTCAGCACAAAAGCACCAGCAACAATCAAGCTAAAGGAGCCGTACTGAATCGTTCCTCGATAAAACGACATTCATCGATGCAGCACACCAACGGGAACAGAGCAATGAAATGGCACCACCAACAAAACACGCGAAGAAAAGGCGTTACAACCAGTCTCAAGTCAAGCCAAGTCGACAATTGATGTCCATGGCGATCCTGCGTTTGAGCTTCACTTTTGTTCCGAATTGTTCTTTTTTTCGTTTTCGAGCCTCGCCAGCGGCTCGAAAGTCGCCGAATTATCCGAATTGTCAAATCTGTCCGAAATAACGAGCGCCCAGTCTCATAGAGTGATGTGTATATTTACAGGGACCAGATGACGTGTCCGAATTAACCGATTTTCCGAATTAACGACAGTCGAATTAACGAGCTTTTACTGTACACGCGTTCGGTGGGTTCGTGCACTGAATCTTTATATTAACTTCGTTACCGTGGTCAAGCGCATCTCCAACAACGATTATGACGGCTCTTTTCACAGCGAAGCAACCTCTGTATCGGTAGACACGATTGCATCGACGATGTCAGCGCTCGTATCTCCAGCGTGCACCAGCGGCACGTGAATGCATAGTTGACATGAGCTTGGCGTCTCAAATCAACCTCGGCGATCGCAACCCTGACTCGTACGAAAAAAAAAAAAAAAAAAAAGCCAGAAAAGGTGGCAAAGGATAGAAATAAATAAAAACACAATTGCTTTAATCTACAGGGTCATTTCAGACCAAGTTACGTGATCGAAACTTTCAAAGTCCAATATCTCGAAATGACATTTTTGGATGGTGATGCTGCTTAGCCGAGGGATATCTCTGGAACTATTCATCCGATTTTTATCAGGTTTTTTTTATTATGCACTGAATAAATTTCCCAGGGCAAGACAAAGCCGTTTTTTCGATATATGGCGTCAGTAATTTGTAATAATTAACTAAAATTTCATTGATGAAAGCCTAATGAGCAACACTAGATTCAGTGCTCTGCTAAAATTTTTTAGCAAAGAAATTTTTAAAAAGGGCTTTGTCTTGCCCTAAGGTACCCATCCAGGAAACTTCATAATGAATTTTACAGTGCTAGCACATTTTCCAACTTCTCCAGGCCCTGACTAATAGACCCATGTGGACTACTTCGACACATGGCTGTAACTTGGGAACCAGTTAACATAGCTGCATCAAACTTTGTGGTTAATCAAATGGCTGTGCTGTTAATCTATCCTGAAAATTTCATCAAGATATCTCAACAAACAAAAAAATTGCCCTTCGAAGGTAGCCTCCCCCCTTAACTTTACTGAATAGGAGCGTGCAAACAGTGAATACTGCGAGTGAATGTACTAGCGCCGGAAGCGAAATGAACTGAAGCAAACATTCGTGTTCTTTTTGAGTTCTGAACAGCCAGTTTCGCAAGGAGTGTAAAATGATGTTCGGGTTTAAACACATTTGTAATAAACAAATAAGCTGATTCTTTATGCACACAGAACTGTTCAGAGAGCATGCATGATCTTTGCATAGTCGCTAAAGTCTTGCTTTCCGAGCACTGAATCAGCCTCATACCTTCTGAAGTAAAATTTATTGCAATTCTGCATCAATTTCTTATTTATGTGGGTGCCAGCTGACACTTCGAAATATTCATAAACTATTAAAAAAATATTCTAATTCACAAATAGTGGCTAGCTGGTCATAGCACTTTTATTAAAAAATCTGTACTGTCTAAAAAGAAACACGCCATGTATGCAGCTAGGCCTCACACTAGACCTAGTGACGCGAGAACTTACGTCAGAGTCTGCAGAGCCATGAAAGAACTGGTCCGATGAGATCGCCTTGGCATTGCCAAATTTCTTGCGGGCTTCATCAGTTGCCGGCCCTTGTTGAACCACATGCCGACTGCGGCCAGAACTGTTGGGGATCACGAGACATCACATTCAGTAACGAGCTACTGCGACTAGGGAGCATACATGTGCATATCTACTGCACTCTTTAATGAGGCCCTGCAACACCTTTTATAGTTATCACTTAGAGCTGTGCGAATAGCAAAATTTTCGGTGCGAAGCGAATTCGAATATTGAAGTGTGAGTGTGAATCGAATCGAATATTTTTCGAATATTTCTCGAATAATTTTTTAATACTTCGAAGCGAAATTGCAGAAAAAAAAAGTTAGAGAGGATTTCTAAGCATATTCTTATGAGATAGCAACATGAAAGTGTTTCTTTTCACTAGGTTGATGAAGCATTGGCGGGGTGGTGTTTCATACTTGTCTTATCAAGAATGAGGCAATGTAGAGGCTGAATTGTATTTATGTACATGATTTGGTGCAACCAAAGTGTTGCCGACAACACTTTACACGTTATAGGCAAAGATGCCATTTCCTCAGCCTCTCCTCCTCTGATGCCCAACTGACGTGGCGGACAAGGGTCTGCTCCCTTGAAGTCCGGAGTTCCAAATCTACCTCGTAGACGTCAATATATAAAAACATCCGAAATTTTGGATGCTAAAAAGTTTCAGCTTCCAATTTTTTGGACTTCCTGCCCAAATTTCGGGTCCAAAACAGCATTAATTGAGCCCCTACCTCTGCCACATCTTTCATCTCCATGTTGGAACCAGGGTTTTCTTGAGTTAATACATTTGCGACCGTAGCAGAGCTTGAAAGGCAGCTTTGCCGCAATACCGAGGTGTGATGAGGTGAAGCATATTGAAAATTTAAGAACACTTCCAATCCACCTTTTGCATGTCTGTGTGGCGCCCTCTCTCGGGGCACTACGAGAAACAAACCGTACGGCGTCGCGGCGCGCGTCTGCTACCACCGCCATACCCTAGCCATAGAGTGCCACCGCCACCGCTGCTGCATAGCACAAATCGTGACTGCGGCACATGAGCGGAGAGCTTCGCCTCGAGTGTTGTGCAAAGGCATGGAGCCCCCTGGGAGTGTTTACATACCCGGCGGCTACTTTTCGGTGGCCAACGGATGGACGACAAGGCCAGCATCAATGAAAATGCCGAGCAAGAAACAGTTGGATGCCTTTATGGCGGCAAGTGGTTCCCGTTGCTCCCGGCAGACCACTAAAGGACAAAAATTCCGCGACGAGGGGTACGTGCGCAACCTCATGTTTAATGAGTTGTCTACCACGTCCACGTACGGACTCCTCCTAAACTCATCGGTGTATACGAACAGTGATGGCACGAAATCAGGGTGCGTGGGCGAGTTGGACGGCGAACCTGCAAAATCCGGGAACATCGCACTACGGTGACTGGAAAAAAAACGGCCGCACGTTGTAACTTCGCTAAGATAAGCAAAATGCCGCAAGATTTATAAATCGGTGTGCGGCAGTCATGTCAACATACGCGAATCGTTTTTACTGAACAGCGAATGTGCTTTGACAACAGAAATGAAGCGCTGACCGCCCGTGAACGACAGGCCACGACACTACACCCTTCGGCATTCATTATGTTCTAGAAGCAGTATTTACGGCGACTCCTTTACGCCAAAGTAAACAACAGCGTAGTTACGCTGAGACCGAAGCGATTAAGGCGCACTTAGTCATACTTCGCTGTTGTCGACGTTCTAAACCAAATGATGAAAACATATCGTACAAAAAAAAAAGGCCGTAGCGCGACTTTCGTCGCTACTGAACTGCTGTGTGACGACACGGACACAACGCGGACACATGTTCTTGTCGTACGCCATCTAAGTAACAACATTTCTTGAACGAAGTGATTTTCGCACAGTCTTGCCGAGTCCGAAGGCTGCCGCGGACTGCCGTCTTCATTTTGGCGCTTCACAGCCCTGATCCACGCTTCACGGCGCTGACGATCGCGTTTCACCGATGGGAAGCGGAAAAAATGAATGTTGCTGCCGGGCACGCCTCGGGAAGTGCATCCATAAGCGGCACATGTTGACGGCATCGTGCTAATAGAACCAGATATATCGGTAAATATATTTCAACCACCTGCAAAAGTCAACACTTCTGTCACCGCTAAAGCCGCGGCGGAAAGAGAGGCGGCGGCGCCGTACAGACCATTTCCCAGAGTCGCCGCCAGGAAGCGGCGCATGCGCTGTAGAGGCATGCAAAAGGCGGATTGGACGTTGACTGTCTCTTGGCAAAGTTCGACCGTAACGGAGCCTGAAAGGCAGCTTTGCCGCAATACCGGAGTGTGATGAGGTGAAGCATATTGAAAATCTGAAGGGGTCACTTTCAATCGGACATTGACTGTATTTGTTTTTGGGAAGTTCGAATAGTAAAATTCCAGTGCGAATCAAATCGAATAGCAAACACTATTTAAAAAATATTCGAAATTTCGAATATTCGCACACCCCTAGTTATCACAGAATGACCTTGATCATTGTTCCCGGTTGCCTCATAAGTCCCCGGCTGAAAAATTTTTTCAACACAGGGGGCAGGGGATTGATAGCAATGAGCAAAGGGGAGCTGATGCACAGCCCAGAAGTTATGTTGCCACAGGCCACGGGCTTTGAGCATTTTCTCTTGATGTTCTCTTTTTTTTACCAAAGTGGCCACTACTTCTGGTTCAAACGTGTGCAGTGTTGACCACGATATAATATACACGACAGTACATGGCTTCACAGATATTTTGCAAGTGAGTTCTGCGTAATCCTGCAAGGTGGCAGAAGGGTTATGAAAGGGATAATTGACAACCACCTGATTGTAGGACGTACTTAGACTTAGCTGCACGTTAAAGGATCTGGACTCCCCCACAACGGCATGCCTCATAGTCATATCGCAGTTTTGGCACGTAAAACCCATGCAATTATTATTAAAAATGCGATTCTAAGCTGTCTGCAGCCACTTTCTCAGGGCCCACCTTTCATCTCTATCTGGAGAAGTGGTGACGGTTTCCCAAGAGGAAAACGACGAGGTTGGCTGCGAGGGCGGCCCATCGTAGTACAGGCTGTCGCCCGCGCTACTGCCGTAGCCACCACCTCGTGAGCCACCCGAAGAGAAGAAGCCGGCGCCGCTGAGAAAGTCGTGGCTCGGCCGGTCTCCACCGGCGGTCTGGGGAGTCTCTTGCGTGATGGTGCGCATGTCCGCGAGAGCCGAGTGCGAAACCGCCGCGCGACCACTGCCGCCCAGGCCCATGCCTAGTCGCTCCATCTGCTGTGCCTTGCGAGGGTCAACCTGATTGAAAGAGATCATCAGAACAATCATTGTCACATCATCATTATAATCAACATGCACTGCAAGATCAATCCAACAGACAGTTAGGCCAAGGAAAGCGTAGGGGTCATTAAATGTTGTCTAACTGTAGTGCAATAATTATGATGTAAATTGAAATGAATTAGAGTGGACAAAAAAATCACCTTTTTCAACAGTGGGATCCAAACCCACAACCATCGAATTACGTGTCCAACGGACCAAGTCCGTTGTAGCTCAATTGGTATAGCATCGGACGCATAATTCGAAGGTCGTGGTTCGGATTCTCGGAGTGCGCCGAGCGTGACGCGCCGCAAATGTGCGAAGACTGCATTCGCAGAGAACCGAAATGAGGCGGTGCAGTCTACATCGCCATCGTCATCAGCGCGAACCGTACGGTAACGCCGATAGCGACATTTCGGGTTAATTTTGGGTTAGCGCTTTTCGGGTTAGTTAGCACATGAAGGCCTTGAGCTGCGGTCCCATTGTGAACACAGTTGCAATTGGCGAAAATTGCGGCTTTTGCACTGCTCTTATAGAAAGTAAGTACAGGATCTAGGTATTCATCAACAAAATGAAAGTGTATTGACGTAATAGATATTCGTTTATTATTTTCTTGATACTTTCGATAATTCAGAATTTGATTAATTCGGACATTTTTTTCCGGTTCCGCAAAATCCGAATTAACGAGCTTTTACTGTATATTTGAAATGGGAAGTTCTTAAAAGAGCAAGTTCCTTTCAAAATTATGAATAGTGGATTACAGTCTAATGCAAACACGGCGTTGCGGTGCTCGCAGACAATCAATTACCTGCTTGTTGCGCATGTCCTTGTCTAGGTCTTTGTATGCCAGCCGCATCGAGGCAAGCTGCCTTGCTGCCTCCTCTGCGTCCACGGTCGAAGCTGCCTGACTGGCGCTGGCTTGGCTCGCACTGGCCGCACGAATCTCGTCGGCTTTCTGTGCTTCGCGCTCGATGTCCTGGAAGTTGGCACTGACCTGCACGTGCACAGAAGAAATCAATCTTACCTTAAGGGGAGACGCGGGTCTTGGAACGGTCAAAAATGGTCAAAAAATCGATTTTTCGCAAAGCTTATTTTCGAGGCGTTTGTACTTCTGAGCACCTACTCTCAAATTGCTAACGCTAAATTCGGTCGGGAAACGCGATAAAATCGGCTTTCAAAGCACCCCGGCAGCACTAAAATGTCCCCAAAAGGACGAAATTTGTTCGAACTTCCCGCGCGCGCCATGAGCGTTGCAGCGGGCCGAGCGCCGCCATCTTGGGCTAGATTTGAAGCTGTTTTCTTTGTGCACATTTTGCGCCATCTCAAAATGGCGTCGCTCAAGCAGAACGGCCGCCGTCGCGGGTTTTCTGAAGGTCGTTTCCAGGCCACTGATTGGCTCTCACGCGGCGCGCTTTTCAAGCGCGCCTTTCCGAGTCTCCCATTGGCTGGCGCGACCGACACGTCATTTTTTTTTTCTTTGTGTTTGGTTCTCCGCCGTGGCTGTCCGTTTGTGTGCGCCTGCTTTTGCGATCGTGCGTGTTTCTCGACGGACCGTGTCTCTACTTTGTGCCGGTAGTTTTTCCACGCGATCGAGATGCCTGGAGACTCTCGTCTGAAACCATCGACGCAACGAGCTTTTGGAAGCCGTAAAAAACGGGCTTCGAACAAGAAGGCGCCGGCTACAAGTGCACCGTCGGCAGCGGAGTTGGAGTCGCGGCCGGACCCTTTGGACCTGCCGGGAACTTCAACTGACGACACCGTGGGACCAAGTTCGACTAGCGAAACACTTCGGGTTGATGCCGCGTACTACTCAACGGCGGAGCAGGCGCAGCGAGTTGAGAGATCGGCGCAAACGAAGACCGTTCTGTCTGGAAAGTCGGCTACCCAGCGCAAGTTCGACCTTCTTGGAGTAAGCGCGGAGTGCCATACCGGTGACGCCGGGACCGATTTTTTGCTCGTCGATATGAAAGTTTTGAATAACTTTTTTGCACAAGCGAAGTGCGACAAATGCGACGCAAAAAGTCTCAGCGTGAGGAAGGCAACGGACAAGGAGTACGGCCTTGCGGTAAAGCTTATTTTTTCTTGCAGCAGTTGTGATTTCGAGAAGAAGCAATTTTCTTCTCCGAGAGTGAGCGGAACTGCCACCATCACTCCCTTCGAAGTCAACATGAGGGCCATGAAGGGGATACAGATGATAGGCAAAGGTGTTACTGCCCTTTCGGACTTTTGTGCGTGTATGAACCTTTCGCACCGAGGCTTGCACCACAAGACGTTTCAGGGACACCTAAAAAGTTTAGTGAAAGCCTGCGAAAACACAGCGACTGAAAGTGAAGCTGCTAGTGTGGCAGTAATAAAAGAGCTGTATACAGACTTCCTGAACCCCATAGGGAACATCGATGTTGTGTTCGACGGCTCATGGATGACGCGAGGTCGGAGCTCACACATAGGTGTGGGCTGCATCATTGAGCTCTACACTGGCCTTGTAATTGACCATGTTGTTTACTCAAACTTTTGTCTCGGCTGTGCCCTGGGACCACAGCCTAGAAAAAGACTCTCTGCGTTTACGCAAGGCAAATGCAACTCATCTGAAGAGCACCAACACAAAAAAGACTCTTGCAAGGAGACACAAAACGGGTGCAACTGAAGATTACAGTCCTGGACTACTTTGAAGGTATTCTCTCAAGCATAGCAACCTATTACCCAGGGTAACATGCTGCCTAACATCTAGAAGGTTCTTCCTAAAGACTGAAAAGACATGAGCAGCCAGTCGCTTGAGCCTCATACCCCATGGCTTTTCCAGAACCCCCCAGCCGCTTGTCATGGTGGGGTTTTGATCATGCTTTGCACATTGGAAAATTTTTTTAGATATGATTCCTTGGGTGGAACAAGACACTTTCTGTTTTGTTTTGAAGGGAAACAGATGGGGAACATGTGAATAAAATTTATGGTTAAAGGTTCCTTTTAGAAATTTATACAGTGCGTGTCAATCTTCAAACGCGATTTTCTCAGCTTCACATTTTTTGCCAACTTGACCAGCCTTACGGATCTTTTCATTATGTTTTTGTAAGGTAATTTTGATAAATTTATACCGTTGAATTCGTAAGAAATAGGACTGTGGAGCTATGCTATTTTTTGTGGCTAAGATGAACATATGAAATTTTGTGAACAATAATGTGAGCTAATTGCATTTCAAGATTACACAATGTCAATACAATTGAAAGTTCTTATATGATGATATATCTCAGTGACAATATAAATAGCATAGCTCCACATGGCAGGTCTTTGGCTACAGCTGCATCTTAACAGAACCTAAAAATACTGAGGGAAAGTGTCTTAATGACCCGTAAGAAATTACCTAATTAGATTTCACTTATGCTCTCACAATTTGATAACTAATTGAAGTACATGAAAACTAATTATATTTTTGAAAACAGGAGGAAGAAATACATATACACACCCAATTTCATTACAATATCTCCAATAATAAAACTTTTCGTTTCGAGACCAGTGTCTCCCCTTAATGGTGGAAATGGATCTTCCAACTAGAGCTCTCTCCTGGTCTTCATAACACCTTCTATACTGTCGACCTCCCACACGGGCCCCAACTCAAAAACCACTGTCGAAGCAACAGCAGCTATTGTGCTTCATATTGTCACGTTATTACGAACGGTACAGAACCTCTGTCTGTCGGCGCACCAGGACGTCGAGCTGAACCAACACAGGAAACACGACTTCTTCGTCTTTTCCACTTCCTTCTCCTCTCATCAGTTTTACAGTGGCACATACACACAATAGAATACTAGCGCAATGTCATCCCATGCTCGTGGCAATATCGTTACGTGACGGACACAAAAATATCAGCCTGTTCTTTTTTTTTTTAAATAGACTATCTTACTGGGGGTCTGTTATACATAACCTAGCACATCACTTGCTGCAGCACGCGACAGACAAATATTTACAGTCTGTTCATTACCAGCCAGTCTTAGTTTCTGTTTGGGATAGCTCCATGACCGGCAAGCCGCCATGTGCAACTAACACCACCTAGCGTGCGCAACGTGGTAAAGACACTCAACCACACAAGCACACATTACTGTGACGCACCATCGCGTGGCATGCATCATCTGCTTGCGTTCTTTCGGCTGCCGCCCTTGCTGCGTGATGTCATTGTTATCATTGTCATGACGACTTTCTTGAGGCTTCCATGCTTTTGGCACGTTCGCCATGGGCACAGACTCGCGAGCAACCACCGAATGTAAGTCTGCTGGTGCAAGCGCGGCAAAGGGGCAATGGCGACCATGACGTCATTATTACTAGCGGTGCCAGCTCGGAGCTCGGCTACAGTGGTGCCATCGCGGAAGTTGGGGGGTCACCATCAGGTCACCTTAGATGATGCCAATGTCATGAGGTGCGACGTATAGCACTGGATTGTACACGCGAACTTCAAAATTCATATAAATTACCTTCCAAGCTGTATTTGCTGTTGAGATTTGGTAGATGATATATGCGTGTTCACGGAAATAGACTCTGCAGGCTATCTCAGCAGCAAAATTTTGTGTCAGTGCCCTTTAAAGGTTGAATTCTGTATTGGACAAGCTTGTGCCCAGCGAAACAAAGAACATTCACAGCACAACGATCGCAGCGAGCACCGAGGGTTGTCAAATATGATCTACGGGTGAAATGCATTGGCTATAGACGCGCCACTGTACATTCCAGCGTAATCTCTGGTACTCGCACAAGTTCTAGTACGTAAGGCGCTATTTGTGTCATGCATGCAATCCAATTAGAATCGATGATGGCATTCGAGAAGTTTCTGATACGTGGAGGCACATCCTGCACCAAGCTATGACTTTTGTAACATTTTGTAGTGGGCGAAAGGCACTAACTAAACAAAACAGAAATAATGCATACACGTCCCAATAGTAATGTGCAGCAATTCAGAATGAGGTGCTATCACCCCTATGGATAGGTCTATAGATATCAACGTTGCGCCCTCCAACGACAACACAATCAAGTTAATGGTCACTGAACCCAAATAATTGTTTGCACTGCAAGCAGTGAAAATGACCGCAAACCCAGGAAGAGATGTCACAGCAACCATATTGAACCCAGTCATAGATAAGTGGTGGGTCAAAGGAACACTTCAACCCTTGAAACATGCACAGAAACAACTGAAATCTACAGCACAGTTACAAACACCACCAGTACAGCTTTAAAGATAAATTTAAAATATAGTGTGGCTAGTATGGGTGGTGATTACATTTAGCAGCATGAGTTCTAGACTTGGGAAAACAAATTAAAATGGACGGTTTAGCTTACAAAGAGTGCCACATTTTCTCACCCCATGGCGGATGTGTGTCCACTTAAAGGGACACAAAAGGCAAACAACAATTTATGTCAGAGTGAAAGCTCAATGTATGACAGCGTCTAAAACGGCAAGATTATCACAGCAGTGTCCTACTTATCGAGAAATCAAGCGAAATGTATCACACGATGAGCGCCACGAGCGGGACGTTTTGGAAATGATCCCCATGACATGAGAGTCCGACTACAATTAATCACTCGTAATCAAACTAGCTGCAATAAAAAATAACCTTCCGTGCCTCAAGAGACGTAATAAAATGCTGCTTGTTCGTTTCTGTTTGATTAATGGAAAAAAGAACCTCTTTGGCGTTGCCATGGGGAACGGCGCGCGTGGTTCAAAGGTTCCGTTTTTGCCGAACTGCGCTTCGCCCAGCGCCCTGATTCGCTCACGCGGTCGCATCTCAGTGGTAGTTTCGGTATCGCATACTGCCGCGTGTTTTGCGCGCTCGTGAAAGTCGCTCTGACACAAAGTTCGACAAAATGCCGCATGCATGTGATGTTGCCGGATGCCCGAATGATGCATGCCACCAGTGCACGCCGCTGCGCAGTAAAGGCTGGGAACGTTGGGCACGGCAGCAGTGACGTGAGAAAGACCGCTTTGAGGCGGGTGACTTGAAGTGTGCTAACGCAATGCGGACCACTAAAATGTGATCTTATTTCAAAATAACCACTTCCTTGGCACTGAAGTAGCACTACGAGGTTTTTGGACCGCTATTTTAACAATCAACGTCGACTTAATATTTGCCTTTAGTGTCCCTTTAAGATGAGGCAGCTGTAAAGTCCATAAATGACCTGTGCCTTTCCTGTTCAATTTCATACAGTAAGCGCTACTGCCACAAAGAAGGTCCCGCCCTATGTCCTTGCCACGGACAAATTAGTGGCTTGTTCACACTGAGATCATTCGGTACCTGCCTACATTAACCAGAACTTCCCACCACCAAAATGCCCATTCCGCATCTACAGCGACCAGAAACTTCCAACCACCAAAATCACTATTCGGCATCTACAGCGATCAGAACCTTTGCAGCATCAGAATGCACAACATTCACACGTTTCGCACACGAGCCATACAACATTCAGAGTCTATAGGCGTTATTAAAAGTAAACGCACAGAGTGAGACCAAATACCTTCTGTGCTCCAAGGCCTTTTCCTGGCTTCCGCTGGACCTTCCGGGTTGAAGAGGATGAGGGTGTCGACGAAGAGCCAGCGAGAGCACTGCCAGCCAGGGAGGCGGTCACCTGGACCGGCTCGGCTGGAGGCGGCTTGAACAGTGCACCCGGCTCACATGGCTGCTGATCGACACTGCTCGCCCGGGCTGCCAGGGCTTCTTCGTGCTCTCGGAAGAAGTCATGCTCCTCCTTGGATTCGGGGCTTTCCGGTGCATGCTCATGATGGTCCATCAGAGGCTACAACAAGTACGTTTTCTCGTTCAATCACACATTCGCTGAGATTTGACCAACTCTAAACAGCTTGACACTCCCTACAATTTCTGTCACATAAATCCAACAGATAACAAAGACACGGAAAGTACAGTTGAGCCCGCTTATACACTTATTAGTTGGGACACAAGGAGAGTGGCACCTTCGGCATTTACTCTAGACGAGGTTGGAGTCACAATATGTTTGTTATGTTTAACATGGGCTGTGACAGACTACACGAGAACATTGACAATCATGCTATCATTCTCAATAACCGAGCACTCGCTGTATCTGGAATTGCTATTAAGTTGGCTAAACTTCGTAGAGAAAGTTATTTGTAGCTTTTAATTCAAGTGTGGTAACTATAAAATGAAGGCTATGTGTGGAAACGAATGTGCCTTTAAGTAGCACGCGAGCGTTTATCGGTCGGATGCCTGCTTCTAATGTTGATGTACTACACAACACTGACGAGCAAAAAGAATGTTTTACATCAACTGCCATGGCCATGAGTGGTACTGCCCAACACTCCAGGGGTCGCACATACACGAATACTCAAGAGTGTGCACGGGGAAGCAACCACCACCGCAGTGGACTGTACACACAACGCAAAGGTTGTGGGTTTGGTACCACAGGCAGCAAGTTGTTTCTTTTCCCCCACTTTCATCTCCACTCATCTCATAATCAATACATTTTAACTTAAAAACTACTGATAACTTCCTCTACAGTTTCTTTGGCTTCGGTATCTGTTGGCTTCGTATGGCTGCATTTCACAACAAACACGCCCCTCGGAAGATTGCCCTTCTTACACATTCTCTACGATTTCTAGTCATTTGCTGCATGTTCAATGAATTCTGGCCCCAGCTACCTAACAAAGCATTAAAAGCTAGGTACAAACATTTCTGAATGCACTGCTTTAAGAATGCAATCTAGTCCTTCATCAACAAATAATTAGCCAGTCCCGACCCGATGAAAATGTCGAAGACCATGACCCTACATACAGACGGTGCACAAGATGCCAGGTGTTCTTCACTATTTACATTGTTTTCTGTATTGCGAACCTTATACTCGCCGTAAAACTGTCCTTTTCCAGCACAGCAGAATTACAATTTACCAGTTCGACTCAGTATTGCTGTTTAGTGGCCCTTAAATATGTTAGGTTAGATTAGGTTAGGTTAGGTTAGGTGCACTGCATGAAACAGCAATACATACATTGGTGCCATAAACACGCATCGCCGTGGCAGACTGCTGGTGTATCTTCTCCCGGTACAGCTGCGCAGCTCGGCTGTTGTACTTCTGTTGCGCATCTGTGCTTGTACAGCTATGCTGCTGGAAATATGACACCTGCGTACACGACGGGACAGTCAGTACACATGCACACAATGGACAATGCAGTCCTCTATAAATATCTGTATAACTACATGGGTGCTAGTTATGGTTATTGGCCAGTCCCAATTAACATTTTTTTTACTATTTTTAACTATATCAGAAGTATCACACTTCTGACACCATGTCGTCAGCTCGAGGAGCACAAAAGGAAGTGACTCCACACTGGTTAGTGTTAGAAAAAATGTTTATTTTTATTGAGTAAACCAATAGTAAACCTCAGAGTAAACCAATCCGCACCCCGAGAGGGTGCTCTGGGCTCTCCATAATCTATATTAAGAGTTTCCCACAATATTTACTAGAGGGAACTGTGGTGCTGCGATTGTTCAGCCACCGTGACAGCGATGGGTAGTACATGGATTTGCCTAGTCTTCATGCTTGCGGCTTCTCACGCCCTTGTGGCTTTGTTTTTTGTTCTGCTTTGGCATTTGTTTCGGATAAAACAATGGCTCACCATGAACCTCGTAAGCCAATTCAAATTGGTGAGCCTAAAAGAGTTAAGGTGGTGAAGTGGCACTGCTGAACTTTTGCTGAACTTCGTCTTGCGGCAAAGCGGCTGCACGCCACACGGAGCCAAAAAGAATGAAACTTGGGCAAATCCATGTACTAACCATCATTCCCATGCTGACTGAAGCACCAGGTGCTACAGCTCCCACAGACACTAACGTCAAATTTCCCTCTAGTGGATTATTACTAAACTCTATGATCTACACTATGCAGAGCGTGCGTGTGACAGTATGCAAGGCGCCATGCTATAGGACGGGTATCCTGCAGAGAACTTAAAATCTGGCTCTAATGACAAGGCAATCAACACCACCACAACACGTAGACCAACGCAAGCTAGATGCAGTGGTTCCACATAGACAAGAGCAAAAGAGAGGCAACTCACGGCACTGGCGTTGCCGCCCACTTGCATGGCACGCAGCTGTAGCCAAGTCCAGTTGGTGTCCAGCTGGGTAGATCGCACGAAGGACAAGTGCACACCCAGGGACCGATGGACTGCTGAGCAGTCCATGCAAATGAACACGCCATAGGTGACACTGGCCCACGTCGGGTTCTTGGCACCACAATCGAAGCACACCTGCACAAGCAGACAGGCAGTGGAAGTCTCTGCATGTAATCAACCATCCGGACACACTTGCTAGGGTTGAGGCTTGGGCTAGTTGCTTCACGGTTGCAAAAGCAGAGGAAACCATTGAAAATTCAACGGAATACAAGACTTAAAGGGATGACCACAGCACTGACTTACAACTGATTTTTAGGCGAAGCTGTAGTCTACCCAGTGCCATCGTCGTCGTCGTAGAAGTAGTAGGCGTCATGCCGGTCACGTGACCAGAATTATAATATTAATTTTTGGGGTTTAACGTCCCAAAACCACAATATGCTTATGAGAGACACCGTAGTGGAGGGCTCCGGAAATTTCGACCGCCTGACTTTTTATGTGCACTCAAATCTAAGCACATGGGCTTCCAGCATGTTGCTTCTGTAGAAATGCAGTTGCTGTGGCCGGGATTCGGTCCCGCAACCTTTGGGTCGGCAGTCGAGCACTATAACCACCAGACCATCGCGGCGGGCGAACAACCCAGAAACATTTGCGAAGGTTGAGGCTTGGGCTAGTTAACTCATGGTTCCAAAAGCAGGGGAAACAGTGCAAAATTCGATGGAATATAAGATGAAGAAGGGACAACAACAATGCTAACTTACAATTTTTTTTTACCTTTCTTGTGATTCATTGAATTTCGCACTGTTTCCCCTCCTTTTGCAAGCAGAAACATTTCATTTAATTTCAGCCACTGCAGTGGCACAGTGGTTATAGTGCTCGGCTGCTGACCCAGAAGATGAGGGTTCGTACCCAGCTGCAGCAGTCACATTTTGAATTGACGAAAAATACTAGACGCCCAAGTACTGTGCGATGTCGGGGCACGTTAAAAGAAACCCAGGTGGTCGAAATTATCCGGAGCCCTCCACTATGGCATCTCTCATAGTTTCAGTCTCTTAGGGACTTCAAACCCCATAAACCAACGATGATATAATTTAATTTCATTAACCCTTTGTGTACCAAGCTGTTAGCCCAAATTGCCACGAAAAATGGCCAAATTCTGTTATTGTGAGCCTCTCTTGCCAACATTCTTTAATTCGTCCACGCAATGAAAACTCATTCCTGCTTTCGCTGTCCAACAAGTCATGTCTACCAGAGCAGGGGTGCTATTCTGGACATTCAAATTTTGCCATATTGTCAAATTTCGTAATGCGGCAGTTTAAGTCAATCACGGAGGCCATAGCAGCCCTCTGAGCCAATCAGAGTTGACCAACGGTGGAATTTGACAATATCCAGTGGAAAAATCTTGTACACATTCTGTGAAAGAACAGAACGCAACGTCACAAGAGAAAGAGAGGGAGCAAACGGCCAATAGGCAAAGGGCAAGCACCCTGGAAGAATGCGTCACGTTTTGGTAATCTGTCGGGGGAATTCAGAAATGTTTTAAATGCATGAAGAAATGTAGAATTATTATAACTAAACGTCAATGTTGGGGGCATTTTTTTTTTCAAAGCTTCAAAGCATTGAAGAATGCGATGATTATAACAATTTATTTGTGTTAATGTCTTGATTGGGCACTAGGTGGCGTGGCAATTTGACGAGATGTTCGGTGGGGGTGCTGGTTGCCATTTTCGCAAACTACCGGAGCTGGATTGAATTAAGCCAGACACAAAACAGGCTAATTCGATTCTCCAGCTCGAAAGCTTACATTTCGACCCAATCCAAGTTGTCCAAAGACCGTTCTGTATCCATTCTATCGGACGGAATGGTGTCTCCGTCCATTCAGTGCCCATTCTTCGATTAGCAGACAAGATGACTGACAGCACTGCCTTTTCCAGTTGCTGCTCACGTCTGACCATGAAATGAGCCTCGACCAATCCTGTGCGGCACGATAGAATGTTCTATCAGAGAATGTGTACAAGATAGCGCCTCAGATAGCACGCCAGAGCAAAACACTGAGATGAAGTCCGCTCACCTATGGCAGTATGAGAAAAAATAGATCACCGTCGACGAGCAGAGTTCATCCTGCACCACTTTTACTAGAAATGCATACGCAAGCCCTGTCAAGCATTCTATCTGCCAGGCAGCTCATCAAACTATGATGAAACCTATACTTAATTCAGCCATGACTACAGCGCAGATCAGATGTGACAGATTGCCAAGATAACCCTTCATCATATGTTCAACCAACATATTATGCCAAAAAGGAAGTGAAATATTGCCAAATTATCCCGAGTCATCTCTCTTCGCAAACATTAAAGAGCCATGGCGACCTTAGAAAGGAGGCAATCAAAGATCTCATATGCACTTCCATCTAAACTTAAACTGTGCGGCAACAGTAAGAATTCTTGTGGTGTAGCAGTCGTTGTAGGCTATAATGCAATAAAATCAGCTAATGATGACGATGCTTAATGACTTAAACACCGTATATTTATAAGTGCTCTATTATAAATGCCAGTGAAATGGAAGTTGAGGCTGAAACGATCACACGCAGCAGCATGCTTACGAAGTTGCAAACACTACCACTGTTGCACTTTCACACTTTAGTTAAAGCTGTGTGTATTCCATTCATTTCTCTTATATCCCTCATTTCTTATTCAAGAGTGAACTCACGTGTTAACTAAAGCCAGCCAGCCAGCCATCTGGCAACACTGCTTCTGCTTTTCCCTGTTCGCTTGCCTCGCCATCTATAAACTCGTTAAAGTTTCAGCAAGGGTTAGTTGAAAAAAAGAATACTGTAATTTTGACTGCCGTGTGCCACTAGACTTCATAGCACGAATGGAGGAATGACACGTATCGTCTATACAACCATCATCCCGTTTTTTTTATTGCAGCTGACAGTTTCGCAGATGTGAACCTCTGTTGTTCTATTGTGTTGATCCAAGCCTATGTCTAAACTCGTGCCATGTTGCACATAAGAAATGGCTCTTTTCTGTACAACTTACATTGATGTGGTTAACAGCAATGTAGACAAATAGGAAATTTTAAATAATTCGCAGATGTTCATCAAGGAATCTGTTCATCAATGAAGACTGTTGATTTAATGCTATTTCCGCATTATCAATGGTTGCCATAGAGTGTTGTAACAATTGTGTGCTTCAGTACTCCTAGCATCTGCACTAAAGGGAAAAAAAGGTTATTCTAGCACACACATTTTACTTGGAGTGTAAATGAGTGAATTTATATTAAACCCTTGCTTCTGGTATGAAATGCACCGTTTATCTTTCTCCTGTTCCAGTTTACTCTGCGGCTGTAATTACATACTGTACTTAATTTAATCATGGCAGATATTTTTGAGAGCACGGAATTCGTGACGCTGGATATGGCAGCAATAAAAACAAATGGGATTGACAGTCCTGTAACAGCTAGGGTGGTTCAATTTGCTCAGAGACTCGTCAGTAGTTTTAAATAACCAAGAAACAATGTGACGAAACCGAAACCGGTAGCAGTTTCATGCAACGTCTCCATCATCCCATCATGTCCCATCATAGCGTAAACATTGTACACGTGATTCTAGCGCTAGAAAAGGGAAGCTGGCGATGTCATTCAACATTGGATCAAGATGTAGCAGCCTTTGAGAACTAGAGAGCCACAATTTCAGTGACTATTCAAGTGTGGAAGGATTGTCATTTGTCCAGTTAACTGTTCTCTTAAATGTAGAACCATTCACTGCTTTCTACCACAGAGAAGGATGTAGAGGTTTGCAACAATGCGCACTGAAAGCAGTTGCAGGCAGTGTTTGCTGTTTGATTTTCACACCACTGGTGAAAACGATCAAACACTGGCATAACTTGGGGCACATTATATCTGAAAGCTTCACAGTGTGTGTGGTCTGTTCCACATAACTGGATCGCTTGTCTTACACAACGTTATCCAGTTCGATTGTACTAAGGCTGTAGCGCTGGGTTTTTTTTTTTTTTCATCAGTACGATACTTCCTTAAAAATAGTTATTGATTTAATTCTGTTTGTGTATCCATCCCCCCCCCCCCTTTTCTTAACGTGTTCGTTACTAAGTGTAAGGTACGATGAATAAATGAATGAATATGTTCCTGATCGTTGCTGGCACAATGAAACACAATGTTCCTTCTGTATTCTTTACATCTTGTTCAGAGACGACTGCTTTGTTCGACAGACGTTTAAACGACCGCTGGTGAGAAGTTCGAAAGCGTCAATCCGGTAGACAACGCTAATTCACGGCAAATGGCAAGAAACACTTCGAAACTCGCGTACTCGAATGACACAATTGCTTAGCTCTGTGTACCGGTGAGCTTTTCTAACGAACAGAAAGCAGAGCCGCCCAAGGTTACGCCCGCAATCTGACACGGAAAAAACAGGCTACAGCTATATCAGCGCGGCGCCTTTCGGATACCGCAGAAACGCTGCACGCAAGTAAGCCGAAAGCTGACGCGCCGCGCAAGATGACACAGATAGGCGATACATTTCAATATTATAAAACCGGATAAGCATATGGTGGCCGGTTGACACTGACGCAACCGTTCGGAATAAGCGAAACCGAGCTTAAGCGCCGTCAATGCTTTTTTCATTAGACTGATCGTACGCGAGGAACTTAACGTGACTACACGGAACGTCGCGACGTTGTGCGACGTGTTCTTTTCCGAGTCCCAGGCGAGAGCGATGTCACTACGAAAGCGCAGACCGTGGTTGCGGAGTCCGATACCGTCAGCTGGGGCGGTGGTTCGAGCGGTACTTTAGATGGGGCCCTTCGAGTAGGACCCCGTAGCGAGTGTTTAGTTCGTTCTGACTTACCTTGTTCGCTGGTATTGACCGGAGTCGCTTAAAAATCGTCGTTATATCAGACTTACTAGGCGCTTGATCTGCCATGTTGGCCGACTGCCTGTGGTGGCCAGACGGGAGAGACGGGTGAGCGCCGGCTTCGGCGGGATGTGTTGGCGCGTTGCTTTTGCTTGTTTCGCTTTTGCGCGCGCTTTCTTGCGCGTGCGGGGCACTTCTTGCGATGTCGCTTTCGCAACCTTGCCAAGGAGGAGCCTATCGGAGTCGATCGTGCGACTAGTCGAACCCGTTTTTTTGAGCGAATCTCGGTCCCCTTCGAATGCGCGCTCTTTCTCCTGTCTACCTTCTTTGTTTCTATTTTCGTTTGACGTTCAGTCGAAGCCGTCAAAACAAACGGAGCAGGAATAAACCGGATTAAAACCACGCGGTTTATCGCGCAAATCAGCTGTATACCTTCACGCGGTGCGCATTCGATGAATAGAATAGAAAAAAAAACAAAAAACAGCGGAAATTTTTCCCATTGTGCGTCACAGCTGTTGCACCGATGGCGCGCAAATGCATGAATCAAAGAGCGCGTTGAAGCAGGTGCAAACAATAAGAATTAAGAAATTTGGGGAAGCTAACGCGTGAGGTATTTAACTGTTAAAAAAAAAAGGAGTGCGTGAATTTTTAACGGCGGAGGTATTAAAGGTCGAGGTTAGTCCCTGCGGAGCGTAACGCAACTCCTAGCGGGCACGTGCAACAGAAATTGGAAAAGCCCCACTGATCTACTCACCTCCGCGGTCCACTAATTAAACGTTATGAGCTAAGTCGAGCAATGAAATAGCAACATGATGCCCCCAGCTCCGGTGTTTAACCAGTCTTCGCGACGTTATAGCACTGAAGATGCTTCAATTTCTTTTTTCCTTCTATATGATATGCGGAGCGCTCTCTAAAAAGAAAACATTTCCCTCAGAAGCCCCTAGCTTATATATGTTTTTATTTTTCTGTCATGCGCATTCATTTAATTAACAAGCCCATGGGAAAACTTGTAAAGTCGCAAAATTTGTGCTCGGTAATACAATACAATTATCGTCCAGCTAATTAAACAAAGTGTACACCCACAGAGCATTCAGTAATAAAATGATGAATATGTACCAGTAACAAAAAACACGTTCATACTTTATTTTCAATAAATACAAAACAGTTTCAGCTTGTTACATACGTACACATGTATAATACAACATTCTGTAGGTAGTTTCACAATTGACACTGATAATTTCAATAAATAAGCATATACAAAAATAAGCTGGCACTATAGTACCATACACACAATGGGAAAAAGTGAAAAATTAATTATAAACATAATTAGATGTTGATTATTCAGGTGTCATATCATTAAGTCATACACACATATAATTCAAGCCCACAGCAGTCAGAAAACACATTCAGTGTTTTGGATAACACAGAGAAAACAAAGATAAGAACATACATCAGAAGAGGCATCCACTGACATATGTGCATTATAAAAAAAATGTAAAACGTGGTCCCATGAATATTTACATTACGAGACACAAACGAGAAATACGGAGTAAAAAATATTGCTTTTTTCAATGGCTATTATGTAGAAGCATTGAATGCTTGTACAGTTTCCATTATTTGCCGATGGCTATCGCTGAACAGCACTTATGGGTGAAGTGTATAATGTAAAAGATAACTAAGTGTGGAAATAACAACATATTACAAAAAGATTACACAAGACTGTTTGAAACAGATCCCTATCGTTCCAATTCTTGTGACACATCATGTCAAACTAGCCTTGTTATTGCTTCAACAAGCACAATTGTAACACACCAATTTCAGCAAATGAGTGAATAACATAGTGTCCAGAGTGATTAACGATAAGTCTTCGACTTTATAGCTACAAGTTCACATTTCAAATTTGTCCCCGACGACATATGCAAGAAAGACGGCAGTTAAATACCACTTCTAGTCTGTACATCCATATTAAGTTATCACACATAAACCCAACAACTTCCCAGATGAAAAAAGTTCCGTTTCCAGCTGGATTATTGAACTTTTCCAGCTGGAAAGATTTCCAGTTCGATAATTCAGCTATATAGCACTATAATTCAGCTCGAAGTCGATTCCAGCTGGAATGTGGCCGAATTCCAGCCAGGAACTGACGAAGTTCCAGCTGGATATCCATCCATTTCAAACTGAATTATCGAATCGTAAGTCTTTCAAGCTAGAAAGACTTCCGATTCATAATCTAGCTGGAAACAGAAATTTTCATCGGGGTTGTGTTTCCAACTTGTACACTATTTGTAAACAGAGAACAGGAAAGAAACCTGAAAGACATGGTAGCACAAACTTAGTTATAGGCATCAAGGTGAAATCACCGACTCACTGTGGTTATCGCTCTCGCAATTTCAATAGCTCAAGAGGCAAGCACGTTCGAACCGACACACGCTTCCGCATCAGGGCGTGAGCCTTTCAAGGAGCCTCTTGAATGACAGTGAGGTGTACCGGTATTCTCCGACAGCCTTGAACACTTGTTTCACCAGATCCTCGTACTTGAAGGGCAGGGGCCTCAGGCACTTCAGACGAGGCTCGTCACACTTTTCGTAGACAAACTCCTCCAATGAAACGTGGTCCTCGTTCACAGGAAGCGGCTCGTCTCTGTCGGTGTGCTTGACGACCACTTCTACGCACTCGTCCCAGTCCTCAACCATGAAGTCGACTTTATCACAAAGATCGGCGAACACTTTGTTTGCGACCTTGGAGTTCACGGCAACACACTCCGCCAGCACCTCTCTCCTGAGCCTTTGTACGTTGTCAAATTCCTTCATATCGAGCCCGTGGTCGACGTGCATAAAGTTCAGCACTTGTAGGCAGCGCTCTGCAATAGACGGGAATGAATTTGATTGTTGTTGAGTGCCATCAAAGTTACAGAAAATTCCTTTTATTAGTATGCAAATGCCAGTGAGATCAGTTGCAGTTGTATTATGAGCTACTCACTGCATACTGTTGACTGATTCTTTGTTACCAATTATGACTGCTAGAACCCACAGTACTTAAAGGGACACTAAAGAGAAACAATGAATCGGTTTAGATTGATAAATTTTACTCTGAGAACTCTAATGTCGTTAATTTCACCATCATAGGTTCATTAATAGAGGACCAAATCAAGTTCAAAGTTTCATTTTAGAATGAATTTCGCGCCAAAATCTCCGCGCATGACATCACTGATTTCAAAGTGTACTTATCGTATTTTGGCGTCATTGGCTCAAGAAAATCTCCTCAGACTTTAAGTCTACGGCCCCCTCAGAGGACAACGTACTTCATTTTTACAGCTTAGGAACTACGTAGGCCCTAGTATGCGCCATCAAAATATGTGACATCATGGCAAATGGTGCACAGACTTCAAGGTGGCATCGCCACCCACATTTTCTTTTTGCCCGTTTTTTTCGCTTACTAAGCACCTTCTCGCGGCAATCGTGGTGTTTTTGATATCGTGAAAGAGTAGTTTACTAATACGTGAAAAATCGTTTTGCTCTTTAGTGTCCCTTTAAAGGGGTTCTGCAGCACTTTTCTAAGTTAAGGAGGTTATTGCCTCATGACGTGAATGCCGCAGAAACTTTTAGAATCCGTAAAGTGCGAGTGGAGTTGCAGGGATTTGCCGCATGCTTCGCTTCAAGCGCTTTCTCTTTCCTTTCGTACCAGCAAGCATGCTGAAAGCTGCGCAGGGTGGGGCCTTGAGCACTTTGTTTTCTTTTTTTCTTTGAGTGTGCAGCTTACTTTCAGTGGGATCGTGAGCGCACTTGTGTAATTTTATACCAGTGTGTGTAATTCTAGCACTACAGAGTGCAGCACAGGCATGTCATGGCATCCTGTGGTGGCCACGGCAACCATGCAGCTCACAATGGTCAAATCAGCTAATGGTCGTGCACTTTGTGTTGATGACACGGTCATTTTGGATTATGGCATCATTTGTCGAGAGAAGAGGAAGCAATTTCATAATATAACAATATCTGGGGTTTAACGCCTCAAAACCACGATATGATTATGAGAGACGCCGTAGTGGAGGGCTCCGGAAATTTCGACCACCTGGGGTTCTTTAACGTGCACCTAAATCTAAGTACACGGGCCTCAAACATTTTTGCCTCCATCGAAAATGTAGCCGCCGTGGCCGGGATTCGATCCCGCGACCTTTGGGTCAGCAGTTGAGCGCCATAACCATCAGACCACCATGGCGGGGCAGCAGGCAATTTCTAGCCGACTTTGAAAATTAATTGTAAGTTCCAGGCCACGTGCTGCGCTATATAATGCTTGACTCACATGTTCTCAGGAGCCTCAAGTAGTGATCGGCAGTGCTTTATGACCATGCTCAAAAAGTGTTTGCAGGGCCCCTTTAAGCAAAAGAAAAAAGCAATTAAGGTTTTGGCATCACAACATATGTCATGAAATGCTAGGTTAGGATCACCTGCAGTGATTGCTATCTCTCCACACCTTTTCCCCATGTCCTTATTATACACTACTTACCATTTCTGTAGCTCAATTTTTTAAATTCTTTTTATCACATGATGGAGCCTATAGCATAAGTTGATCTGGGATGCCATTATGGACACTTTTAAATTCCACCATATAGTCAAAATTCATAATGGCAAAATTTTGAGCCAATCAGATGGCGGATTTGACAGTGTCCAGAATAGCACCCCTGATCAGGCAGATTACTGAGAGAGGAAGATATTACTTGCACAACAAACACAATGTCCAAGTAGATAGTTGAAGTTGGTGATGAACTTATCCTTGGACAAGGCGTCACGGCACACTGCACTTTATGAAACACGTAGCTGTAACTGCACAGCATAAAGTTTTGGCTTTATGAGGGCTCTACAACATTTCTATACAAGCCAAAGTGCTTGTCTCCTTTCATCAGTCTATGTGTGCCAAGGAGTCTTTAATGGGAGCCAACTGGCAGAGAGTATTTTCCACAGCGTGAATTGAGTGATGGGCTTCTTTGAAGGCTAATCTGAATTGAGGTAGTGATTTAGAGCACGACAGGGGCCGAATGCCAGCTGTGTCATAGAGATATACTGAAATGGCTTTAGAAACAGAATTCGCAAGAAAGAAGTGTGGTGTAGCACTTATTCAGAAATAGTTCTACTTGAACAATTTACTAACATAATGGGATTCAGCAGGTGTTAATTAAAACAAAGTGAACATGAAATGAACGCTAGTTCATTGAAGGTACAGTTCTAGCCCCAGAAAGTGAAGTGACAGATTGGGATGCCATGCTACTGTACAAGCACTTATCAAATGGGTGAAGAAGGCACAACTTTACCGTCCTCATTTTCATATCTCCGTGCTGTGATGCCGTTGAACATGAACATCTGGAACCTATTAATGTTAACGCTCGTTTCTATGGCCGGCAGGCGCACTGGAAGTCTGTTTCGCCGGGAATCTTCGACGATGGCCATGAATTGGAGTTCGTCAAATCCCACCACACTGCATAAACATGGAGTGAGAGACAAGGCAGCCAGAGAGCTCTCACACGTTTGCCGCGTTCATCTCTCTCTTTACAATATGTTTTGTTGCAATTACAGTACCCGGAACCACGGACAACCACACGCCTTGTCAGAAGTACTTTTTTTCTCGTCTAATGTAAACACCCAGCGTATTATGAGTTAAAGGTTCGTCGCTGCTAACTAAAAGATTATGTTTAGCAGAGCAGCGATGTCAGAATCCCATACGAAATTTACCAGGACGTTCAAGTTTCCGTCCTAAAGCCAGCGACACAAGCGTGTTTCTGTATGGGAACATCAACCGTCCGAAACACATGATAAGTGCTTGACGTCACGAAAATGAGCAAGCGGTATTGGATAGTCATGTAAATTCTCCGTGGGAGGGACATCGATGAGAGTGGCATTTTTCTTAGGTTGTTGCCGAGTGGTAATTCGACCATTGCACGAAGCCACAGCGGCTGCAGGTTCGCACAGTCACGTACGATTTCACTGTTGATAAAAGCGGCCGCGACAGACACTTAGCAACATGTAATAGTTTTTCATCGATGCCTAACGAACGTCTTTGGTGATCATAAAAGAAATGAAACGCGACGAGGTTGACGATCTCACGTAGTACGCACCATCCAACGATCTTGACGTATCGTCCCAGTTCGCCCTGAAGCACGTCTTCGAACTCGACGAGGTTCATTGTTTTATCGCACAGAGTTAAATAACTCTACACGCTATTGCGAGGTGAAAGCAGTGAAAGGTACAGGCTTCGACGAGCTGATTATGCTAATACTACGAAATCGAAACGCAGAACTTTGCATCATGATAAAACGTGATGTACAAGTTTCCCGCCACTGTTCTGCCTTGCCACTGCTGCAGGGCACTAGCGTCACTGTGCCAACTGTGCGTTAAAATAGCGTCTCTATTTTCTTTCGGAAGAAAAAAAAATAAATAGAGGAGGCGTTAGTGTACTACAATTTAGCAATTTAGCCAGTCCACCCGGTACAAAAGCCACACATATCATCATCTACATCAGCCGGTGTGAGCAATTTTGTATTTTCTGTGGCAGTAGAAAGCAAACACAGCGCACAACTACCCGCAAAGCGTTGGCACGACATCCCAGCGTGCACATTGGCATTTTTTTTTTTTTTTCGCGTCCAAGAGAAGGAGCAGCGCCCGGATCTTCTACATGCACTGAAGGCAAGTATTTTTACGGGTTACTGCATTTATTTTGGCCCAATGTACGGAGGAAAGCTCGGCAACTCTCGGGACGCATGGGTCCGTCCGTGGTCGCATTACGTTATTTATTTATTTATTTATTTATTTATTTATTTATTTATTTATTTATTTATTTATTTATTGCAGCCCGTTTCTTCTCAGCGCGAAATACCCCCATTTGGTAGCATCCTTCTTTTCTCGAGACATGTATGGGTGGAGAATGGGCTAATTTTCGTCGGTGAATCACATTGTCCTCTTCTCGTGACACATCGCTTTCTTATTTGATCGTGTACACATATTTACGAGGTAGACAAACTCCAGCATGGTTACCAGGGCCGTACCCAGGAATTTTTTTCGGGGGGGGGGTTTGCGTGTAGAACGGCTGCCATTTTTTAAGATTTATACTGGCTTATTTTTGTGAATAAATCAAGTACATCGCTTACTTGTAATAATTCGATGGTACTTTTCAATTATTTGTACCCAAATAAAGAAATTGGTATGTCAACCTCAAATTCTGGTTAAAGCAAGAAATAAGTTTGGACAATAGCACCACCAAAGCCGGGGACACCGCGACCAACGGCTCCTGATGAAGTAACACAATGTAACCACGGTACAAAAACGGTATGTATGTGTTACAAGCTGCCACTCTAGCGTCGCCAGCGCGAAGTCGGCGACGGGAATGGCAGCAGGTTAGGTCGTTCCGTACGTAAGCAGAGACAGTGAAGAGATCAGAGACGTGTGTGGGGAAAAACAAAACTCTAGTGATATTGCAGCACGAGGAATCTAGTACAACACTTAATACCAACTAACAAAATACATATAAAATCAATAAATCAGCTTACAAGAGAGAAGTATTACAAACTACACAAAACTAACCAACAATAAAACTACAGATGAGAAAGTCCGAAGGTATAAGCAGGTGAAGGGATACCTGTGATGACCGGCAGCTTCGAGTCCACGACGATCGGATGCAAGAAGTCAGAGAGAGTTCTGGCACAACTGCGATGTCGGCGGTGTTGCAGCGCTGGTGTTTCCGGTAGGCTAGTGCTTGAAGCCGATCTCGGGCAGGTTGAACTTACTCGAGATTCAAGTACCGATGCCTACGTTACAGACGTTAATTTCGCGTCACAACTAGACGAATGGCTAAGTTTAGGTGGCCAGCCGATACGGAGCCGCAACCACTTAAGGGATACTTCTTGATCTCCTTCTACACCATGTTGGTCAGCAACTAGACTGCTTAGCAAGGCGAAATCCTGCGCTTAAATCGACCTCCGTGTCCCCTCATTCTCGTCCTGGGGGAAAAGAGACCTCTACATGGGTCCAATCATGCACGTTTCATTGTTAGAAACTCCACCCTAAAAATATATTGACCGCGTCCCTTTTTAATTAGGAGAGGGTCCTCAACTGAGCGAGAGTGACAACCTGTTGGGGTTCTCTCATACGGCTTGTCCACAAGCAGTTTTGCCCGTGGGAATGGTCAGTTTCCTTGGTTTCAGCCGGTGCGTCTTGCAGTCTACAGCTGGTTCGGGGTGCATCGCGGCCTTTGACGACCCTGCCGACGCCGCCGTAGGTACAAAGGATCAAACATCGGCGACTAACGTTTGAAGAAGAACACCCCATTCAGTACTTCCCTGCACTAAAGACCAGTCTTTTCATGAGCGAACGGTTCCACCGGTCAGCGGGGGAGTGCGGCGCCCGTTAATTTGCCGTTACGCCGGGTCGCAAAAATGGCAGTCCGTGACAGTATGTATGCAAGCAAACAAACAAGTCGCCCGACATTCCGATCTTCTTGTTACCGTTCGCACATTCTGCTTGCTGGATAGTTTCCTCGTAATTGCGAAAGAATAGAAGGGTTGAAGCTTGGGCTAGCTGGGTTTAGCTTTTAATCGACTCTTGAAACATAGAGGGAAGTTTAAACGAGGAAGTTTTTCCTTCTCGGCAACTTGCAAAATTCTGTGAGGACTTGTTCTGGGGTCACTTGAAGTTCTCGATGGATGCTGAGCAGTGCTAGTCCGGTCAATCTGTCGTTGTTCATATGATTTCGAAGGTAGCTGTTCAGCCTTCTCAGTGTGGAAAAAGTCCGTTCCGGGGTCGACGTCGACACGGGTAAAGTCGCCAGGATAGAAAGTAGGCTGTGGATGTTCGGAAAAAAGTCGCGGTTGCACATCTCTAAGGCCTGTAAAGCACAAGCTGGGCGATTCTTTTCTTCGATCTGGCAGCATTTGTTCACCCACAGTGTGAACTCTGCTTCGATGACATTAGCGGAAGGAATGTCGCCAAGGTAAAACTGCACTGCATCATCAATATCAGAAAGGCTAGCCGATGCGCAGAATTTCGGCAGCAGCATGTTAAGGCCAACCACGACCTTCTTATGGGCATCGAACCGGTCTCTTAATTGATTTTCGAAGTCAGCCAGCAAAGGCAAATACACATTCCTCCGGTAGTACTCTTCGGGAGTAGCAGAAGGTACGTTGCTTCTTTGCATCTGCCTTCCAGTGATGCGTGGTAGGGCCATCTCAACATTTGTGATCTTCAGCAAAGAGAGCGACTTCAGAAAAATCTTATTAAATTCCGTTTCCGCACTAGCCCTTTTTGTGGAAAGGACGTCTATAACATTCTTTACGTGATCGCACGCTTGAGCCAAGTCACAGTCAATTTTTTGAAGAAACTTGCAAAGTGGCAGTGTCAAAGAGAAGAGGTCGCTACAGATCTGAAGCGAAACGACAAACTCGGCTTCGTAATGGCATTGAGCAGTTGAGAAGCTTTTGATGAAGTATCAGATGACGCGGCCTCTTCTTCCAAATATTCGAGGAATTGTACAATAGGCACGTACAGTTCAAGGAAACGCTGAAGTGCATCGTGACTCTCTACCCACCTTGTTTGGCAAAAGGAGAGAACTGATTTTCTTTTTTCTTGTGTTAAATCTTCTACTTTGTCTCGCAGTTGGTTCGTCCTCTGTGGCGAAGCTCTCACAAACGTACAGGTTGAGGATACAGTTCCCAAACAGTTGCGGATGCTGGGGAGTTTGCATGCGTGAAGCAGAGCAAGGTTCAATGAGTGGGCGCTACAATGCACGTACAACGCTTTGGGCGCTGTTTGACGAATGAAGGCTTGAACACCGTTAAGGTGGCCGCTCATTGATGCCGCGCCGTCGTATCCTTGCCCGCAAAGTAGGTTCAGGTCAAAGCCATGACCTCTAAGGCTGTTCAGGATTGTGCTCGCCAGCGCCTTGCCAGCGAGATCGTACACGGGAACGAAATCTACAAAATCTTCTTTAAGTATGGGCACTCCCGACGTGTCGTGTCCAACGTACCTTACACATAGGGAAATGTGGGCGGTGCGAGATATATCAGTGGCCTCGTCAGCTAGAACTGAAAAACACGAACCTGAGTTGACGTTTTCAACTATCTTTCTTTGTATGATTTTACCACAGAGGGTGATCAACTCATTTTGAATTTTTGGGCTCGTGTACAGCGCATTCGCCGGAGATGTTTCCATGTGAGCTCTCAAGGCGGCATCTCCACATTTTGCTCTCATCCTAAGCAGTGCGCGGAAATTTCCATCATTTTTCAATGGCAGCACTTCAGACATATTTATCGGACCAGAGTCGTCTGTGCCGCGAAGCGGTACTTCTTGCCTGCCACAGAAAAGGATTGTTTCTATTATTGGCAGCAAGTTCTTGCGGTTTTCTTCCGCCTGCTTTTTAAGACCGTGGTCAAGTTGTGTTAAGATGTCATGCTGTGAGCGGGACCGGACTGCTAAAAAGTTCTCCGATAGCGTTGTTGACATGGCGTGATAACTGCTGGATGCGTGGCTCTTAAAGGCGTCCATGGCTTTCTTGTAATTGGTGAACTCCTTAGTTACAAAACAGCCCAAGCGCTGGTGCTCCCCTTTTCCTGCACACTCGCTTGCGAAGACTACGCAATATTTGCATAATGCTCCTTGAAGCTTCTCTGAATAAACAAGCCATGGGTAACGATCTACCCAGTGAGGTTGGAACTTCAGATTCCTTTTCCCTGTGGCTGGATAATCATAGTTAGCCGGAGGGGTCCACGGATTGAGCAGCAGCTTCTCCGTCGTCTCTGGATCATTTACATTATTGCTTTTCGAGACAAACAGTCCCAAGTCCAAAATATTCGCACTCGTCGCACAGAGGGGAGGCGAACCAGAATGTGTAGGTGCCATGCCACTCACCTTCCTTGGGCATTGCCCAGTGGTAAAGGCGTCACTTTGCCCAGCGTTGACTGTAGAACAAAGGTCACTTGGAGTTGCACTGCGGCCACCATCATTTTCCGGCGGCGCATGGGTGTCCTGCTTGTGTTCGTTCTCAGGTGATTCACATAAACCGGTGCATTCTCCTGAGTCGCTACAGAAGTTCCGACGCGCTTGGCTTTCCACCAGTGCTGAGGAGGGCGAAGTTTTATCCTTCGAAGGAGGCGGTTCTTCTCCGTCCGCTTCATCGGTTCGAACTTTCTTGAAGTAAGACGCAAGACTCCTTTGCTTCGTTGTTGCAGAGTGTCTTTTCATTTTGCTGCCGCAATCCTGTGCACGCACACAGAAGTGGCCAGTGGCTCCAAAAAGACGTTTGCGACTGCTTCGACTGCCTGGCGTGAACGGCGGGCGATGTTTTCTTCCTCTCTTATCCACTTTACAGTGGCTAGAATGTAGAAGTGTGATGAACGCGCCGGCTCCCGCGTGGCACGTGTTTTCTGAACGCCGCTACAGCTGGTGTGCATGCAGGACCATTATTGTACTCCCGCTGCAGCAAACTGGATTAACGCTACTTAAAGACCTTTTCACAGAAGACTCCATGGGCACTCCATACTCCCCTTAATATACGTGAACCCCCCAAGAATGCACTGCCGAGACATTTGCACTCCCGTGGTACAGTCCAGAAAGCAGGTGTTGCTCCGTTCCTGTGAAAAAGTCACCTTTTCACAGACGGCTCCCTGGGCGCCTGCATAATTCTCTCTCGGCTGCGCTAATTAAATAGCCGTGACCCCCCAAAAATGCACTTTGTAGGCTGTGACGTCAGCCTCTGTACTCCCGCGCGCAGCCCAGCTTGGCGGCGTTTTTTCTCTCCTGTGAAAGTTGACCGCTGGTGCCGGATTGTGTGCCGGCTGTATCCTCGCTTTGTGTGCTTTGTAGGGAGGCGCATATACCTTGTGTGTACAGAAGAGGTAGATTTCCTTGCGTGTGGTTAAGGTTGTTCGAAGTTGCTCGGATATGCCAGTCTTTCAGTAGATGTCATCTTCGATGATTCGTTTCGGTGGCGAAGACTACAGTTTGAGAAAAGTTTACCCTGCAGCCTGCGTCCTCGGAATGCGCCGCTGAGTTTTTCCGCTTAGGGGTTTCGTTCCCTGGCAAATTTGCGCACGTCGTGTTGGTGTTGCCGTTGCTGTCGAACTGTTTACTTTCACAGAAGGAGACGCGCTTTTCGTAGAAACCCAAAGCCAACACGTGCGGTCCGCACAGACGGATAACTTCTCCAGCGGCAATGCACAAGGAAAGCATCTTGAATCAATAAGGGAGCTGCTACGGGGTGAAAGACGAAAAAGAAAAGACTCGAAGGAACGCGAGGGCGAAGTGCAAAGCTGTACAAATAGGGCAGGTGCGCGTGCGGGGGAGGGAGCGCTGAGGTGTTCTGGTAGGTTTGAAGAAAGGAAGAAGAGGGAAGCAATGCCAGGAAAGTTGCAGTGTAACTTTGGCAGCTGGGGGTCGCTGTGAAGGCGTGTAAATATTTTAGTATCACCCGAAAAGTTAAAGCATCAAAAAAATTTCGGGGGGGGGTCAGAACCCCCTCAACCCCCCCCTAGTTACGGGCCTGATGGTTACGCTCAAGAGAGAAACGTTCAAGAGTCACCTGGAGTGTGCTGACCATGCCATTGAAGTAAAGTCATTCGTAATTTTGCCGGAGTATTGTTGCAGACTTGCCGTAGGTCGTTCACAGTGAAATTGCCCGAGTCGTCAACGTCTCCTTTTTCGTCGTCTGTATTTTTCTTATGTTTTCGTGGCACACTGGCAATATCAATATCGTCTTTTACGTTTACTGTACTCTTGACTGCATTCAAAGGGTAGCGCATGCAACAGAGCGACGTCCTTCTGCATGAAAACTCAGTATTCATCCAGGAAGACAACTGGAAACAAAAAGCTCAAATTGTAACTGCTAACGCCCAGTGTTCTCTATTAAGAGCATCAAACTTTGAACGCCTGTTGCATTCTTTCAGAGAAAGCTACAGATTTCGATGTTTGTTTTTATAACGCCCAACATATGTACTAAACAACGTAAAACTCGCAATGCAAATGAATAAATTAGGCGACCACAGGTAAATAAAACGTGCCTGTAACCAGTCTGAAGTCGTCACAGCACCGGCGACATTCTGACTAGATGTATGGCCTCCCCGTCTCTTGCTTCTGCGGTGCGACTGGAGGTAATTAGAAATGGAAACTGGGGAAGCCTCGCAGGCGAGCGCAGCTTTCGCCTTCACCTCGGGGTCTAGGGAGCCAATGGGCGTTCATGTAGTCTCCTTAGCAGGGTCTGTCTGGCCGTGCCAGGTCCAGTGGTAACGGCCATAGAGTTTCCTACAATACTTACTAGAGGGAACTCTGGCGCTAGTGTCTATGGGAGCTGCAACGCATGACGCTTCAGCTAGCATGGGAATGATGGGTACACTCGCGGACAACTTTTCTTGGCAATGAAGGAAAGGCTACGGGGGCGGAGCTACTGCACATGTACTGCTCCGCGAAGTAGCCCGGTTCGGCGCGCGTTTCGAATTTAGTTTAGTTTGTGAACCTTCCGTACCTCCTGTGACGGCCATTTGATTATTCGAGCGGCCGTCACAGGCTTACACAGCCATTTGTTAGTGAAATTCATCACAAGCTCCCTCAGCGAGTCGTCGGAAAAGCTGGAGGGTGACGAGCGCTCACCTGAAGACAAAGACGCCATTTTGACTGTGAGGTGCACGTAAAAGGTGCGACGTTTTCACAGGTGCAAAAACGCGAAATGACATTGCATAAAGCAAAAGAAATATAAGTATCTCCTTGGTGCGCACTGACCCTCTTTTCAAACAGTGCCCCGTAGAAAATAAAGCAATGTTGTTGTTTTTTATTCTCACGCAGAAAGCACGGTCGCAATTGTGGGACTATAATCTTCAGCGGTAGCACACGCGTAGTTCGGCTCTCTAGCCTTCCCTTCATTGCCAAGAAAAGTTGTCCGTGAGTATAGTACACAAATTTGCCTAAACTTCGTACTTTCGGCTCCGTTTGGCTCCTCGTCGGCTGCACCCGCTTTGTCGAAAAACGAACTTCAGCAAAAGTCAGCAGTTTCACTTCGCTACTTTAACTTCTTTAGGCTCAGCAATTCAGATCTGGTCACGAAGTTCACAGCGATCCATTCTTTTATCCGAAAGAAATCCAAAACATAGCAATAAACAAAGCTACAAGTACGTTTGAAGCCGCAAGCACGAAGACTAGGCAAATTTGTGTACTACCCATCATTCCCAAGGTAGCTGAACGATCGCAGCGCCAGAGTCCCCTCTAGTTAATTTTAGGAAACTCTATGGTAACGGCGACATCACAAGAAGAGAGGATGCCAAGTGCTAATGCTGAGTTTGCGCAGTTCAGTTAGCGCTTCTTCCCGGCTGGTCTTCCCAAATGGTGATGTGACCATCAGCAGTTCTGTAGAATTCTAGTAAGGTCAGGCACAACTTAGCTGGTGCTTTTTTCAAATGATATACGATCGATTTATTAATGGAGTTTGTTGTATAGTATATTCATGACACGTACGATGCAATCTTGGCAAGAAAGTCTCACGGCGTTCGGTTCTTACGCGTTCTTGTGCTCTAGGATGCGGGCGAAGCAATACTACTATTTGCATATTCATACATTTTTATCTTAGTATCACTTCCGCATACTCCGAACGACTGTATCCACCTTAGTTGTCAATGTCATATTTATATACATATATAATATTACACATTTATACAGCAACTGAGCCTGTTGTATATCCCTGCATGCCTCCATGTACCACTGTTAACTGATTGCACCATGTTTTTGGTGTTCCTTGGCTAGTACTGGCTCTTGCCTCATTAACGCCCATTAATCAACCAATCAACTGCAGAGGCCGTGATTACTGCCTTGCGAAATGAATGTTTCATTAAATATCTAGTGATTTATTAATTAACTTTCAAGCTAATTACAGCTATATAACTGAAACTTTGTCAATGCTGTCTTTTTCAGTGAAAGTGACGTGAGGCCCACTTTTGTCTCTTTAATTTCAGGAAGATGTCATACTGCTGCGTACCCTACTGCAAGTCGGACAGAAAAAAGAAGCTTGGAATTAGCTTTCATGAATTTCCTGGAAATGAGACGCACCGGCAGGCTTGGTTGAAGGCTATATCAAGGAAGGATTTCATTCCCAATGAAAATTCCAACAGCAGTGTAGTCTGCAGTCTGCACTTTCGAGATTCTGATTTCTCATGTTCCACAATTAAACGGCGACGCCTCAAGCCAGATGCTGTGCCTAGCATTTTTACTGATTACCCACGCTACATGCAGCCTGCTGCTCCAAAGAAAAGGCGTAAATTAGTGCGACAGCTTTCAATTTCTCGTAAGAAAACCATTACATCAACATTGCCAAAAGAAGGACGCAAGGAAAATGCAGCTGACGATTTCCACAGTGAAGATATTTGCACATCAGTTGTTTCTGCAAACATTCTGTCGAATCATCCATCAACCACGACGCAGCTAAGTCCTGACAATTACGACGCCACCCATCAAGCTGTGGTTTCAGTAGAAGCTGCTGTACAAGCCGATTTTCGTATTCCACGTAAACATCCTGATGCCAGGGCTACAAATCGTATGAGGGCACAAATATTCAGGAATAACAACGCCATTCAAAAACTACGGGAAGAAAATGAAAGGCTCAAAAAGAAGCTTGAAATGTTTGAAAATATATCACAGTGCATTCAGCAGGAAAAAGATGTTAGCAGAGGGTGGGCAGTTGAACATTTTGTCTTGAAGCTGCTTGATAGAGCAAATATTGAATCCAGGGAGACATTATCCGGTGTCGACCTAAGATTTTGTTAGGGAATGTGTGGTTCTTTACCTATCCCAAAGCCATATTGCTACATACACACTAGAGGTTCGATAAAACTTGTCGAAAAATACCTTGTGCTATGCTGGCAAGTCATGCAGTGACAGTGCCGTCACCCCACTAATGAAAGAATGTCTCCAAGCAGAACTGAGCAAACTCAAAAAAGAACGGCTCTGCCCACTCTTTGTGGATGAAAGGGCCATATCCTTTAAATGAAGATATGACCCAAAAATGGACTGCTTCTTTGGGAAACAAACCGCCAGAGATCACCTCACTGCGCAAGGGAACTCAGCGCTTGCAAGCAAGACGCATTGCTATATGGCCGCAGGTTTGTCAACGGCCTACAAAATACCATGCGTGCTTTTTTGCAAATAGGTTGAGTGGTACAGATCTGTATCACTTAACAATTCATGTTATTGCTGAAGTGGAAAAATGTGGACTCTAGGTTGTATGGATCGTCACGGACAATCGCAATATATATGTTACTATGATGTGCTACCTCGGCGATGGTTCTCTGAAACCGGTTGTAACACATCCATGTGATGCAGAAAGTAGGCTGTTCTTACCTTTTGATCAGCGCCATATGTTACAGAATGTTTGAAGTCTCTGAAAGGTGTTGTGACCGACGGAAAGCTACCAATAACAAGAAAGTTCGTCAAACAGCTCTGCGAACTTCAAAAGAATGAGACTGCTAAGCCCGTTCGGTCCTTCACGCAGAAGCATGTAGAACCCGCAGACGTTTAAGAAAATCCACGTTGGAAGAGCAATGCAGCTATTTTCAAACTAAATTTCTGCAGTAGCATTCCTGAAGGACTGTCCCTGTTATCAACAAAATGGCAGAAATGTTCCGAAATGCTGGTGCAACAATACATTTCATGCGAATAATACAAAGGTGGTTTGCCATTTGCAATGTTGCCGATAGAATCACTTAAAAATCCAGACCAAATGCAGTTCTATTGCAAAACTGATGAAAGCCTGCAGTGGCTTGAAGAGGAGTTCCTGCAGTACCTCCAAGCCATTAACGACACCTGCAAACGAAATTCGAAGAAGTTTCTCAATGCTGAGATATATGAAGCACTTTTCCATACTGGCCAGTGCACCGTCCTGCGAGATAGTGGCTTTTTCTATGTTTTGACAAGAGACCTTTCAAGTGATTCTGTGGAGCTGCTTTCTGGTGGGCTGCGACAAATGGCAGGGGGCAACGACTGCCTAGATGCCAGGACTGTCACCTTCAGTCTGGAAAAGATACTACCAACTGGAATTCTATGTGTGTCTCAGACCTCGAACGTTGGGACAAGGCAAAGTGTTTTGAGGTATGAAAATATATTTTTTTTCTACACTTAGGGCAAATTAATTTCTGTGTATTATTGTGTGCTTTCAGCAGTTCTTGTCGATACCACAATTACTCCCGTGTATTATATTTTATCATTTGGAAAGTTCCATCCATATCTAAGCTAAGCACCGAATTTTAAACCACTAACACTGCTTTCAAGGCACAAAGAGCGGATTCCAGTGTTATGTTGGCTAAACAATGGTAAATTTTACTTGGCGCGTAGCTCACTAGGGGTCCTTTGTTTGCAGCACACATAGTCCACCTGTGAGTGTGAAGTTTCCTGCCACATCTGCCCCAGAAGGCCCACTCGCAACAGCGGCACGGGCAAGGTATGCTGATGTTTTATTGAGATGACTTGTCACGTTTCTACATTTCATTGTTGCCTGGATATCAAACCATGATCTTCGTCGTTGCCTTTAGCAACTGAAGTGTTGCGCTTCTAAGCACGCGAATTCACGACATGGAGGGAAGAAACGGTCAGGAAGAGAGCACTGCGCAGGGCGAAAGAAAGAAAAATAGTATGCCAGGCACGCACACATGAAGCTTCGCTTGCCCCCATTTTCCCCAATAGGGCAAGGAATCCTGACTTTACCTCTTTAATTTTAAGTACCGCTTTATAATAAAAAACACAGGAGTACGAACACTCTTTTTTTGGATTGCGAAACAAAATACAGTTGAAACTCGATTTAACGAAGTAATGGGGACGCTCAAATTATTTCGTTAAATCGGGAATTTCATAATTATTAATATCGAGAAAGGTATTTTTCGGTCCTTTGAAATCTACAAATTGTAACATAGCGGCACCGAAAAGCTACCATGGCATTGTTTCTGTTGGCAACCTATGCCTGCACGTCTGAAAAGTCCACGAGGGTGGTCCAAAAATAAGGGAACCATGACTGGGCGATGCGGACCAGGTAGATATGGTCACGTGGAGTTATGTCCGCCTACCGATATACGATGACGTGAAGAACGAATGCAGTGACTGCGTGAGCAGGCCAAGAGAGAAAGAAGGGAGGCGATGATCAGTGCTCTCCGTCGCATAAACCATGAAAGAACCAAAGGAACCACCGTCACCTCTAGTGCCATCCGGTATGTAGGAATGCTCGTGGCTGCCTAGTCCGTTCCGTGCATTGGCGTGGCATGCAGTGTCGTCAAAGCAAAACTTAAGTATGGCACCTAGATGTTTAACGCAATAGAGTTAGAGTGCACGCTCAAAGAGAAAAACCAGTCTCAGTCAAAATTAGAAGGAAACCACCACTTTTTTACTCAGTTATTTCTGGTAAAACTTCGTTAAATCGGGTTAATGACAACACTGAACTCTATGGATGTTTGCCGGGGACTGGAAATTTCTGCTTCAGATTAGGATGTTTGTAAAATCGGGTTTCATTTGATCACGTATTAACTGTACTTCTAAAAGCTTTCTTCACTACACGAATAACAGCAAATTGTGCATACAACACTGCAGGAAAATAGTTTCAAGATGATCTAGAATTCACCTTAAGAAGTCTTACTTATTGTTATTACGCAATCTCAACAATGTAAAAGTTCAGCAGAAGGTAGAGGCTTCAAGTGGGGAAAAGATGTTGAACAAGAGTGGCGTGACAATCGGGCTCTGCAGCTGGCAGTTAGATGTGGCGTGTTCATTTGTCATAACTTTTGTGTGTTAAACCACAATTTCTATTACCGTTTGATGTATGCACTGTGAATTCACCCTCTGGATAAGGGAATATCTTTATAAACAAGCATGACCTTTTATCTTTTGCTTCTCATGGTGGTACTATATTGCATACTAAGTTTATGCATTTTGTACTGGTGCAGGGTCTCAAGAAGCTGCGGTATCTGCCATTTGCCATCCCTGACAACCCTGCCATCTGCCAGCCCTGACACAGCACAAGCAAAAGAATGCAGCAAGCATTTTCACTTGTGATGGTCTCATTCTGAATTTTTTTTCAAGGGAAAAGCAACACTGCTAAAGTTTTAATGGGCATTTAAGTTCCTAGTGAATTGCAAAACTAGCAATGTTTTTCTGAAATAAATTGTTCAGCACGTTTACATACCATCTCAGAGGTTGTCTACTTTTGAAGACTGCATGCTTTTGAAGCTGCAGAATTCATTTTCTTTAACATTTTCTTTGCGTGTACTTGACCATTTGCAGTAAAATTTAGTGTGTGTGTACTGACAGGCAGTGCTTGTTCTTGATTATTCTAAATTCCTAAATGCACAGTATGCATTGCGAAGAATATACAGAAGAGGGTCCCAAGGTCAGGAGATTGTACCGGGACCCTCTGTACATGATTGTTAGATACAAATTACAAAATAAGTGCAAAAATGTAAAAATATCTCAACCTGCTATCTTCAGAACATTGCAGTTATGTACAAGGGCAGCTACCAACGCTTTACAGAAGTAGAACTAAAATTGTGAGCATACAACAAAAACTGGGTTTGTTTTTTTGTGTGTGTCAATGTATGAAACTTCCCACTTATAAAAGGTTTTTTTATACTAAAAAATACGAATGCACCTAGGCTACTGATTTTAGTTCCAATTATGTATACGACAATTTAACACTTGTTGGAATTTTGGTTTGTGTGTGCTCGACAGTTCCTGAGAAGAAAGTACACAAACTTTGAAAATGTTGTTTCGAGAAAAACACAGAGATTACGTAGGGGTACACCCAATTTCCTGTCATCGTGTCAAAGAAAAAGGACCAAAAATTATTTTTGAGACCGTAAGTGCCCAAGTGTGATAAATCTTCTGAAGGATAAAGAAATTCTCTATCAGGTGATCGTAGAATCTCAAAATCGAATTTTTTGACCAAAGTCTCATCCCACCTTAATAATCAAATTTTTTATGTCCATAGAACTGTTTTCTAATTTTATGAAGTTTCCTGCTGTTATCTGCACAGAGTTCTTCACCAAAGTGTCATCTCGTCTATTGTGCTAAGCAAGCATTTTGTCTTCTGCAATATGACAATAGGTTGCATCATTTTCTTGTAATGTTTATATTTTATTTTTATTTTTTCTTGCATTGCCTTGTCTTGTCATTATTTTGTCATTGTATTGCCCCTCCTGCATGGGCCAGCATATTGGCCTGCAGTATCAATAAATAAATAAATAAATATATTGGATAAATAAATACAAATTCGTACTAGCAGTGAAAACACGCAAGGAAAGCCACCATGAACAGTAACAATGCATTTCACTTAAGGCAATAATTAATGAATGAACAACAACTTTATTAAAAAAAGTCTGGCGAGTTATTAGGGGATTTGGGCGAATATTCCCGCCTAGGCGTTGGCCATGAGCCCTTGAGCTTTGGCGTCTTCCTCGGCCCGCTGGACGGTCCACCGTTGGTCCTTGACAGCGAAGCTGAGCAGTGCAGTCTCCCAGCGTGTTTGGCTCGAGACTGCGTCCCCGTCTGGAACCCCACCTCTGTCACACTCCCATAACGTGTTTCAGGGTTGCCCTGACCCCGCAAAACTTGCAACTCGGTGAATAAAGCCCTAGGAAAGAAAAAAAAACACTGAAAGAACACACACGGTACACACAATAAATAATTAATATTATTATTGGTTTAGGAAATGAGCTTTAAGTGTATTTTTAAGTGCAGTAAGAGATCACAATGTTCAAATGGGGCGAGGAAGAAAATTCCACATTTTGATAGCATAGAATGGTGCTGTCATTTTACAATAATTAGTAAAAGCAAGAAGTTATTTTTCTGAGCAAAACGAGTACGGTTAATATTTTTCAACGAATCCAAGGAAATAAACTATTGGATGAGGTCTTTATAATCAACCTGAAAAGCACGGTAATTAAGTTGAGGGCAAATAAATCAATAGTTGTGAGCATGTTATCCTGTTGCACATATTTGAATTTTGCCATATACATATTATATGCAGCTGCAGTCCATGCAACTTTTGAATTCAAGAAATAATTTGTCCATCACATTGTATTAGATATAAACTGCTTTGACACAGTTATCAGGTCTGCTATTGGCTGATCTATAGCTAAACATTTCCCGAAACCACACTTTATTGTGCTGCATTATCTGCTGGAAACAATTTCCAAGCCCATGATGTCGAGAATTATGTAAAATAATGCTATAGGATTCATGCATTTTCACTCTTGCATCATTTAAAAATTGCAGCACAAACTAAGACACGGACCGGACAGGGAACAGCACCAATGCTTATAATCAACTGATGACTTCGTTATGTCAGAAAGAGCATATACATCTAAACACTTGTACTCACCACTTATGTGCACAGTTCCTAAGTGCAAACACAGGACAATCCCTCGCACTGCATCTTTCACCTAGCCCCTTTCCTTAAAGAGGAACACTTCCTTGACCAGGGAATTCAATTTTATTAATCACTCGTCATTCAACATTTCAAGCAAAGAAATGTCACCCAATGAAAGGGGCTATGTAAAAGATGAGGAATGTGGCATTCGCCTGTGTTTGCACTTAGGAACAGTGCACATGTGTGGCAGGTACACATGCCCTGGTTCAATATGTGTGTTCTTTCTGACATAACAAAGCTTTCAGTTGATTATAAGCACCGATGTCATGCCCTTTTCCTGTCCGTATCTTAGTTTGCACCTTGATTATAATAATAAGCCAGAACTCACTCAAGCAGTAGATGTATACACACCATCTACAACAGTTACAACACAACAACAATACAACAGTTATACACCATCTACAACAGCTAGCCAAGACATCTAATAGCCCTAAATGGAGGGAGCATTAGTTGAGCTATGAGCCAGCTTACAGGCGTCAAAGGCTATATTATGACTTAAACAAGAATGATACAGGACTTAGCTCCTTAACTTCATCAAACCAAAAAGTAGATGGCTACTAGCTGAATGCGTTACCTGGGATCGGAGAGAAGTAAATTGTGCTCGTCTGGAGTCCAAGCAGTGAGCATGACTGTTTTACTGCATGGCTGTGACCCAAGCACTACTGAGTGGGATATTGAACACCACAAAAACGAGCTTGTGTTTCGTTGAAGAAGTAATTCCACGTTTCTGACAGCGTAAATAATGACAACGGTGCAACATTTTTTGGAACAACTTTTCAGAACCACATTGCAAGTGAGGGCACAATGCTGGCATTATTATCCGTCCAGCCTACTCTGCGGGCAACATGGTTCCCAAAGCTTTCCCCCCGCTTGTGATGGTGGTGTCATCTGGAACTTTCCTGCTGGTTCGCCAGGTGGATATATGTGTACTTCGGGAATCGTGATCCTGCGGATGCATCTGTGCTTCTCTCCACTACTACATCGCATCAAAGATGAGTTGACGATGTTTGAGACCTCGCGGCCATGGCTGTATTTTTTTTTTCCAAGATAGCCAGCCCCGGTTTAGCTTAACTGGCTATTTGCTTTAATTCTGCATCTTCTCGGGCACTTGATCGCTAGTCGCTTAATTACTAGCTAGCAGAGACCTGCATTTAGCCATGTAATAGAGTGCTGCAACTTTTTTTTACAAACTAAGAAATTTTATTCAACATTGCCAGGTTTTTCTTTTTATATCGGTGATGCTTCGACGGCCCGATCTTTTTGGCACTTGGATGTCCTTGCTGTGCGACCTATCTGGCCCAACTAGATCGAGTGCGCTCTTTAATCAATGGTTGGCTTGACGTGTTATCCTGCTGTGAAGGTGCGCCCTTCTAGATCTTGGTTGTTAGAATGATCCAATTTCCATTGTGTAGTTGCAAAGCAAAAACTTTTTAACAAGCTAAAAAAAGGCTGTCTATGGTATAATGTAGTGCGCCACCGCCGCCAACTTGTGATGTTATAATTTTATTTTATTTATTTATTTAGAATATACTGCAGGCCCACATGGGCCCAGGCAGGAGGGGTAAAATTACAAGAGAAAACACAGAATTCCAGAAGGGCAAAAATAGACAAACAGTAACATCTCAGTTACAATGTAACCATATCAAAAATTGATCAGGTCAGTCAAGTCAAGAGAGTTAATCAATGACAATGGTAGTGCATTCCATTTGTCAATAATGTGAGGAACAAAAGAAACTTTAAAGCTGTTAGTTCTTGTTTGGTATGGCGCTAAGGATTCAGCATGATGTCTGTTTAGTCTTGTTGTTAATGGGCGCAGCTTCGAAAAGCTGCAAGTTGAAAAGAAAATTATTTTATAAAAACAATACAGTCAAACCAACGTATATTGAACACACACACACACAAAGATGGAATTAGTTCTGTATGTCATTTATTGCGCTATAAAACATTTAAAGAAGTCACCGCATTTTCAGTGCGAACTTCGGTGTGCAAATGGGCTTCACGACACTGCTTCATGATAGTGCGCAAGAAAGGCGGTTTTGCAGTGGCAATACACTTTTTTTTTTCCTGCACTTTGCAATTGGCAGTGCGAGTTATATTCAGGGGCGTTACACGCAAGAAAGCACAGTATCGATATAAACAGCTCCTCAATATCTTCACACGTAGCTGGATGTAATCGTTAGCCGCCTGAAGCCTCCAGTCCACGTCGGCTCTGAATGCATGCGGGAATGCCCCTCTTCATGAGAAAAAGCCATCTTCTGATGAGGGAAAGCCAACTTCTTGGAGCATTTCGCACTGCTCAATCTTTGAAGTGCTGCGGCTATTTTTGTTCGATGCATCGCTGTACGTTTTCCTATGAGTCGACATTACAGCGTTGTCGTGTTCGAAAATAGTTTGATATGAAAGGGAATATGATTTGCCCAAGTTCGATATAGTCTGGTTCATCTGTACAAGAAATACTCGTATACAAGAAGCCATGTGAGCAAGTGGGATCCCAACCTGCGCCTCGGGTCTTAAACAGTGGGATATTAATAAAATAAAAATCTAGGTGCACCTTATGTGGTGAGCAGCCACGTCTGAAGATTTGCACTAAGTGCTGGTTGCCATTTTCATTGCGAAAAAAAAAAAAAAAAGCCACGGAGCAAACAGTTTAGGTAATCTACAGCTAAGTGAAAAAAAAACTAAAATTTTACACACTATAAAAACTAAATTATCCTTTTTTTTTTTCACCTAGTGTAGGTTCCACAGAATGCCGTTTTAAGCCTTGTGTTTCACCGAGAGGAGTATGACGATGGCTGCATAGTCTCCCTTTCATTGGGGACTGCGAGGCGTGGTACATAAGTAACTTGTAACGCATAACTGCTGACCACCAAGTAAGGGAGGCTTATATCTTTAAGGAAAAAGCCTTAGATGCCCCATCAAGCCTGAAAATTGACAGTCGGCATCAACACGAGTGGTGCAAAAAAAAAAATCATCACGTGATGACATCACCACATAACATCATCATGACTTCACTATGACGTGACATGCTGACTTTATCTCATGAGAATGTCGTTTGGTCAAAGCTGAGCCGACCACAGAGGCAGTGCAAAACCAGCTGGGGTGCAGGAAGCTTTCGGAGGAGGGCGGGGTAGGATCAGCTGACAAGAAAAAGAAGATAGCTTTCGACTTCGAGCCGTCTTAGGCGAATGCATAAGGCCCTATCCACACGCTAGCCACACACCCGCCTCGCACAGGGGGGGGACACCTGTGGACGAAAGAGCGGAACGGCGACAAATTTCCATCCACACGGTACCCACATGAGCAGCTCTGATGCGCACTGTGGTTAGACAACGCAACGACTGTTGAGATCTGGCAACCATCACCAACAGCAGACGACTCTGGCATGTTCTTGCACATGTGGGTTTAAGCTGCCTTTGTTTATGACGAAAACGAGGCTTTTGCATTCTCAGATCACGTTTTTGGGCCACATGTGTTGCGTCCCCGCGGTCATCTATGTTCATCAAGGTGCACCTTATTTTTGTTGTTACCGCATGCAACTATTATTTGTATGGCTCAGTTCACGCTTGTGTATGGCACAGCAGCAATCTCTTATTTATGCTATTGACAGCTTGCAAGAATGTAGGCGCAAACGTGCACAAACGCTTTTTATGGCAATGAAGAAAAGGCCCGCCACAACAACAGCATTGTATGCTCTGACGCCGCGATCCTACCTACAAATGGCTAAAGAAGTTTTATAATTGTAGAATCATTCTATTGTTGTGGATATATCAACTATATATCATTGTAGATAGACTGACAAGTCAGTGCTCTTTATGACTGAGCACGGGTATGTATTGTTTTATGCAGTTTGCTGCGTACTCATTGCATGCGTACTGTATGTTAACTCTCTTGTTCACCAATTCCTGTTTGCTCTCTGAAATGTCGAAGTGAGCTTGATGCTTTGATTTTTTTTTTTTTTTGCTCAGTGTTCACATTGAAAACCACCATGTGTACTGCAGCACCAAAAAAGGGCTCTTGTGCTTTCCTGTGAGAAACATTTCAGACCAATTAAAACATCAACAGAAACACAAGAAATTAAAGTACTAGTTCTAGCAAACAAGAAAACGTTTAGCGTGTGCGATTCATTACAATTGGCACAAAAGGTGTGCATATATAAAATAGTCGTGCTTTATAAAAGATGCTTATCAGATGTTTTCAAAGGCATGCAAATTTGAAGCATAATGTTTGTTTACATTGCTTACGAGACACCTTGTTGTGGCTGAAAACACAGAATGTCTACATTTCGTGGCGGTGTTAAAATTGTCACCACACACAGCTGTTGCATGAACTGATCTGACAGTTTTACTAATGTTCTTAGGTACAACCCATTCATTGCTACATTCCTGTTGTTCACTTCATTGTCTTTTCACACTAACGATATGGATCATTACATACCCTGACTGTTTAAGCCCCACAGAGGAGAATATGGCAGCACTAAAGGCAGAGTCAGGATTTCATTTTGGGAGGGGAGGGTCAACACACCAGACCTCTCCCCGCACTTGGATATGCCTATGGATAACACATTGCAATTTGTAGCTGTTCCAGCTCCTTCTAGATTCCTTAGGAGAATATCTTGAGATGTCCTTTCTGTTGTGCTTTCCTTGGCTGTATTGGACCCTTCATTGGACCAACATAGTAAGGTCCAATGAAGGGCATTATGGGAAAACTATGAGTGTATGTGTTAAGTCAGACAGGGAGCCATCTTGCCCATAGCATTCTCAACTTCTCTCGCAGTCCTAGGCTGCGCGCACATTTATTCTTATGCTTCATCCTCCCGCCCCAAAGAGTTAAAGGCTATCTGGTCTTGACACAGTGTTGCCATCTTGTGTCTTGACTCGACAGGCCCATACTACTCCGTCTTGACTTGAAAAAACTTCTACCACATGTCCAAGAGGCCAGATGCAACTTGAAATCCAGGGCTTCTCGACAAGAACGATGTTGTCCACTTCTAGGACCTTGTTAGTACGCGATGAATAGCGGTGAAGGGCGCGCAGCTCCAGGAAGGTACTCCTCTCTCCGTCGTATCTACAGCTGGTGAAGCTATTTTTTACGATACCTCGACTTCTTAGTGAGGTCGCCCATTGTTGCTTGGGCGCACCTAGCTTCATACTCGAGTTATATGGCCCTGACGAAGCAATCAATGAACGTCCGACCAGAAAATGGGCGGGGCATATTGGCAAAGGTTCTACTGTGTCACTATACGAATAGGTCAAAGGTCGTGATTGATCACTGCTTCCACCTCAAGCAGTACTGTCTCAGTCTCTTTGCTGTTGAGGTCGCTCTTTCCAAGCACTTTGCGTAGTGAACACTTGCTTGTTGTCTGGACTAACCTCCCTACCAAGGCACTCCTGGCAAAATGAAATTCCACTGTATGCGGTGCGTGGAAAGGAGTAGAACGCAAGAGGAGAGCTTTTCATGGCGTACGTCCCATACTTCTTTCAGGTCTTGTGAAGCCCTTTGGAAGGTAAGTGCATTGTAAGAGTACAGAGTCAGCGCTACTCCTCTTCGAGCTAAAAATAGTTGGAATGCCAGAAGAAAGCTTTCAGTTGAAAGCCTGTTTGTCAATTCTAGGTGCACTGCTCGAGTGGTAGTGCACGTAAAGAACAAAATGTATCCTTTGCAGGTTGTGCCAGCTTTATATGAAGGGGTCCTGCAAAGTCGATCTTAGTTACTTCAAGCGGCCTTGAAAAGACGAGTTGATCGAGTGGCAGTGGAGCATACAGTACTGCACTTTCGCTGGATTCGTGCAATACCTCTTGCACAAAAAACACGCGTTAATAACTCGCTTAAATTCCTGAAGAGCACGGATAATCCAGAAGTGCTGGCAAACTTGTACCATGGTACTCGCAACGGCTCCATGTAACGCTCTGCGGTGCGCCTCCATAGTTACCAACACCGTGAAGTGTTTACGTCTTGGTAAAAGAACGGGATGCTTCTCTTCCTATGTAGCATACATTCGTTCCAGTCGCCCTGCGAGTTGAAGTTGTTTACGCTTATCGATGAATGGGTGAAGGTCTCTTGAAACGGAGCGTTTATGAACTGCTTTTTCATTCAATATTTGCTGTATGTCCGTAAAGAAAGCCTCTCATTGGATGCAACAAATCCAAAACTCTTCGTTGTTGACTATCTCTTCTGCTCATACTGTGGCCGAATTCACTATAGAGCATCTGTGACTTCAGTTCACAAATCGGAAGATCCATCTATGACATGCAGAAGCTTTTGCAGACTGCTAAACTTCGTGATGTCAGTCATTTCCTCTTGTGGTTGTGTGTGAAGAATAACACATGGCGGTTCGCATGTTGGCTCGTCATTTTTGCCGGAAGTAGGAAATCCTTCTGGTTCTGTAGGCCATATAGATCTCGGCTGATCCAGCAATCGAAGACTCTGCCACCAGTCACTGCTCTCACGCAAGGCTCGAGCAGATATCCCTCGAGTTAATAAGTCAGCTGGATTGTACTCGCCTGGACAGTACCATCATGCACCTAGTTCAGTGGTGTCTACAATTTCTCTGACTATTTCTGACAAATTGTGCTAACTTATCCTGCTCGCCATGTATCCAACTCAGCACTATCATGGGGTCAGCCCACATGACACAATGAGTAAACTTTGAATCCCATGACGGCTGTATGTACTTCATCAGCCTTGTTCCTACGACTGCTGCCATGAGCTCTAGTCAGGGCAGCGTAATTGCTTTTATTGACGCTATTTGTGATTTGGCTGCTATTAGTGACGTGGACACGTTGCCAAGGATGTCGATCGTTCTCAAGTAAGTGCAAGCACCGTAGGCTTTCAAGCTGGTGTCAGAGAAGACATGAAGTTCATGCGACACTATGTCTGCCCTCGGGCCATCTTACACATAGCCATGGGCGTCCGGAGGGGGGTGCAAGGGGGGCGGCTGCCCCCCCTTGGAATTGCGGATAATATTTTTCTATGCAGTTGCAATAAGCTACACAGCTTGATTAGCACACTCAGGTCCTGGCCTTCAGGTTTGCCATTCAATTTTGTGCGTTACAAAAGTACTGACTAATCTTGCCTGTCATGTCACAGCAATGAAAGAAAGCCTGCCAGTGCTGAATGCCCCCCCCCCCTTGCGTATGCACCCCCCTGCAAAAAGTTCTGTGGATGCCATTGCACATCGCGGGATCTTCAGAGAATAGAGTTGGATAACTTGGGAGCTCCATTCTTTCCATTGCATCTTTATCTCTTCGGGCAGGTCTTCATCCCAAGGACTCTTTAAAATCCACAATCGTTGAAACAACAGCTTTGCTGTCACCATGAACGGAGAGAATATGCCAAGGGCAGTGGCATACCAACCTGATCGCGAGTAGGGGGCTAGTGTCGCTCACCCTGTCGGCCGTATATATATATATATATATATATATATATATATATATATATATATATATATATATATATATATATATATATATATATATATATATATATATATATATATATTCATATATACATGGCCGATGTAAGTGAAAGTGAAAGGATGTCAGTGAAATGAAACGGCCATTGCCGAACCCGCTGCACAAGGGCCGCCCACCCAGTTTGGGGGCCAGACGATACTTTCAAAAAAAAAGAGAGAGAGAGAGAGAAAGATAGAAAAAGGAAGCGACCTTTTTCTATTTTTTTCTCTCCTTTTTTTTTTTTTGAAAGCATTGTCTGGCCCCCAAACTGGGTGGGCAGCCCCGTGCAGCGGGTTCGGCAATGGCCGTTTCATTTCACTTACATCCTTTGAAGAAGGCTGGTCCTCCAACCGAAACTGTCAGGGTAAAATAAATATTTGTTTTGTTTCCTATATTGTAGTATGAAGTTTTTCACAAAATATATATATATGCAGACGTTTCGATCGAAGACCGATCTTCATCAAGACGAAATTTACCAGGCTTTGATGCGCTTTTATATCATCGTCCTCCGAGCCGAGAGAGAGAGAGAAAAACTAAAAAAGCAAAAAGTTTAAGAAAAAGAAGAAAAAAGAGAGAGAGAGAAGTAAGAAAAAGCAAAAAGAGTGCACATACTATGACATACGAACAACACGTGTTTCCTGAGGAAAAAACAAAGACAAAGAAAACAGACAGAGAAGTAAGAAACCTGAGGAAAAAAGAAAAAGAGTCGCGAACACCCCACGTGCACATATTTTGATATTCGAACACTACGTGTTTCCTGAGGAAAAAAAAAAAGAGAAAACTACGTAGATATACACAGATCGTCCAGGTGAAGTACATTCCTGTAGTCTCTAGTCGAGCTTCAATGCTTTGGCTGCCCCCTCCTCACTTCTTCCCGATGCTTGGACACAATAGGTGAGTACATTCCTCCTGTTCATTGTCACGCGTCGCGTCTTTGGCTCCCCTTCTCCAGAGTTGCTCGTGAAGCCTGTAAGGGGATGAAGCTTTACAAGAAGGGATAAGCGCTTAAAAGTCCGGGAAGAGTGTAGAAAGGCACATTCACTGAAAAACAGGTAGCCACAATCTCCGGTCTGTGGCTCTAGTTGATGCTTCAAAGAAAATGGAAAATACGTTTAGATTGCAATGCGCGTGAGCATGCTGCATGTGTGATAGCGTGCTCCTGCAGCGATATCCGGGGGGGAAAAAAAAGAAAGAAAAAAGAGAGAGAGTGAGAGCTTCAGTTAAGAATATTATTAACTTGAATCTTCCAGAGCGCGAATTGAAAAGAGTGATTAAAAATATATACTCCGACTTAACACAACATTTTGTTGTGTTAAGTCGGAGTATATAAGTTTAATCATGAACTCTCCCGGCTTTTGGAACATTTTTGAAGAGAGTATGCCCGGATTGATATTAAGTCCAGCCTTCAATGTATTAAGTTTATAAATCATATATGATTCGCGCTGTTCACGCTCCCTTGTACTGGAGAAACCGCTTTGCAGGAGTGTAACCTTGATGGAATCAAATGGGTGGTTGTCGGAATTTATATGTTGAGACAGAGGAAGATGAGGAAGCAAATTAACATGTGAACCATGGTTATTAAAGCGGGTGCGGAAGGCCGTGTCTGTCTGACCTATGTATTTAACACTGCATACTCCGCACTCGAGAAGGTAGACTACATTAGAGCTGTCACAGTTAAGGTTTGAGTGAAGAGAGTATTTAAATTTGGAATGGGGTGTGCTTTCAACAATGTTAGTTAGCTGTATGTGTTTGCACACCTTGCAACGAGCCTTGCCGCATGGCTGGCATCTAGTTATAGGTGCCTTATCGGTTTTCGAACAAACAAGGTAATCCTTAATGTTTTTGGGGCGTCCATAAACGACTCGCGGAGGGGAAGGGAAAATTCTTGATAGTCGTGTACTCTGTTGAAAGAGGTTATAGTGTCTCTTTAGAATATTGTTTACGTTAGGGGGGGTTGCTTCCAAATGTTAGCACCAAGCTTTTCCGTCCCTCTTGTTTTAATTCTTTCTGCTGGTAAAGTAGTTGTTGGCGATCTAGGTTTGCCCCTTTACGTATGGCGTCGTTGACTATAGGATAGTGTTGCTTCGCAAGTACGTTGCACAAGTTATTTGCATTGGCCTCAAAGTCTTCGGGGCGGGAGCAAATTCTTTTGAATCGGTGGGCCTGCGAGTACGGGATGCTCGTCTTGCAGTGACGAGGGTGACAACTATCGAAGTGAAATTACTGCTGCCTGTTCGTAGGCTTTTTGTAAACGTTAGTAGTCAAGGACCCGTCATTTACTTTATCGTGGACATCGACGAAATTGATTTCAGTTGTTGAGTATGTATAAATGAATGTTATGTCTGGATGAGCTTTGTTGAAGGATTCTATAAAATTAATTAGGTTCTCTCATGTATCCGTCCAAATGATAAAAATATTATCTAAGAAGCATTTGTAAAGAAAAGGCATAATTTTCTGGGTTGACAAAAACTTAGTTTCAAGATCATTCATAAAAATTAGCATAGTTAGGTGCCATTCAAGTCCCCATAGCAGTGCCATTTACTTGTAGATAGTATTGGTTATGAAATTCGAAGCTATTGAGTTCAAGTACGAGCTTTGCAAGGGTTTCAATTATACTATTGGACTTGGCGAGTCATCACATTTGTGCGCACTGTAGGACTCTACTAATGTTTTGATGCCGTCATTATGAGGAATATTACTGTACAGGTAAGTTACATCATGAGTTACAAGGAAGGCATCACCAGGGATTTTTACATCATTGATGGTCCGTATGATGTGGTTGGTATCACGTAGGTAGGAGTGTGTAGGCGGAATGTCCTTAATTAGGGAGTCTATGTAACTTGATATTGGTTCGGTGAGGGTACCTCTTCCCGAAATAATTGGTCTGCCGGGGTTTCCTTTCTTGTATATTTTCGGAAGCATATAAAACCGTCCTGGTGCGGCACGTGCTACAGTAAGGGCCTTAGAAACTTTAGGATCTAACTTTCCGAGCTCCTTCTTTACAAATGCTTCTTAGATAATATTTTTATCATTTGGACGGATCAAGGAGGTTTAAAAAAAACTTCTGGAGTGGAGGTCCCCTATACATGCCCACGCGAGCGGGTGTAGCCTGGGAAACCGGTTGGCGGCCATTTTGCTCCAGGCAAGAGAGAGCGCAGCTTGAGCGTGGCCAGCGTAATTGTGAGCTTCCGCGGGGGCGTTCCAGCATGAGTACGGGACGGTTAGTGTTACTTAGCTTTTTTTTTTTCCTGCAAGATTGAAGAAAGCAGTTTCTTACTCCATAATACATGGGCTGTAGCGTGCCTGATAACGCGTACAATACGCTTGCAGCATCCGTGAAATGAAGCACATGGTGGAGCCGATAAGTGGTACATAATATTTTATTCAGCCTCGGCATTTACACAATTTCAAAAAAAAAAAAAAAGAAACATATACACTGTGGTTAAAGCATGAATCGGAAAAGCAACCAATCTCATAAGAACTTCAAAACACATCATAATGAAGACAATCATAGAACTAAACATATGAAATACGCCTCCCTTAAAAACTTAAAAACACACACTAGTTGACCAGCTGGCTGCTGCTCTTGTTTACGCATAATGCAGAAAAGCACAAAACTAAACATATGAAATACGTGCCCTTAAAAACAAAACACAGCAAAAGAAAAGATACAAAAGCAGACTAATTGACCAGCTTGCTGCAGCTCTTGTTTACGAATAATGCAGAAAATCACGAAACTAAACATACGAAATGCGCGCCCTTAAAAACAAAACACTGCAAAAGAAACGATACAAAAGTAGACTAGTTGACCAGCTTGCTGCAGATCTTGTTTACGCTCGTTTACAGATTTTTAAAAATAACAGTCCTTGTCAGCCGTGTTCGTACTCCACTTTGGGAGTTCTTCCGGTTGATTTCTTTTGAGATGTGGTGTAACCTGATTTTTATGTATAGGTTGGCAATCTTCTTCGACAAATTGTAAATGTGGTTGTCGAGTGGATCGCAGTCTAACAAATGAGGCTCGAGCTGAGCAAACAAGGCTTGTTCAAAAACCACTGTCAATACATCTACCATTATGCGCTCACTGTTTGCATGCAACGATTTTAAGTCCTTACATTGAATCTGTAGAGCACGAAGCTCTTTCTCTACAATGTGACAAATCTTCAGCACATCCTTTGACGGCGCCACAAGGCCGCCATCGGTTTTTACAGCTGTGAGTGCTGGCAGCTCATCGGACAGCAGCGCAGCACAGCATTCATCGCAGGATGTGCAAGCATACACTTTTCATGCCACAAAACCTGCTATATGTGGCACTACTGCGCCGACAACAGATGAAAGGCTTTTCGGGCAATCCAGCCTATGGGTGTGATCGGTATCGTCGTCCAATGGCTGCAGCAAAGGCGATCTTCTTAATGAAGCGAAAGATGTTGGTGACTCAACGAGGTTTACATCACTTGAGGGACAGAGAACAGTCACAATAAAGTGAGAGCAGTTTCCAGCCTCTGATGATGCAACTTCTGTCCTAATAAGAAGGCGCTTGTAAGAAGCTGTAAATTGGCATTCAGTAGGGTTGTTATTATACCCCCCCTTTCCTCTTACGCAACCAAAAAACGTTTCCAGGTGGCCTTGAGACATTTTGTGGGTGAGCAAATACTGCATCTTTCCTGTTGCCACAAGTCTATCAAAAAGTGCTGTGACACTGTGCATGCAGATAAGGAGCCCCACAAAGCCGGTTTTCTTGAGGCCCTCAATCAGTGGTCTTCCATTCGCATCCTTCAGCCCAGTTACATACAATTTAACCTTTTCAAAAAAAGACCTCATTGAGGCTTCATTCGCCTTTCTCATGGGCGCTTTATACAATCTGCCAAAGGGATTTCTTGAATTCAAGACATCAAAAAGATGGTCAAAAATCCTTATGAATTCAGCTGTGGCATGTGCGCCTCTAAATTACAGAAGCTTTAAAGTGAATTCGCAGAAGTCGAGTGCGTCTGCCACAGACGAGCTGAGTGTCTGAACAGCAAAACAAACTTTCATCTTTTGCTTTGCCCACTGGATATGAGCCCTTGCCAGCCTGTTCCCGAGGTGCAGTCCCTCATCCCACTGCAACGTCTCTAATGCTTCAATAAAGGACCACCTGACTTCTGATCCATTCACGTCGACTAGGTGGCCGACAGATCCTAGGTAGTTCCGGATAAGCTTTATCATATGACATGCATCAAGAATGACGAATACCTTGTTTGAACATTCCGTTTCGTCAGTTGTGAAGTTCAAGCTAGTGCTAAACGTAGGTGATGTATACTTAAGATCAGCACCGAGACACTTAGCCATGGTAAAGTTCGAGGCGGCACCAACAAATGTCAGCGATGCTACTTCAACACCTATTGATGTGAGTTTCGACAGGCATTCTTGCGTTAATGCCGCTCTTTCAGCTCCAGAAAGAGAGTTAATAAAGAAATACCCTAGAGGTATCTTTAGCCTTATATTCATGCCGACCAGCATAAAAACGCAGACATTAGTCGCTTCGGGCAGGCTATCATCAGACATTTCTGTACCAAGATCGATATAGCCGACTACTTTCTTACCAACAAGCTGAACATGTTTTTTGATCGCCATGTCATCCATCATGACTGCTGCAATCAGGGGCTTGTCCTGGCTTCTGGCTATATTCTTTAGAAAGTCAAAGGCCTCAGAGGTAAAACCAGGATCACCGTTCACAGATTTGTACCATTCGCGCAACGTACATTGCGAAGGCAAAGCATTATTAAATTTAGACCGTACATACTCGTACACTGCAGTGGAGTATAGTAGTGCAGTGTGAGTGCGAATGCACGTAGCTCTGAGGGGTACATCTTGTTCTTTTTTTCATAAGCTCGGGTAAGAAGCTGCTGAATTCCAGGAGAAAAGGAAGCTTCAAAAACCTCAAGGCCCTTTCATGACAGCAGATTTTTCTCCTTCAGCTCCTTCATAAAATTTTCTGACGCATCACACCGCTTGCTTAGTCTTCTTTTGGACTGCTGCAGGGTCTTAACTTTTTTCTTCAGTTGGAGTACCTCTTCTGCTGACTTCTCTACCTTTTGTCGGTACCACTCTTTCGTTGGCGAAGAAGGCTCAGATGGCATTTCAACAACTGGCTCAGCACTGACGGCAGGCAACAGCGCACTTTGGCACTTAGGAGCGTCTCGCCTTCTTTTTGACTGCAAGAAAAAAAAAAACACCGACAAATAAATCAAATTGCAGGTATTTTAAAGACAGTGTTTAATATCCCATGCTTAAGGTATGTATCCCCACACGTACAGACCATGATCCCAATCATAGCACAGAATTAATTGCATGAACTTTTGACACGTATGGAATTTTAGGAACAGCAACGGCAGCGTGACATGAAAAGCTTAGTCATGACTACACCTTAATTAAATTACGCTGAGTTCACATAACCTTGGCTACACAGGAACAGAAAGTTCTTGCCCATGCGACATGTGACTGGGAAGAAAACAATACAGGTCAGTTTGAGGAATTGTTTTTGTGGTTTGGTGTGCAAATTTCGAGTGGCCATTTATATGCACGCATATGAAGAGTCAGTTAACGTCTGACAAGCAAGTGACACGTTCGCTATTTCAAACGGCGGTAGGATTTTAGATAGATACGAAAGAAGTGAGAAACTGCCTCCATGCATGCGGAACTTCATGAGCTGTTTAGAGGGGCAACAATAATACAAACGTTCAAACATTTCTTGTGGTACTCACTGGTTTCTGCAGATGTGCGGGAAACGCTGGAAAAACTGTGGGAATGCTGCCTTGTCGAAGCCTTGTAGTTTGTCCCGTCCTATAAAAGCAAACAGCTTCAAAATGCTCCGAGCAAAGAACGTCCGCATCCTTAGGCGTCCAGCCGTCTCGACGAACAGCGCGCTGCCATGCGTCACGCAGCGTCTTGTCTTTAGGGAAACTGTAACACAAGGAAAAAAACTTGCTTCAACCCATATTCGCCAGCTAAATAGGTAATTAATGAGACCTTTAGGTTGCAAACGCACTTGTCGAGTGAGAGTGCGCTGCAGCAGACGAGAAATTGAAGGATCTTTGATGCATACTTACACATGAAAAGTGATTCCTGGCTTTTTCTTCGCACGATTCGTGCAGCCGAAGGCAGCGCATGAGCTCACCATCGCGTCCAGAAGCGTTTGACATTGGTCTAAACATCCCTAACACTTGCTTGTCGCCAGAGAAGAGGAGAAATTCGCCATCTGTGGAACTTCTGCGCGGGCCCAAGCGACCACCATCACGTTCTCTGCCTGGAGCAATATGGCGGTCGTCGGCTTCAGCGGCAGCGCGCCGGCTCCACTCCAGAAGTTTTTTTTAAACCTCCTTGGAACGGATACACGAGAGAACCTAATTAATTTTATAGAATCCTTCAACAAAGCTCATCCAGACATAACATTCATTTATACATACTCAACAACTGAAATCAATTTCCTCGACGTCCACGTTAAAGTAAACGACGGGTCCTCGACTACAAACGTTTACAAAAAGCCTACGGACAGGCAGCAGTACCTTCACTTCGATAGTTGTCACCCTCGTCACTGCAAGACGAGCATCCCGTACTCGCAGGCCCACCGATTCAAAAGAATTTGCTCCCGCCCCGAAGACTTTGAGGCCAACGCAAATAACTTGCGCAATGTACTTGCGAAGCAACACTATCCTTCTATAGTCAACGACGCCATACGTAAAGGGGCAAACCTAGATCGCCAACAACTACTTTACCAGCAGAAAGAATTAAAACAAGAGGGACGGAAAAATTTGGTGCTAACATTTGGAAGCAACCCCCCTAATGTAAACAAAACTCTAAAGAGACACTATAACATCTTACAACAGAGTACACGACTATCCAGAATCTTCCCTTCCCCTCCGCGAGTCGTTTATAGACGCCCCAAAAACATTAAGGATTACCTTGTTCATTCGAAAATCGATAAGGCACCTATAACTAGATGCCAGCCATGCGGCAAGGCTCGTTGCAAGGTGTGCAAACACATACAGCCAACCAACGTTGCTGAAAGCACACATTCCAAATTCAAATACTCTCTTCACTCAAACCTTAACTGTGACAGCTCTAATGTAGTATACCTTCTCGAGTGTGGAGTATGCAGTGTTCAATACATAGGTCAGACAGACACGACCTTCCACATCCGCTTTAATAACCATCGTTCACATGTTAATTCGCTTCCACATCTTCCTCTGTATCAACATATAAATTTCGAGAACCACCCATTTGATTCCATCAAGGTTACACTCCTGCAAAGCGGTTTCTCCAGTACAAGGGAGCGTGAACAGCGCGAATCATATATGATTTATAAACTTAATACATTGAAGGCTGGACTTAATATCAATCCGGGCATACTCTCTTCAAAAATGTTCCAAAAGCCGGGAGAGTTCATGATTAAACTTATATACTCCGACTTAACACAACAAAATGTTGTGTTAAGTCGGAGTATATATTTTTAATCACTCTTTTCAATTCGCGCTCTGGAAGATTCAAGTTAATAATATTCTTAACTGAAGCTCTCACTCTCTCTCTTTTTTCTTTGTTTTTTTTCCCCCCCGGATATCGCTGCAGGAGCACGCTATCACACATGCAGCATGCTCACGCGCATTGCAATCTAAACGTATTTTCCATTTTCTTTGAAGCATCAACTAGAGCCACAGACCGGAGATTGTGGCTACCTGTTTTTCAGTGAATGTGCCTTTCTAGACTCTTCCCGGACTTTTAAGCGCTTATCCCTTCTAGTGAAGCTTCATCCCCTTACAGGCTTCACAAGCAACTCTGGAGAAGGGGAGCCAAAGACGCGAGGCGTGACAATGAACTGGAGGAATGTACTCACCTATTGTGTCCAAGCATCAGGAACAAGTGAGGAGGGGGCAGCCAAAGTATTGAAGCTTGACGAGAGACTACAGAAATGTACTTCACCTGGACGATCTGTGTATATCTACGTAGTTTTCTCTTTTCTTTTTTTTCCCTCAGGAAACACGTGGTGTTCGAATGTCAAAATATGTGTACGTGGGGTGTTCGCGACTCTTTTTCCTCAGGATTCTTACTTCTCTGTCTGGTTTCCTTTTTTTGTTGTTTTTGTTTTTTTCCCCTCAGGAAACACGTGCTGTTCGTATGTCATAGTATGTGCACTTTTTCTTTTTTCTTACTTCTCTCTCTCTTCTTTTTTTCTTAATCTTTTATACTTTTTTAGCTTTTCTCTCTCTCTCGGCTCGGAGGACGATGATATAAAAGCGCATCGAATCCTGGTAAATTTCGTCTTGATGAAGATCAGTCTCCGATCGAAACGTCGGCATATATATACGAACGACAGGGTGAGCGACACTAGCCCCCTACTCGCGATCAAGTTGGTACGCCACTGCCTTTGGCATATTCTCTCCGTTCACGGTGACAGCAAAGCTGTTGTTTCAACGATTGTGGATTTTAAAGAGTCCTTGGGCTGAAGACCTGCCCGAAGAGATAAAGATGCAATGGAAAGAATGGAGCTCCCAAGTTATCCAACTCTATTCTCTGAAGATCCCGCGATGTGTAAGATGGCCCGAGGGCAGACATAGTGTAGCGTGAACTTCATGTCTTCTCTGACACCAGCTTGAAAGCCTACTGTGCTTGCACTTACTTGAGAACGATCGACATCCTTGGCAACGTGTCCACGTCACTAATAGCAGCCAAATCACAAATAGCGTCAATAAAAGCAATTACGCTGCCCTGACTAGAGCTCATGGCAGCAGTCGTAGGAACAAGGCTGATGAAGTACATACAGCCGTCATGGGATTCAAAGTTTACTCATTGTGTCATGTGGGCTGACCCCATGATAGTGCTGAGTTGGATACATGGCGAGCAGGATAAGTTAGCACAATTTGTCAGAAATAGTCAGAGAAATTGTAGACACCACTGAACTAGGTGCATGATGGTACTGTCCAGGCGAGTACAATCCAGCTGACTTATTAACTCGAGGGATATCTGCTCGAGCCTTGCGTGAGAGCAGTGACTGGTGGCAGAGTCTTCGATTGCTGGATCAGCCGAGATCTATATGGCCTACAGAACCAGAAGGATTTCCTACTTCCGGCAAAAATGACGAGCCAACATGCGAACCGCCATGTGTTATTCTTCACACACAACCACAAGAGGAAATGACTGACATCACGAAGTTTAGCAGTCTGCAAAAGCTTCTGCATGTCATAGATTGAGCTTCCGATTTGTGAACTGAAGTCACAGATGCTCTATAGTGAATTCGGCCACAGTATCAGCAGAAGAGATAGTCAACAACGAAGAGTTTTGGATTTGTTGCATCCAATGAGAGGCTTTCTTTACGGACATACAGCAAATATTGAATGAAAAAGCTGTTCATAAACGCTCCGTTTCAAGAGACCTTCACCCATTCATCGATAAGCGTAAACAACTTCAACTCGCAGGGCGACTGGAACGAATGTATGCTACATAGGAAGAGAAGCATCCCGTTCTTTTACCAAGACGTAAACACTTCACGGTGTTGGTAACTATGGAGGCGCACCGCAGAGCGTTACATGGAGCCGTTGCGAGTACCATGGTACAAGTTTGCCAGCACTTCTGGATTATCCATGCTCTTCAGGAATTTAAGCGAGTTATTAACGCGTGTTTTTTGTGCAAGAGGTATTGCACGAAACCAGCGAAAGTGCAGTACTGTATGCTCCACTGCCACTCGATCAACTCGTCTTTTCAAGGCCGCTTGAAGTAACTAAGATCGACTTTGCAGGACCCCTTCATATAAAGCTGGCACAACCTGCAAAGGATACATTTTGTTCTTTACGTGCACTACCACTCGAGCAGTGCACCTAGAATTGACAAACAGGCTTTCAACTGAAAGCTTTCTTCTGGCATTCCAACTATTTTTAGCTCGAAGAGGAGTAGCGCTGACTCTGTACTCTTACAATGCACTTACCTTCCAAAGGGCTTCACAAGACCTGAAAGAAGTATGGGACGTACGCCATGAAAAGCTCTCCTCTTGCGTTCTACTCCTTTCCACGCACCGCATACAGTGGAATTTCATTTTGCCAGGAGTGCCTTGGTAGGGAGGTTAGTCCAGACAACAAGCAAGTGTTCACTACGCAAAGTGCTTGGAAAGAGCGACCTCAACAGCAAAGAGACTGAGACAGTACTGCTTGAGGTGGAAGCAGTGATCAATCACGACCTTTGACCTATTCGTATAGTGACACAGTAGAACCTTTGCCAATATGCCCCGCCCATTTTCTGGTCGGACGTTCATTGATTGCTTCGTCAGGGCCATATAACTCGAGTATGAAGCTAGGTGCGCCCAAGCAACAATGGGCAACCTCACTAAGAAGTCGAGGTATCGTAAAAAATAGCTTCACCAGCTGTAGATACGACGGAGAGAGGAGTACCTTCCTGGAGCTGCGCGCCCTTCACCGCTATTCATCGCGTACTAACAAGGTCCTAGAAGTGGACAACATCGTTCTTGTCGAGAAGCCCTGGATTTCAAGTTGCATCTGGCCCCTTGGACATGTGGTAGAAGTTTTTTCAAGTCAAGACGGAGTAGTATGGGCCTGTCGAGTCAAGACACAAGATGGCAACACTGTGTCAAGACCAGATAGCCTTTAACTCTTTGGGGCGGGAGGATGAAGCATAAGAATAAATGTGCGCGCAGCCTAGGACTGCGAGAGAAGTTGAGAATGCTATGGGCAAGATGGCTCCCTGTCTGACTTAACACATACACTCATAGTTTTCCCATAATGCCCTTCATTGGACCTTACTATGTTGGTCCAATGAAGGGTCCAATACAGCCAAGGAAAGCACAACAGAAAGGACATCTCAAGATATTCTCCTAAGGAATCTAGAAGGAGCTGGAACAGCTACAAATTGCAATGTGTTATCCATAGGCATATCCAAGTGCGGGGAGAGGTCTGGTGTGTTGACCCTCCCCTCCCAAAATGAAATCCTGACTCTGCCTTTAGTGCTGCCATATTCTCCTCTGTGGGGCTTAAACAGTCAGGGTATGTAATGATCCATATTGTTAGTGCGAAAAGACAATGAAGTGAACAACAGGAATGTAGCAATGAATGGGTTGTGCCTAAGAACATTAGTCAAACTGTCAGATCAGTTCATGCAACAGCTGTGTGTGGTGACAATTTCAACACCGACACAAAATGTAGACATTCTGTGTTTTCAGCCACAACAAGGTGTCTCGTAAGCAATGTAAACATTATGCTTCAAATTTGCATGCCTTTGAAAACATCTGATAAGCATCTTTTATAAAGCACGACTATTTTATATATGCACACCTTTTGTGCCATTTGTAATGAATCGCACACGCTAAACGTTTTCTTCTTTGCTAGAACTAGTACTTTAATTTCTTGTGTTTCTGTTGATGTTTTAATTGGTCTGAAATGTTTCTCACAGGAAAGCACAAGAGCCCTTTTTTGGTGCTGCAGTACACATGGTGGTTTTCAATGTGAACACTGAGCAAAAAAAAAAAAAATCAAAGCATCAAGCTCACTTCGACATTTCAGAGAGCAAACAGGAATTGGTGAACAAGAGAGTTAACGTACAGTACGCATGCAATGAGTACGCAGCAAACTGCATAAAACAATACATACCCGTGCTCAGTCATAAAGAGCACTGACTTGTCAGTCTATCTACAATGATATATAGTTGATATATCCACAACAGTAGAATTATTCTACAATTATAAAACTTCTTTAACCATTTGTAGATAGGATTGCGGCGTCAGAGCATACAATGCTGTTGTTGTGGTGGGCCTTTTCTTCATTGCCATAAAAAGCGTTTGTGCACATTTGCGCCTACATTCTTGCAAGCTGTCAATAGCATAAATAAAAGGCTGCTGCTGTGCCGGACGCAACTGAGAACCGAGTAATATGAGTTGTATGCGGTAGCAACAAAAAGTGGTTCACCTAGATGATTATTGTGTAGTATCCCTCATACACAGACGACCATGGCAATGCAACACATGCAACCTAAAAACACATTCTGAGAATGCAAAAGCCTCGTGTTTGTCAAAAATGCAGCAACTTGAACCCATATGTGCAAGAATATGCCAGCGTCATCTGCTGTTGGTGATGGTTGCCGACCTCGAACACATTAGCTCCTCCAAACTATTGCCAGATCTCAACAGTCGTTGCATCGTCCAATCAGAGCTCGCGTCAGAGTCGCTCATGCTGGGTACCGCGTGGACGGGAATTTATTGCCATTCCACTCTCTCGCCCGCCGGTTCAGGGCGCTAGGTGTCCTACCCTGTGCAAGGCGGATTAAAGTCCCAAGATTTGTCCCTGTTCTTTCTGAAGAAGGGAAAAATCTAGGGACTTTAAGGCGGATGTGCGTAGATAGACCCTTACGCATGTGCCTAAGACTATCTTCTGTTTTAGATGTGAAGCATCTTATAGCGGAGTTCAATCCGGTGGTGGTGGTGGTGGTGTGCGGCATGACCACCCTTACTGCGCATGCGCAAACCCTCTCCACTCCCTCTCTCCCCTTTCCTTCTCCACATCACCCGCCCCTTCCATTTCCCCCTCTCGTTTCCCTTCCCACCCCCTCTCCACTCCTCCTCTCCCCTCTCCCTCCCCTTCCCCCCTCTCCCCTTTCCCTCTCCCCTTTCCCCCTCACCACTCCACCTCTGAAACGTGGGCTCTACATGCCGAAACACTGCTTCGCATCGCCTCATGGTCCCCTTTAGCGGGAGATGGTGTGATTTTTCTTCTCAGTAGATGTATTGATCCTCCACCACTCTCCTCTGAAAGCTTTCTACGCCTAACCTGATTTTCGCTCACCATTGACCATTGGGCCATCTTTGACCAAGCGATCATGCGATTAAAGTCAGCATGTCACATCATAGTGAAGTCATATGGTGACATCATGTGATGATTTTTTGCATCACTCGTGTTTATGCCGACGGTCAATTTTTGTGCTTGAGGAGGTATCTAGGGCTTTTGCCTTAATGATATAAGCAGCCCTTACCTGGAAATCAGCAGTTATGCATTACAAGTTACTTATGTACACGTCTTGAAGTCCCCAATCAAAGGTAGAATGTGTGATAATTGCCATACTCCTCTGAGTGAAACACATCAATTTAACATGACGCTTTGTAAAACCTACGCTAGAGGTAAAAAAAAATGAATTTTTTTTTTATAGTTCGTAAATTTCTTAGTTTCTTTTTTTTGTTGACTTAAGCATAGATTCCAGGCTTTTTGCTTTGTGGTTTTCTTTTTTTCTATTTTTCTGCAACGAGAATGTCAATCAGCGCTTAGTTGATCACGTTTAATTAAGGGGGGGAGGTCATAGAAGTACGTGTAACGTCCCCAGACGCGGCTGAGACATGCCTTACGTGGCTGCTCGCCACATAAGGTGGGTTTAGATTTTCATTTTATTAATATCCCACTGTTAAAGATCCGAGGCGCAGGTTGGGCTGCTACTTGCACACGTGGCTGCTTTATATGCGAGTATTTCTGGTAGAGTCGAACCCGGCTATATCGAACTAAGTTAAATCGAATCATCATCCTTTGTATCAATCAATTTTCCCACGAACTCGAAGGAAAATACACGGCGCTACATGAAACAAAAATACCCGAAACAAAAAAATAAGACATTGGGCAACGCGAATTGCTCCAAGAAGTTGGCTTCCCCTCATAACAAATTGGCTCTTTCTCGCGGAAAGGGGCTTTCCCGCATGGAGCCAAGGTGGACTAGAGGCTTCAGCAATGTGCATGTTTGGCCTGGCTGGTAATCCATTGATGCTACTACAGCGCAAACTTCAGAGCCGAGTGACGAAAGAGCTCGACACACACTACTGTTAGCGCGTGTCGTGTTCTTTCGTCTCTCGTCTTTGAAGAGGAATTCAGGCGGCCAACGACTACGCACAGCTGCGTGTGAAGATATTGAGGAGCTGTTTACATCGATACTGTGTTTTCTCGAGTCTAACGCCCCTGAATTTAACTCGCACTCCCAACTGCAAAGCGCGGCCGGAAAAAAAAAACAAAAAAAAACGCGTATTTCCGCGAAGTTGCCTTTCTCGCACGATCGTACAGCAGTGTTGTGAAGCCAACTTGCGCACCGAAGTTCGCCAGTTGGTATAAGTTCAATGCAGAGGCGTAGCCAGAAATTTTTTTCGGGGGGGGGGGGGGGGTCAACCATACATTATGTATGTTCGTGCGTGCGTTTGTATGTGTGCGTGTATATATACACATGCAAAATTGAAAAATTTCGGGGGGGGGGGGGGGTTGAACCACCCCCCCCCCCCTGGCTACGCCCCTGGTTCAATGGACCCGGGTTTGACTGTATTGTTTAAAATAATTTTCTTGTCTACGTACAGCTTTTAGAAGCCGCGCCCGTCAACATGACTGAACATACACCACCACGCTGAATCCTTATATCAACACCTTTAACGTACGTCTTTTGTTTTTTTCGTCGCATTATTGGCGAATAATGGAACGCACTACCATCATCACTGATAAGGTCTGTTGACTTGATTGACCTGATTAATTTTTATATGTTATTAACTTTGGAATTGAGGTGCAAATAGTGTTTGTTTATTTTTCCCCTTTTGGAATTCTGTGTTTTCACTTATAATTTTACCCCTCCGGCCAGGTCATATATGTCTGCAGTATATTCTAACTAAATAAATAAAATAAAATTATAACGTGACTAACGTCGACGAGTTGGCAGCGGTGGCGTGCTCCGTTAAACCACAATATTTTTTTTTAGCTCGAGGAAAATTTTTTTGCTTTGCAACGCAGCGAAAATTGGATTCCCCTAATAATCAATTTCTAGAAGGGTGCACTTGTCACAGCAGGATAACACATCAAGCCGACCAGTGATTAAAGAGAGCGCTCGAACTGTCGGGCCGCTTATGTCTCACGTACAGCAGACAAGGAGATCCGATTTCTAAAGAAATTGGGCCGCCGAAGCGCCGCCGATAAAAAAAAAAAAAAAAAACACCTGGCACTGGTGAATAAAATGCATTAGTTTGTAGAAAAAAAAATTCCAACGCTACATGGCTAAATGCAGGCCGATTGAGTGCCCGGGAAGATGCAGAATTAAAGCAAATAGCCAGTTAAGCTAAACCACTGAAACTGGCTATCTAGAAAAAAAAAAAAAAAAAAAAAGCCGTGGCCGCGAGAGTCTCAAACGTCATCTACTCACCTTCGGTGCGACGAAGTCTCAATGGGGGAGATTTTTGGGAACCGTGTTGCCGGCAGAGTAGACAGCACGGATAATTAATGCCGGTATTGTGCCCTCATTTAAGCAACGTAGTTCCGAAAGGTTGTCGCCACAAACCAGCCCTCCGCGCGATCCTCGGAACGACCGTTGGCAGAGCAGCCGCCGATGTCCAGGACTGGACCGTGCAACTGTAGCAGAGGACCACTAATGAAGACCGCCCCGCCAAAGCCTCGACCGCTGTCAACCTGCGTAATCAAGCGTGGACACACTGCTAGACTTCCGCAAATTAAACTTGGGAGACGAAGATCTCACCTGCCGCCGGACGTCTTCTCTCGATGGCGTCCACTGGTCCTCTGTTTCCCGCCCAGGAGCTGCGTTTTAATTGGACGATAGAGATAATCATTTTTCTTCCCTAACGCGCGATTGTTTTAGGTACCACATATTTTGTACGGTGAAGCCTAGGTGGGGAAGAGAGTGGGGAAATAATTCCCTGGAATTTCCCTGCATTGTCTTCTTACTGCGTTTTGATTGGACAACAGTCGACGGCCCTTTTTTTCTTTTAATGAGCGCGCATTTGTTCTAGGTATCACAGATTGTGTAAGTTCAAGTATGGTCCCTTGAATACTGGTTCAAGGCTAGGTGGGGGAAGAGAGGCGAATATCATTCCCTGGAGACCTGGAGTTTCCCTGCATTATCAAGGAGAATTAAAAAAATTGCTGGAGTAGAAGTTTCGCCTCGAATGTGAAGCCAAGAATCCGCCATCTTACCTGTGGCAATATATAAAACGTGCCTGTAGCGAAAAAAAAAGCAGCGTTTTCCTCATACGCCCTAAAGTTTAATGTGGGTAATCCTTGGGACAAAGAGTGTTGGACGTGCGCCTTCGAGTTTGGTACATTCGACTGGTCGTTTTCGAGCGCTCCGCAGACGCTGAAAAAATTACGTAAAATAGCAACTAAACATTGCTGCTAACATTATCGGGTCAAAATATGATCAGGAACTGAAGCAGCGCTTGTTTGTGTTCCCTTCTATCCGTCCCGTGAGTGTGTGCGCTGTTACCGCCCATTATGATCAGGAAGGAGAAACATGACTATTCATACCTGTTTATTCTTGTTGGAGAGCTTTAAAGGCGTTGAATTGAACACTTTGAAACAACGTCAGAGCGCTCTCAAACGACCAGTCGAATGTACCATTAGACATGCCTTCAAATAAATCAAGTCATCAATACTGATCTCGATAGGTTAATACCGTCGGCAAGAGCAAAAGCACTTGCGCTCACCACCCGAAAGAGCATGTTTCCGAGACGAACCAGAGGCAAATCATGACTTCACCTTTGCGGATAATGCGTTGCGATATCTCTGATGGGCATTGTTTTTGAATCCTCCTTCGATGCATACCGAGATTAATTCCAGGGGCGAAGGTAGAAAATTTTTTCGTGGTGAGGGGGCACCTCCTTGATCTGAGTGGGGGACGGGCAGGCATATATGTGGTCAAGTGTCATATTTTTGTGCTCTATATGCCATGGGGAAAAAATATAAATAAAACAATAAAAATTCGGAGGGGGGGGGGGGGCGGTGTGCCACTGCCGCCAAGTATAATATTTCTCGCGTCAGCGATCTCTGTTCAGCGCGGTATCCGTTTGCGGGCGCAATAATTATACTCGCGTAACGTCGCTGGCCGGCAGAATTGTTTCCTAATCGAAAGAAATAAAGTATTATCCTCCCGGCCGTGTAGAGATCAAACTTCAAAGTATGTTTTTCGAGACATTTTGCGTTTACAAGCAATATAAGCGTGTATTGCTTCATGCTTCGGATGGCAGTGCCAAGGATTTTCTGCTGTAAAAATTCTAAGATGCTGGAGCGATGTCAGTGAAATCGAAACAACTAGGCAAAAGATGAAACACAGAGATTAAGAAAACAGACTAAAACAATTGAGTCGGATCACTGTTAGCAAAAATTTAGAGTACTTTTATTCTGGGGTAAAGATGTGTCGTTTGCATTTGCCGCGAGTTTTTACCGCCTCCGCTCCGTGGCTCCCGAGCGGCCGAACTGCAACTCTGCAACTACACCCATCATGTTGTGGCCTCCGAGCGCTAAAAACCTGCCGGCACGTTTAATCTCGGAGGCCATGCTCACGCACTCTCTCATTGAAAGCCGCCGCTGGGCTGAGCCATGTGCAGTTTGAATCCAGCTGCAGCCGTGCCAGACAACGCGCGCTGAGCGTAAACGCACGTGGGAAGCGTAACGTTTTACGTCAGTTCGGCCTTTTTTACCAGTATCTTGTTGACTAGCGTTATTGCTCTTGTAATGAGCAGAGTCACCGGTAATCGTCAATCTATTAAGAAAGGAAATATGTTTGTGCCGCACTGTGTTGTGTTGTGGGTGTGTTGAAGGAAAACTGTGGCATCTTTCCGCGCTCGGTGCACAGAATCAGGATGGATGTTTGTCGTCCCAAACAGGGCGAGACTGACGAGGAACTCATTCGCTTGCAAGAAGAGTTTCTGAAAAGCGGCGAGAAACCATCGGTCCAAGTGGTTCGAGCCGAACGGAAGAATCATGAATCCGAAGCGAAGACGCACTCGGTCGCTGAACCAAACGAAACCACTGGTGTTTGTGATCGAAATCCGCCGATATCTGCGTCAAATGCCAGCGATAAATCACCTGACGTGGTGCACGTGCAACTGGAATCCGTGCTGTGCGATGTCATTGTAAGATATCGTCCCGTATTTGCGCGTACACGCTTGCGTTAAAAAAAAAGGAAAAAAAAAAGCATTGTGTTTGCTAATGTGTTGTACGTAACAGCAGGTGTCCTACAGGCACTTTCTATTGCCATTGAAAGTGCACGGTGTGAAACCTGTGTTAGATGTGTTCATTTGTAAGGGTACTTGCTTGGGCCAGTTGGTATCTAGTCATTGTTACGTTATTGCGCACCACTTTGAGGACGAGGACTGAACCACTGAAATTTTATTCGTTTCGTATTCACAGTAGCACTTGATTCATACGAAAGTGCTGATGCATAGACGTAGGAAAACATTCCGAGTGTAGTGCAATTTCTTGTGTTTACTGACTAGTGCTTTTGAGCTTAGTTGATAACTACAGATGACAAGTGGTGAACGTTTCAATCAGACACACACTTTAGGCGTGTGTATCATGACAAGTGGTGAACGTTTCAATCTGACACACACTTTAGGCGTGTGTATCGCTAACGCTACTAGCTGATATTGGGATATGATCCATCTCATGATGTGAATTATAGGAACAATGCAAACAGAGGAAGCAAAGAAGCCTTAACCACTCCTTGTCCATTAAGGTGTGTCACAGTGCTAAATAAGTTGATGCATCTCTCTTATATATTTATCTATGGCATCAATGAAACAATGCTTTCTCAAGGAATACACCATTCACATGCAACATGTCAACTCTGTTGTTCCCCCTGTATTTCATTATCTGAAAGAGAACAAATACACCAGTATCTCACCAATTCCACCTCTATTATGCAATGAACCATGGTTTACATTTTCCTTTCACCCCCCCCCCTCCGTAAACCTAAGTCTTATCTCACTTTCTAATACTGGAAAGTATCCCTCCCATGTAAACTCTCCCTTTAGCACTTCTAACACTTCCTGAACATCTGTAAGAATTTTTGCTTCAGCTAGATCCCTGCTCTGTTTAATCCTGCCCGCTGCTTAATCAACCATGTGCCCCGAGCTTGGCAGATTTATTCCTTATTTTTTTTTATAACTCTTCATCACAAAGTGCCACTAGTCGTAGCTCACTTGTTGCAGTAGTAGCGTTAGCAGTAGTACTTACTAGGGTTGTGTGAATAGCAATATTTGAGACTCAGTTGAATACCACATTACTTTTCTAATAGTTTTCCAGTACTAAGCCGCCATTTTTACAACTAATACAAAATATTCACATTCTGTTATTAATAATTTAGGCATTAAGATCACAAGTCGGGCATCTAGAACAAATAAAGAGGTTCTTCACATGCACAGAACTTGTATAGCTGTTACCTGCCTTAGAGGCATAGCATGCTGCATTTTGTGAGTGTTCATGATTTATGCATTTACTATGCCCTTCAGGATGAAACTTATCGTACTTTTAGCATGATAGCGTTGAAGAAGTCATGTTGCAGAAAATGCAGTGTCGACATCAACGGCATTGGTTGTGAGCGAAAAATCGGCACTGTCCGTGAGGATAAACTCTTGATAGATGCAAAGAATAAAAATCGGGGTTCAAGGCAGACTTGAATCCAGGAATTCTGCGTAGCAGACAAGTATTCTACTGCATAGCCCCGCCAGTGCTTGATATTGCGTCTGAAGAAAACCTAAAACAATCGTCATGTTGAGCGAGGAGTCACGTTAACAGATGTAATATTTTGTATCAGAAGCGTAGGATCATACCAGGCATCACACCACGTGAACTACGTAATGAGTGAGTGGTTGAGAGCTGCCAACCCATTACAGAGTGCTGAGCTATAATTCATTCAACCCATCAGCCACAGCATCAACAGTGTGCAGCTACGTAGGTGCCTGTATTACCTCACAGACGCGTAGTGGGCAGTTTACAACAGTTACATCCTAGTAGTAGTTTACGTCCTTTACATCCATGCAAACATTTTGTCATGACATGTACGTCGAGGGGTTTCATCAGTTGTGCGTGACATTATAATGGTAGCAGGCAGAACTCGCCAGCGATGCGCTTCATGGTGAAATCTCTAGATTTCTTCACCCTTTTCTTACTAGTGCATGTTTATGGCATGCAAAATAAACAACTTGTTGAAAGCCCAGCTTCATGTCCTTATTTGTTTTATTCAGTCCTGCCTTTTCTTTTTTCGCTAAAGTAATAAGTTATTCTCGGCTATAAAAGTCTCCACCATGAACAACTAGCCGTGCTTCTCACTCTTATTGTAATCTGTTCCGACTACACTTTAGCCTTATATTAAAATGTGTTCTATGTAGTTACTAATGGCGATTTTTGTGTTACCCATGGTTATCAAACTAGGTAATGTGGATGGGCTTACACAAAAGAAGGCCAGTGTTGGGAATATTTTCTGTTTGATTGTTAATTTATGTGTTTTTGACCATCCACACGAAACTAATAATGTATGAACACTTTGTCTTTATAAATTACGCAGGAACGCAATGTTGACAAGGATATCATTAGACCTCCGTCTCCCACAACGGTGCCATTTCCAGAGCCCACGAGAGTTTCGGTAGGCACACATTTTTCTTCTTCTGACCTCTTTCCAATGTCTGCAGGGGTGCTTTCCTTACACTACCTCGTTGTATTGGTATTAATTACACGGATTAATTTCACGCAGTAGGAGTGTTCCTACCGACAGCCAAATAGACGGGCAATTTTCATGGTTACAACAAAAGATGTGCAACTTGGGAGTAGACTCATAAAGTCATTACAGCAGATATGTCACGTGGTTGTGATAGTGGCAGTATTACTTTACAGAAGGGCTATTAGCAAGCTTTGCCTAAAGCAGTGGGTGCTGTTTGATGAACAATATGTTCCAAGTTAATTAATGTGGTTTTTGATAGAAGGCCTTTGTCTCACAGGCCTGACACTTTTATATGCACACCGACATGTGTAGTTCCATTGCCACTGTTCACCACGGTTATTGATAGGCGCCAGAAATACGGCTTTATTCCTTCATTCTGGGCATTTATGACAGCGTCTGGTGCATCACCTTCTTTAATGCAGGGCGCTGCAGTGCAAGGTCGCAAGAGCCTTTTTGCGTCGAGGTTCAAGACGCTGAACGCAGCAGGGCACAAGCGCGATGCTCCAAAACCGCCATCTTCAATGTCGCCACCTGGCTCGGCCCTGTCGAAGGATGATTACGAAGCCGTGCACGCCGAAAACCTCGGACGGTTGGCTTCCATGTCGCACGAGGAAAAAATGAAAGCACAGCAGGAGCTCCTTTCTCGGCTGGGTACACCTCTTCTTTGCTTGTCCACAACGTTACAGTGTGCACTTTTTATGAACCAGGTGGTTTTCCACATATAACCTGGACATGTATTAGTTATCTGTTGCCAGTAATACGCCACTTCAATCGCTTTAGGCGCATTACCTGAAGAGGTATTGTTTCAACATTTCCAAGTTCAATCAAAGGTCAAATGAACGTGAAATATGCCACATTCAAATGTTATAGAATAAAGATTGGGAAAATGTTAATACTTTTTATGATAGTTTTCAAAGCGATAGTTCAATAGATAGTTTTCAAAATGATTAGAGAATAAAGATTTCTGCAGCCACTTCTAGTGTCCCACATTGCATTTTGTATGATAAAAATTTAGTGAACTGTAGTGCAGAGATTTATATGAATGTCACTTCACCTTATCTTCCAGTATGTAACTTGTATAGGATCTTTAGCCAAAGGAGTTGGGCTCATCACTTGAATATTTTTGTCTGTCACTTAGACCCTGCTACGGTGGCATTCCTGCGATCTCGACGGAAACCTGCAGACTCAGATGGCTTGAGAAGAGAGCATGCAAGGATGGCTTCCGGCGATTGCATCTCTGCTTCAAAAGATAACGTGCACACTGATGCCTCGTCTGGTACGAAGCAACAGATGCCAGGTACGTGCTGGTAGGCCTTTGTGCACCATTGTGATTTGACCCTTAGCGATGTGGCGTCCTCATTTGCAAGCATGACTTACATTTGCCACTTCCGTGCATTATTGGCAAGTAAGCGAACGCTAACACTGAGCTAATGGTTAATTAAGCACTCTTGTTGCCTAAAGTTCCTTTATATCACTTCTGGTTGAAATAGTTTGCTGCACACGATCGCTTTGGTAGAGGGAGTACCCTGTTTAACCCCTTGAGGGTTTTCGCCGTACCTGTATGGCAGAAGCCTCCTGGTACCAAAGGGTTTTCATCGTACATGTACGGCATAGCGTTTATTTTTAAAACGCGCACCTTTTTCGATCATTTCTCTCGCTTGGCCTGTGCTTCCGCACTTCGGGAATACGTGGAATTTTTTTCATGCCCTAATGTCTCTGCGTTGTATTTTTATTTTGCTTCCCAAAACGGCGCGCCGGCTATCCCTTGCCCATCCGAGCGCGTTCGCGGTGCAGCTGGTTTAAAGTGCGCGCCTTTTTCGATCATTTCTGTTGCTTTGCATGTGCTGCCACGCTTCGGGAATACGTGGAATTTTTTTCATGCGCCGATGTCTCTCCGTTGTTGCTTTTTTTATGCTTCGCAAAACGGCGCGCCGGCTATCACTTGCGCAACCGAGTGCGCCCGCGGAGTGGTTGGTTTCAAACGCGCGCCTTCTTCGATCATTTCTCTTGCTTGGAATGTGCTGCCACGCTTCGGGAATACGTGGAATTTTTTTTTAATGCGCCATTGTCTCTCCGTCTTTCTTTTTTTTTTTTTTTTCCAAAGCGGCGCGGTGGCGTTCAGTTGCGCATTGGAATGCGCGCACGCGGTGCGGCTGGTTTCGATTTCGTCCTTCGGGTAGTTTTCGCTTCTTGCGCCCGCAAAGCTGATGGCTGTTTGGTTTCTAATCTCTCAAAGGGTGACCACTTGTTACTGTCTCGTTTATTGCACCCCAGGGCGCGATTACATCTGTTTCCGTGCGGCGCTAAATTACACAAACTACGTCGCCGTGATTGCGTTTCCTGTTTTGGGGTCTCGGAAAAGCTAACTACGTCTTGTTGGCGATAAGGCGAAGGATTACTGCAGATTTTTCACTCGTTTTGCTTTCCGGACGGGCGCACAACCATAGAGTTTTCTTGCGTGCGCTCACTGACGCAGTTGACGCTTTGGAAGCGCGCGCCGGTTGCTCTGTTGCCGGTGAGTCGAGCAGCGATTCTTCAGATGCGGACTATTCCCCAAGTGCCGAATCAGAATCTGATTAATTGGATTTTAGTTTGTCAGACGAGGATATTTTGACGAGTTTAGACTCCGATGACGATCACGGAGCGACATCTGAAAAGCGTGCGCGGCGAGCCATGCCTCAATGACTATCACACGCTGAAAAGTTTTGTGTTAGAGCACAAACATTTTTAGCTGGAAAAGTACTCTGGTGAGCTACGTTTAATACAATGCATAATTTTTATTTATAAAAAACTGTTCAGCTTCTTTTTTTCAGGATTTTGCTTGATTTTACTACGAATAAACCATGTGTACGTAACAACAAAAATGATGTTTTTGTCACTTTACGGTCACGAAAAAAAATTTAGACAATTTTTTTCTTAAATAAAATCGTCTGAAGAATTTATTTCAGCAATTAAAAAATTACACATTTTTGGAATGGATTTCGCGAAAAAATTCGACCCTCAAAGGGTTAATGAGACGTTGGATGTGGGGTGTATCAGCAGGAATTTCAAAATATTTTTTTTGGCTTTTTAGGAATGCTCGCCGCCAGCGAATAACTGTTGCATGCAAATTGAGTGGGTCGTTGAATTCTGTTTAGGAAGAAATATAACATTATAGACTTTACAATAATTCGACAAATATTTACATTTCAATTACAATTAATTGCTATAATACAGGCTATGATTTATATTAACACCTCCTCTTGCTTTAAATTTGGTCTCCAGAACCTTGGCATCAAATTATGTAAATTTCACACATTTATAGACAGTCTGTCATAATGTGTGTCACAAAATGTTAAGTACCATTTAAGTTCACTATTTAATTGCCTTACTGACAACTGCATTTCATACAAAATATGAAAATTTGCTTGTCATTTAAAGAAAGCATTAGAAAAATGCTGCAATATTTCAGATGTTTATCGTGAATTGAAAATAACTGATTAAATGAACATCCTTTGCATGAACGACCTTTGTGGATGACACATGTAAGTTATGCATTTAGCAATGAAGCCTTAACAGACTCGGGTGTCTGCTTATGTCAGAATACCTAATATTTTACAGACTAAATGTGTAAAAAGTGCATCAAGCAGGCACGTAGGCAAGGGGGACCCCCCCCCCCTCGAAATTCATCATCCAGCCTTCTATATTCCCGGGCAACTTTCTTTTTCTTTTTGTCATGGAAAGACTTTCTTTCGAACAATTAGGCCTTGCCCCCCCCCCCCCCCCCCCCCCGAAAAAAAAATCCTGGCTACGTGCCTGGCATCAAGCATTATGTTAAGTGATGAAGTGCTGCTTTGCAAGTCGGTAGCGCTGCCGCACGTTATGTGTGCTTTCAATTCTGTGCCTGGTTATGTGAGTTTGTGCCGGTGACTCCTCATTGCATGTTACATCAGCCAAGTGACTGCTTTCATTTCTACTTCCACAGGCTCCCATACCAAGTTACACCCTTTAGGTTTCATAATGGAACGTTCAAAACTGGATTCTTCTAAGCCAAATGTGACCACAGCTTCTGAAGTGAAGATTAACATGCCGGCTTGCTCTACCACTGATACTTCCGAAGCAGATGATGCCCAAGTGCCAGCATTAGGTGAGCACTTTGTTGGTCAGTACTACCTATGGACCTGTAGTATCATCATCCTACTCATTGTAGCCAGCCTATTTCAAGCCGGCATCCGGTGAAAGGCCCCTTGCAGTGATGCCTCTTAAATTGGCACACACTAGAAAATTTTCTCTAAATTTCCTAATCTTCCCAACTGTCCCTCCCCCTCTGTTTTGTTTCTGGTCCTTGTCACTCTGACAAGTGATTGAGCGGCTGTGTATTTCATAACCTTCCAGGCTCAATTCTTTTTTACCATGATGCTCTTGCAGTAAACACACAGCTTTCAGATGTTGACATGTAGAAGTTTAATAAGTACTGAATTGGGAGGGGGGGGGGGGAATGAGTGCAGAGCTCATTTGTCATTGAAGACAGTTTGCCATGTGCCCTGACTTTTCGTGGGATCTCTAAATGAGTACATACTTCACTTTTATAGTACTACCATACCTTCCTATTCCTTGTGGTCCTGCGGATGTGAATTGGGGCCACCGGCTAGAGCCTACTACAGTCGGGTACAACTCTAGAAATCACGACCTCAAAGGCACATGAATGTGAGCCGTGCTGCCAGTGACTCCACCGCCTGGCACCCAAGCAATGCTGTTTGTTTAGTCACAGAGGTAATTTGTGGTCATGCTTCAATTGTCTCGGTGGGGCCTCTCCTGCCTTCTCAAAGGGCCAGTAAACATGCTCCGACTCTTTCTTTGTACCTCCCAAAAAAGCCAGCTAGTTTGTGAAGAAGGCTGCAATCATCACATTTTGCAAATATCGCAGTGCTTGGTGCTGCGTAGGCGCTCCATTTCGAAAAACAAGTGTGACCAGTCCTTTTCGCCTGCACAGTGTCCTAATGTTGCCCATGGGCAAGATTACGTAGCATCGACTTCGTAGATTGGTGCTCTGCACTACGAAACGGCGCCCTGGCCCTGCAGTGATGCAGTTTTGGCCACACAATCTGCATTTTCATTTTCCAATGCTGCCCTCTGCCGTTTTTGTAGAGCCAAGACTACGGGGACAAGCGGTATCGCCAGAACAAAAGCTTCCGAGATCAAGAGGCGTCTCGTGACTTTACTGCTAGAAAAGGGCGCATGCGCGTTGGCATATGTGTTTACCTTGCCAGTGCCTCGCGCTTCCTCACCACGCCACTCTGACACAAGCTTTTGTAGTGGAAGCCTTGCTCAGTTGTTAGCTACGCACCAAGGATGTAATTGCTAATGTTGTGTTACGTTTCCAAAGTGGGCGTAGTCACAACAAAGAGCTACGCCTACCCCTCTTGCTTTCTTGAAGGGTGGCAAGGCTGAGCGAGAAAACGAAACCAGTGGAAGCAGGTTGTTCTACAACCTGTAACTTCCTTGAACAATAATTAGAACTAACAGACAAGAAAGCAGGCAGAAAAAGGCTTCCACGCTTAAATGCACATATATACCCCATAAAGTGGATGGGGGGATGAGCGCTGCTGTAGCCGAATTGGTAGAGCATCGGATACGTTATTCAAAGGACGCAGGTTCCGTCCCTGCAAGCAGCAAGTTATCTTTTCGTCCACATTATTTTGTTCACATTTACATGATAATTACTACAAATAACATCCCCTATACTTTCCTTGACTTTCTTGTCTGTTAGTTGTAATTAATGTTGAGTCTTAAAAATAAAAACAAGCTCTTGAAATTCCCCTTCTTTCGTTCCTTATAACAGCACTTATTCACGAAATTCTTGCGAGAGCAAGTTCACATCGTACAACTGCGCAGTTATCTCTCCATCACAAATTTTGCACCACGAGGTTGTTTACTGGCCCTTAAAGTTGTATCTGACTATAGACTGTATCTGACTATAGTCCAGAATTTTTTTAGTGTAAGCTTGCTCTGGGTAGTTTGGTTCTTATAGTTGTGCAGCAGCAGAAAAACACCCATCCTTGGTCACATGGCAGAGTGTGGAAAACTGCCATTTGGTTTTTAGCTGCATTCGTGTTTTGGTTTGGCACACCATGCAGATGAAGAGGAGCTGCCAATCAAGCCATCGGAAGCAGCCCAGAAATGGATTCACATGGACGACGTCGAGAAAGACAAGCTGCAGTGGATGACCATGCTCCCGCCCGTGAAGGCTCCAGATCCCAAGGTGTCGTAATCTTAGCTCCTGGAGTCTGGTTGCTGAGTCTGTGTTTGGCTCATGGCTAAGCATGGGAGATGCCAAGCAAGCAGAATAGATAAGAGCCTACACTTGATATGCAAGAACAAATTTCATTGCATCTGTCTTCTTTCTGTACTACTGTGAGGAAATAGTGGTGTGTGAATGTTTGAAAATTTTGATTATTACATCGATTAAACTGGATTTCTTCTTCACTTCAAATAGCCACTACTAAAAAATACGAATATTTTTCGAACAATTGATAAATACTTAAACACGTCTACACAATATTGGTGCGAAAGAATGATAAAGTTTTAATCCCCCGGGCTTAGTATATACGCACAAAACGTGAGAGCTAATCATGCACATTCTCTGAAAGTTCTGTGTAAGCAAGGATACTGCCTGTTTGTCCTTGATGTTCCGTTTGTGCTTTTAATGGTACAATTACAAATACTAGGATGTGGACATCATGTTATAACATCATATTACAATATTATAGTAACTGTAAATAAGGCTTTTCAGTATTCAGAAACTATGGAAAAGTTTTTGATATTTGATTCTATTTGCATCTTTCACCATTTGATTTGGTCTCAAAAGCTGCTTTTCGCAGACCACTACAGGGGGGGGGGGGGGGAGTGTGCAACACTGGACGATATTCAACCCTCCACCTGTCAGCAGCAAAGGAGTATGTTGCAATCTGAAACATTAGAAAAGCTTGTCAAGCTACGTGGTTGTGGGATCGAATCCTGGCCGCGGCAGCCACATTTCGATGGAGGCGAAATGTTCGCTTAGATTTAGGTGCACGTTAAAGAATCCCAGTTGGATGAAATTTCCAGAGATTTCCACTACGGCGTCCCACATAATCTATCGAGGTTTTGGAACGTAAAATCCCAGCAATAATTTTTTATTATTAATTGGCAAGCCATGCATATACGGTGTCTTCTTTAATTGGCTAGAAAACTTAAGCTGGCAGGTATGCTTAGCAGACATAATGCAGAAACAATGCTAGTAGCACTGTGGTAGAAGTTTCACTCTGTGTATTTAGTGCGGGTGCTTTCTTTATTCTCCCTGTGGAATGCTTACTTCACATGCAACTACAACACGTGGACATGCGGTAACGTCAAATCATGTAGTATTCTCTGTGTACCGTTATGCTTCCATTATGCATCATACAGTGTTTTGCACTGTGGCCGCTGGTCATAGCAAAGTGTCACTCCATTTGTTCGCTGGAAAATCATTCTGTATTCATGACGCCTTCAGTGTCGTGATTACGCTATACTTAGTGACATAAGAGTGTTAGAAGTGCTGTTACACCAAAAACATAATGCGTACCTTTCATACGTAATACTATATTTTGGTTATAAATGCAAGCCTTGGGAAAAGTCTCCACCTTTTGCAGTCCTGTCTGCTGTTAAAAGGTGACCACTATCTTCGAAATTTTTTTTTACAATTTTGATCATATACAGATTAAATCTTCGGCCAAAATATATTTTAGCCTGCTAAAAGCAGATATCCAATTCATTTTTTTCTTTTCTAAAGTAGTTTTCGAGATAATCAGTATGCTATAAAAAATTGATTTAACCAACATTTCTGCAGTTTTATCATTAAATATCCCAGAAAAATTTATATGGCCATATTTTAGAACAATTGGAGACCACAGCTAGACCATCACTGCAATTTTAGCTCCATTCATGTCAAAGTTATTGCCATGTGTAATGTGGTGGTTGGGAACCCCAGAATATTTGTGAGTTGTATCACCAAATAAAATATTGTTTCATGAAAGATATCATAATTTGTTACCTTTATTGTGTGCAAGTACTCGTAAGCTTTCAATTGCAACAATAATCATGGTAATCTCACTTCTATATCAAAGCATACTGCGGGCAACAGCACAGCAAATAGGAGAAAAGTGCCTCTTTGTTGGGGCTGTTGGTGAGCAAAAATGGTCATAAAGCTGACTTTAGAGCACAATAACAAAAAAACACTCATCAAAATGCATTATTATTGCAGCAATAGGTTATTTTGGATGTCTAGATTGCATAAAAAATTATTTCAAAAAGTATATTTTTTGGCGATATTTCCAGGAGACCAGTGTCTGCCCATAAGTTGCGTTATGTCTGCATTACATTAGCGTGTGGAATATGGCATGTTTGCATTGCGGGTCACATGCTTTGCTTAATTATTATTATACTAACGTTTTAGAACTTCTATATTTTTCAACTGTTCCTCGTTTTATGTGTAATCGTTCTGTTGCGCAGGATGCGGCTGCACCGTGTGTCGGGCGATTCGACTTTGACGGGGAGCTGGTGCCTCCCGACCAAGAAGTGCCAATTCACAGGGGCTTGCATCACCACGGCGATAACCCCGAGGTCAGGCTCATTGTATGAAATGTCCGATTACAGTAGAACCCCGCTGTTACGTTCCTCACTGCTGCGTTTTCCCGGCTGTTACGTCGTTTTCCGCCGGTCCCGGCATAGCTCCCATAGGATACAATGTATTGGGAACCCCGCTGTTACGTCGTAACTGTCGGACCGTTCCCGTATGATACGTCGCGAAGTGCGCTCGGAGCCGACCGAGTGACTACCAAAGAGAGTGGCGATGGTGCATTTTCACGCAGCTTGGCCTCGTTTGACCGTAATATTAGCCGCATGAGAGGCGCAAGCAACAGAATCTTTCAATTGATGCAAACAAAAGCATGGCCTTCGAGATTCAAATTGCAAAGATGGCGTCTATGACGTAACTGCTCGCGAAAGCAAGGCCTTCGAGATTGGCATTTACTATTGACAAAAGCATAGCCTTTGAGATTTGCATTGCACAAACATGGCGTGTATGACGTCATTGCTTGCGAAAGCAAGGCCTTCGAGATTGGCATTCACTTCTGCCATTGCGTTGGCGTAGACTCATCATCATCGTTATTTGTCGGAGAACGGGAGGAGTTCGAGCTGGTTGGAGCTCGCATGGTCGTGCGTGCGGTTCGCGGTCGGACTCGCCGCGCTGGTCGTGATTGCGTGTGCTTAGTTCTTTCATGCCTAGAGCTGTTGGTGTTAAAAAAATCACATACGTTGATTACATTTCTGTGGATGAGGCCGTCCTTAGCTCCGCGTTTCTATCCATCAACTAGATCGCGGCTGAGCGCACCAATTTTCGTGCTGCTCGTAAGAATTGAAATAAAATTCTGTACCACTAAATATTTTGCCGTTTTTCCTGTTTTTCGTCTCTTACGTTTCCCGTCTCTTACGTTTATTTCCTACGGTCCCTTCAAAAACGTATCAGCGGGGTTCTACTGTAATAATGCGCATTGGTGAGCTAGCAGGTACATGACTGGAAAAACGAGCAGGAAGGGCTAAAAATGGGTACTAGACAAAAAAAAATAATAAGTAAATAATAAGGCCCATTGTCGTGTGTTCATCCTAGTCCTAGACTCGTTTTCAATGCTGTTTGTTCTTCTGTTGGAAGATATGTCGTAAGTATAAATGATAGACGGTCCCTCTCACAAGAAGCCACTTGTGCGATATTATGGGGCTGCATGCTCAATTATGGCATTGTCTTGATTTGAGTATTCTGTTATGCTGGCAAGTCGAAGGGTGCACACATTCTGAATTTTTTCCTTTTTCTTTTCTCTCTCTCTTTTTTGGTTATTCATAGTGACTGAGAGTGGGGGTCGAAGGAGCATGCATTGTGAATTTAAAAGTCACGTTCTGAAAACGTTAATTTAAACCAAGCGTGTGACTGAAAGTGTCACTGTTAAAGTGTTAACAATCACTACATTGCATGGACAGTAACCGTCTTTACTGATCTTCAGCTGGCCGGCTACAGCACTGCAGAAATCCTGAGGCTCTTGCGAAGCCAGGTGCGCTCACAACGCCTGCTGGCCCTGCAACTGCTGGAGCGCATGCTCACAAAGGTAAACATCTTGTATTGCTTTTGCCCATCTTTTTCCTGCATTCAAAAGCTTCAGCTGTCCGTTGAATAGCTCATCAAACTTAATTCCTCGTTTTCAAACGCGCAAGCGTATCTACGCCAACTCAACATGAAAACTGTTCGTCCATTCATCCCTCTGTCATGTAAGACAATCATCACTCTAACGAAAGCAAATAAATTTTCTTGGCGGGGCTGGGTGTGAGCCCATTCCACATGCTGCGAAAGTGAGTGTCTTAACCACTGGCCTACACACCGATGCTACCAGAATGTGAATGTATTGGAACCATACGGATGCATTGTAACCACGGTGAAAATAAAACGTGAAAGGACAACACTTTCTATAAAGGCTTCGTTACATTTTGGGATAGTGTAATAAAGGACCTCTGCAGGATGTCATGTAGGGCCTCTATGCAGGATTGTACAAATCAGGAAAATTTAAGCTTCGCAAAAATTTAATGCCAAACTTGCATTCCAGTGGTCATGGGATGTGCTTTCTCAGCTTGCCATTCGAGATGCTGACAAACACTAGAAAGAAGATTAAAGACACCATACCGATGCTGCCCAATATTTGTATTTTAGTGGCATCTATGTATCTCTTTCAAGCTGGAAAATCTCTTTTACACCGCCCATAGAATAATTCCTTGCAGTTAATAAATGTGTAGGACTTACTGTAAGATTCGAGTTCTTCCTAGTCGGACTAGTTGGGACGCCCATCAGTGGGCTTCGTCACGACTTCGTTACATTCTCTTGTTTACACTCGGTGTTTGTTGCATGTATTGCGTCATCGAAATAACGCAGTTTACCCGAGCCAGTGCAGTCATCCGATAATCGACTGTTGTCACAAGATATGCATAGAACAAGAACTATGGATTTCTCTTTCCAGCACTGGCTCGGTCATTACGTGGGAAGGTTGGAAGGAGGGGACTTGCTGACGCAGCTTCTCCAATCCGGACTGGCACCCCTTGTACGGTCGGCACTCGATGACCGAGCGACGGTGGACGCTGCGTTGGCGGTGCTCCAGGCACTGCTGGTCTCCCAGCCAGAACAGGTGCGCCCTGTTGCACTTTTTGAAGGGCTTAGTTGTGGTTAACGAAGCAAATGAAGTGCCCAGTGTTGCATAGCTGCTCTAAAAATTGCTCATAGCAAACTCGAATGCAGTCAATTGCACTCATAATCAAATAACCTGGAATGTCAATCTCTTTGTAAGCTAGTGAAGTATTTATTAGAATGAATTGAGACGATGCCAGGTGTTTGATGCATTTGTTCCACTTTTTGTTTCTCCCTCTTCAGTTATTCAAACAGAAAAATGTGCACTACCTGTTTCTAATGAGAAATCTACGTGTTTGTGTCTTGACTTGCGTCAGGCCACCAACGTCTAGACATTATTTTAACATCAAATTCGAGAAGTTAATAATAGTTAACTGTACACCAATGTTTGTAGTTGCCTGCCCTAGTAATTCATAGCTAAGTAGTTTACAAATGTCGTGATGGAAAAAAGAAAAGGCAAAAGTAACCACCGGCCACATAGCACAGAAATGATTTTTTGTGGAACCCGATGTTAATGCTTGCACTACACTAGTGTCATTTAAGTTTGGTCAATGATGTCTAACATGGTATTATTTCTACCACACGCATTTCTTTCTCTCCAGGCATTATTTGGCCGGGCATTCCTTTGGCGGCATGGTCATCATACGTTTTTTCTGAGGCCACCCACTGAACTTGAAAACTCAAGTGAAATTTCGGATGTGGACTTGTCACAGATAGACCTCGTTCAGGTAACGTAGGCATGTTTGACTGAGACCCTAAGTGGCACTTAAAGGTACACTAAAGGGAAACAATAAATCAGTTAAACTCTACTCTCATTGATTTCATCATCATAGGTTTATTAATAGAAGGTAAAATGAAGGCCGAAGTTTTGTTTTTAAAATTTCTTGGCTAAATCTTCACCAGGGCTTTCCCCACTGTGGGCGAGAGTGGTTTTGTCACCTCTAGGAATTCAAGCTAGCAGTACTTGAGTACAGCTTTCTGTAGCCGTTGAGTACAGTCGACGTCCAATTTTTTGGACTCTATACACTGTGCTGACAAAACAAAAGCACGCGCAACAGTGTTGGTAAACCTTTCTACGCTTGTCTTTCATTTAATAAGCGTTAAATGTATTTAATGAGCGATATTTAGGATTTCAGTATATTACCACCTTAGGCATGTTTTTCTTTGATAGTTCCTGTTAGGCATATTATAACTGAAGGGCAATGATTTTTAGAAATCATGGCGGACCTTTTTTTTTTTAGTAGGTCATATTTACCTGGCATGCTGTTTTTCATTCTATGTAAAGGATGCGTTGTAATCCTTCCAGTCTCTGCTTTTAAGCTCGTAGTAATAATTTTTATGGGCATATTTACAACCTTTGTAAGACCCGTACCCATCCATGGGGGATGTCCCTCCCCTGTTTCAATTTCATGGACATAGTGCTAGGCAACAGCACGTGACACTCGTCACTCTGTCGTTAAAACACTTTCTGGGGCTTGAATGATTTTCGTGTCATTATTATTAACAATAAGGATCCGTGCAGTCATGCTGTGAAGCCGCAGCTGAAGGCAAAATTTTTGTACGATCAGTGCACCCTCACTTTGCAGTTTTATTTTTCGAACCATCAGTGTGGCTTACTTGCAGGGAAACACGCTAATTGTCAGATAGCAGGGTGAGGCTAATCCAAAACGAGAGATCGGGGTTAGAAGCTCTGCAAATCGACTCCTGGGCACTAATAGGGTGACGCTCTGTGCCCTCGGCAACAGGCGCTTCTGCGGATGGACCTCTTGGAGCGACTGTATTATGTCTTGAAGACGTTCCGGCCAGGAGCCAGCGGTGTTGCATCCGCGCTGCTCGTTATGGCAAGGTTGGCGCGGCACTCCGCGGAAGCTGCAACAAAGGTGATTCATGGTATTGCGGAAGCCGGTTTTTCTTTCTTTTCAAGAGCTAGAGTATGTCTTTTGTGCCCCCCCCCCCCTTTGGTGAAGGATAATTCGACAAGAGTTGGAGGGGGAGCGCTTGCTCGGTCATGGATCAAATTCAAGATGGTGGTGAAAGAGCCGCTAAGAATAAAGAATGCATACCCGTGCTTCTAATGAAGTGCTTTATTGAATACGCATGTTTTCACTGTTTTTATTCGTCCTCGTCGGGCGAATAAAAGACTGAATGAAATCTCCTGAAGAAGGGAAGGGGACACTTGCTTGGGATTTTATGGTATACTACAAGCACATTCTCGCAACCATGAGCTTTTTAAGAAGGAGGAGGCTTATTTTAAAATTATTTAAAAGCAAACGGAAATAACTGTAAAGAGCATTGGAGCAAATTGACTTAGGGTGAATCGTTGTGGTGTGCAAAGCAATCAGTGTAATGAAGCGGAGGTGCAATAGTGCACATGTATTATTTTATTACGTTGTGTTAAGAATGAATAGCCAATCAATATCCAACAGTTTACCAGTGCCGCTGTTACGTGAGTAAATATGATTGTTGTGAAGTGCAAACCTTGTTGCTGTATGCTCATATTCTGCCTATTTTAGGCATGCAAAGGCAGGATATGTCGGCACTTATATTTCCTTGGTTTATGCAGGTCCTAAACCATCCGCATTTGATCAACTTAATCTTTAAAGAGTTCCTACCAGAACACTGGAGCACTCCGGGTAAGTACTGCTGACCGTGCCTCTTGTTAAAGCTTTTATTAAAAGTATAATGATACATTTGAACATGAATATATATAGTATTGAATCGGGGTATATCAAATTATTTGACACATCGAACAGTTGTCACATCCCTACGGATATCCCATGCAAAACTGTAGCTATGTACTACTACGTATGCGTAATAAAAAAACGTGTAATATTTCGAGAGAGTACCACCACAGGTGTGATCCTTGTGATAGTATTAAACCCACAACCTACACACGGTGAATTCCCACCGGGAATAATTTTCTTTGTCATTTATTTTCATTCCTGTATATCTAATTTGCTACGTTTCAGTTACAAACTACAAAGTAATGTTCCCTATGCTTCCATTGGCATCATTATCTGTTCGTTGCCTCCATATCGCTGTGTTCAACAAAAATGCACATGACTACCTGGCCTAAGTAGACGTATTCCTTTACAAATTTCAGTTCGTCACTACCAATCGTAGCGCGTGTTCCTCTTCCGAGACTGTTGGACTTTTATGTTTACTACTGCTTTAATCTGAGCCTTCTATTAATTTTTGTACAATGAGTAATAACGTTCATGGTTGTAATTGCCGATTCTATAACAGCTGTCATCAAGGGCAAGATCACAGAAGCCTACGGTAACCCAATGTGGCCAGCACTTGAGTTGGTTCGAACAATTGCCGCAGCTGGAAGGGAACTTGCAGAGACACTGGTGAGACTTTGTGTTCTCTGAGTGCTATGATTCAAATTCCAAGGGACGTGTAAATTTGTTTGAATAAAACTAATTTTAAGCTAGGGGGAGCTCCTTTGAAAATATCACACAATGACCTGAGCCGTGTTTTTCGTGCTGCACTGTCAACACACACGTCGAAAGAGGGGTGCAAAACAGTGCAGGCGTGCATTTTTTTAATTGGTATAGGGGGGCGGGGGTCTTTGCATTTTAACCCCTTGACAGTTTTTCTGTGTAAAAAGGTTATTTTTAAAAAATTTCGTATTGAATATTTTGCTTCTAAAAAGCATGTTTTGATAGATGAAAAAAAGATTGCTGTGTATGTCATCATTACTATCACTGTCGCTTCCAGAATCAAAGTAAACTTCGGTATCCAAATAATTACTACCTGAGGAGCTGGACGATGACGAAAGGCTTCTTTTCTACGACGACGACGCATGAGTAACGAATGCGTTGCCTTCGCTGGACACCAAAATCTGAAATGATGGTTAAAATATAAAAAATTGCCTAGCAAGTGCTGCCATCTGTGAAGTGACACACAAACTATTTTGGAAACGAGTGACTCTCGTTCAAAATGCTCATGGGGAGATATCATCTCAAGCGGACACTCCACACTTGTCCGAGACGGTTTGGGCACAGTTTGGCAAGGACGAGCTGTGCTCGTCCAAGACGGTTAAGGGGTTAAGAGGGATCCATCGTTGGAGTGAAATAATTCAGGCACATTTAAATAATGTTCACATTAAAGTGGGAAACTAACAGCAACACCATTTTTTCTTTCGTTTCCGGAGCAAAAGTTTTTTCCTGTCTGAATGTATTACCTTACCTTATTACCTTGTCTTATGTATTAACAAAAGAATTTAATTCAGGAACATCTGGTTGTGAGCCACGACGGGTACTCTCACCAGTTTGACTTGCAGCAGCCTGCTACCAGCCCCAGCTCTACCAGTAAAAGTTCAGCGTTAGTAGAGAGCAGATTAGGGCTGTAAATAAAGAAGTTTACTAGAGTACTTCTCAAATAATTACTTAAAATACAATACCTCATTGTCTTAATGATGAGGGAAAATGCAATGCCAGTGCTGAGGAGGCCTGTAGTTGGGCTAAATAGATTTAGGTGAATTTAGTATGCGTCATAAACGTACGCTTTTGCACAACACCTTAAAAACCTGTTAAACTGTGTCCTGTGTGTTCTTGGTAGTGTTACCCCACCATAAGTGCATAAGTGCACCATAGTGCATAAGAGCTAACAGCCCCTTTCGTCACATCACTGACCTTGAAAACGTGATCATCTTTGATCACATTAAGCAGAAACACAGCTGCACCATTTTGTGTAATGTGTATTGATGCCACAGGGCAAACTAACGCGAATAAAAAAAAAAAAGCAGAAACTGGTGCTTGTGAAGTAGATTGGCGATCTGCCAATCGAGCAGCTACATGCGATAATTAGTTCCGATTCTGAGTTAAATATAATGCCCGTGTCACAAATCTGCATGCGGTGAACCTTATTTGGGCGACTGTTGATTCTTTCCCAATGCACTCGCAGCTGCAGAGGCACAGACTTCGACAGTGCTTGGCTGCCTACTTGGCCTTAGAGCCGAGGTGGGTATCTTTTGCTTACGCTTAAGCTAGAGCTGTCTTCTTGCCATTAGCTTGTGGTTCGTTAGTCTTAGAAGGTACTGACACAAAACTCTTCAGTTGTCATTTTTTTTTTTGCGTCGAATGAAAGGCCAAGCCCTCAAGAGCCTATAAAATTTACTGGTAAGCATGAGTGCATCCTGAGAAAATTAATTACAACGTGTTTCTGAAAGCCAGTGTTGGTTCCTACCGCACCTCGATGTCATGACACAGTATGATCTTCTTGTCACATGTTCGTGCAAGATATTGTGACGTTTCCATGGCCGCTCCACTCCGTGCTCCATTGGTGGTGTGCAAGCGGCCATTTTGTATTTTTTGGCACCTGATGTCATCACAACTAGCCATACTGGTGCGTGAAGTCACCAGAACTGATACTGTAGCCTAACGTCACATTATGTCAGTAGGTGTGCCATGTGGAAATTGACTTTAACATCAAAATAAAATATCTTATCAGCATTTAGAACTTCACTCTTTCAGAGCTGTCTTTGTATACAGGAGCTTTGTATGACGAAGGAAACTCAGCTTCAGAAATTGGTGTCCGTAGCCCTTTAAAGCAGTCATATCAATGTGGACGTGCTAATCTCAGTTTATCATAGTAATTGACAGCATAGAGGGCTTAATGTAATTAGTCACACGCACAAAAAAAAACCTACACTCTAAATACACATTTTAACTCAAAATTCCTGTTTGACATTGCTGCTCTTAAACATCTCCCACCAACGGCGACCACCATTTTAATGTGGACTCTGCAACATTGTGAAATAAACAGCCGCAGCTGTTTTGTCTGCTTTGAGACAGTTTGTGACAATACTGCATGCATAACACAGCAAGGGCGTTGCAATTAAATTATGCCCACAATTATTTCGTTGTGCCATAAAAAGTAGCGGCAACAGATGATGTGCATGTGAAAAAAAAAATGCACGGCAGCCATGGCATGTCTCCTTCCTACTATAGCAATTGCTTCCTGTTCTTACAGTGTACAAAAGGATGGCCTTCAAGATTGAGCTCTGTTAGTCGGTGTTGTTTTCAGGATTTTCGATTGATTTCATCACCACTTAGTGTTCTTACACTGCTTTAAGGTTCAATTGCAACTTTAGAAAATACAATTTTTTTAACTGCACCAAATGCACTTTAATTTTGCCAGCTTGCTGCGGTGGATGTACCAGATAACATTCGCTGCATAATTTATGTGTTGTGGCTGTTTAGTAGCTGGCATGCTTTGCACTCGGCTTTACACTCTAACCTCAATATAACTAACGTGAATATAACGAGTTATTGGTTATGACGAAGTAAATGAAAAATAGTTTTGTTGTAAATACAGTGTTACAAATGCACATTTATAATGAATTTTTGGATATACATAACAGTCATTCTCGTGTCAGATGCGACTTCTTTAAAGGGACACTAAAAATAAAAACGTTTTTTCTCATATTAGTAAATTACTCTCGTAATTTCAATATCACCAACCTTGTTGCGAGAAGTCACTTGGTGAGGGAGAAAACGCACAAAAAGAAAATACTGAAGGTGACGCCACCCTGAAGTTACTGCACCAGTCACTATGACATCGTAGACCTTGACGGCGTCTCCTGGGGGCTACGTAGTTCGTAATCGCTAAAAAGCAAGTACGTTGTCTTCTGAGGCAGCCAGACACTGAACATACCAAGTTTCATGGAATTTTGTTGAACCAATGTGGCCAAAATACGAAAAATCATCTGAAATTGATTACGTCACCATCGGAGATTTCAGCGGGAAATTTAAGTGTGACTTCTGACATTGATTTTTCCATCTATTAATAAACCTAACACTAGAGTTTTTCAGAGTATAATTTATCAGTTTAAACTAATTCATTGTTTTACTTTAGTGTCCCTTTACAAGTATAAAAACTTGTTGTGTGGTTTGGAAACACATAGCTGAACGTTTCTTAGATTGAACTTGGACACTTTTCTTTTCTACGCATGCAGTGCCAGCCAGTTGCCGACCACGGACTGTCTCAACTTGGCCCTGGAAGCGTTGAGGACGTGGCGTGTGCTTCTCACGTATGGTTTGGTGGGAGAATTGTGCGTGTGAGCATTATGATTGTCACTTTCTTTTTCCTTTTTCTTTTTAGCTTCTTCCTGTGTAGTAATACTGAGTAACAATGACATTTTTCTTGATTTGATTCTTAAATTCATTAATTACTTGGTTTTCTTTTATTCACCTCATTGACATAGTGGGGATGGGGGGGGGGTGATAGGTACAAAGTGAGCGCAATAAAATTGCAGGTACAGCCTTATCGAGAAACTCACAAAACAATTCACAAAGAACACCTGACATCGCATGAAAACAATGAGCTAAAAGTCAGGAACACCTCCAAAAAATGAAGGTTACAAATGGACACCTGAAAAATCAAGCACTCCACATTTTTCTAAATATGTCAGTGCTTCGAGCAAGCAAGACCGCTGCTGGGATTCAAATCAGCTGCAAGCTGCCATACTACTAGCGAAGTAACAAGAATGTTCGGAAGCCCCGCCTCCGTAGCCTTCGCTCCTCTGCCAAGATGAGCTGTCCCTGAGTATAGTAAATTGCACATAGTTATGTCTTAGAAAAGAACATGTCACTGGAAGCAGCAGTGTGTTACTTTTTCACTTACAATTTTTTTTTTCTATGTTAAACCTTGCAGACACTAATGTGAGGGTGAAGCAGAGTTGCCAGGTGCTACCGAGCTAACAAGCAAATAATCGTCACGAAAGAAGCCCAAAAAAGCAATGCGACTTTTGTGAAGCCCAAAAGAAGCGAAAATTTAATGGATTTTCCGCCCCTTGAAAATATTTTTAATTATAATAAAAAAATATCTCTCAAATACGAAGGGGAGTTCAAAAAATCAGTTTAATTATTTTTTACAAGGAAAATATGCACCACTATGAACGAAAGCATATATTTACTTCTTAACATTGTCTCCAGGGTAGCTGCATTCAGTTGAATGCACGTTTGCCAGTGCACGATTAACGTTACTTGTTGATTCCTCCGGCATATGTTTGACTTCAACATTCAACTACTCAAAGTCATTGACAAACGCACTGTTGGTGAACGTGACGATCACCAAAATGACTTTATTTGTTGTAAGAATTTAAATAAGCCCAAAAAACACGACAAGCGACTGGAAAATTCTACAAGTGACTCCGTGAAAAAAAAGAAGCCCAAATTCACTTATTATAAGCAGAACTGGCAACTCTGGGGTGATGCGTATGTTTTGTGAATTATATTTGCCGATGTCTTCCTTCTAGGGATCTGTATTCCGTGTTAGCGAGGAGGTTGCAGTTATTCTCGGCCCTCGACTTGGACGGAGTGCCTTTTGATCTCGAGTACGGTGCCCACCTACTACACTGCCTGGCTGTGCTACCCGCAGAAACTGCAAAGTCTTGCCTGGCTGGCCTGGGCGTTGCACTAAACATGGTTTCCAAGCGGTGGCTTACACTCCTCGCTAGGGCAACCGATCTTCGTTCCATCCAGGTATGTCTTGGCCCCGGCGCAAGACTCGTTAAGTGAGGACATTCCTAAAGTGCGGTCAGCCAGATAGAGTACCAACGCTGTGCGCCATACGCTGTCAGTGGTGCTTGTCTATTATCGATACAACGCAACTTCAATGGGGATGGTGTGTGTTCTCAAGATCTTCATCAGTGAAAGCATCCAGTTGTGGTGTCTCTTGCACTCGAGGAACAAGGAACACAGTACACAGCTGGGCAAATGAACAGAAGAGCATTTATTGCACCTATTATATAGCGAGCCAGTTAGCGTAGTTGTACAACCAAGGAAGTTCTACTCACAACGCCAGGATATCGCGCGTGTAATGTTTGCCTCTGCCGGAGACCCTGCCTATGTTATTCGTGGATGAAATCTCACAAAGGGAGGTATATTCAAAGGAAGGAAAAATGACTGTGGCGAGGTATATTCAAAGGAAGGAAAAATGACTGTGGCACAGTTCCATGGAGCTCTTTGTTGAGCACACGATGCCATCAATCCCAAGCTAAAGAGATAGTGCCAGCACACGAACACTTGCGCCATCTCTCGCTCTACCTCACAACTACGTCGACCTCAGCATGGCAAGAACCATCTGAGGAAGCCGGATTTAATAGTAGATGTAAGAGCCATCTGAAGAAAGCAACCTTGGGGAATGCGAGATAGCCGAGCATCTCGACCAAGTCCAAACCCAGTCAATTCTGTTAATATCTATCGCTGCTTTTCGCTGCTTCCTTGTATTTGAAAATGTGTATGTGACTTGCAGTTTAATTTATATGGTTAACATTGTACTCGCTAATTAATATTGTACCGCAACATGTCATCTTTGTAATGTATCCGTAACTAGCCATATTGGCTGTGTATCCAGATGTTGTCTCAGAAATTTTTGTACATCTTTTCAGTGAAAATAAGAAGCATTCTTTTTCTATTCTTCGGAGCATCCACTAGGACTGTAGGCTCTTAACTGATTGGGTTATCTTATTTATTTATTTATTTATTTATTTATTTATTTATTTATTTATTTATTTTTGGTTCCAGATGGGAGTGTACACTGTGGCAGCAATGTTACACTGCTTGTCCTCGATGTGGAAACTTGGTGAAGCACCAGACACCAGCATAGTGGGCACCGTGCAGTTGGTTCTCAACTCTCAGCTTGCCACCTTGATGACTTCACAGCTCAGGTGTGTATCACCCCCTCGACTTCTCTGTGTGACAGTTCTTCTTGCTGGTGCCATTGTTAGGACAAAAAAAAAAACCCAGAAAACGACGAACTTGTGCCATCTTGATCATCAAAGTTTCTTAACGTGTTTTGCGTGACCTGAGGACTTGTTAGGCCGCTTACAGCTTGACAAAATGTAGCTCCAGAACATATAGCAGAACATGTAGTATTGAGTCAGAGAAGGGATTAAAAGCACAAACACGGAACGAAGAAACAAAAACACGAGGACGGGCACTATGAATCCATGATAATTCGTTCCGTGTCTGCACTGTTAATCCCTTCTTTGAGACGTGCATCAACTAGCCCGCCTTTCGCCGCTTCTTCAGTATTGGGTCCCAATGCATGGCGTAAAGTTGACCTTCACGCAAAATCATAACTCTGTGCAAAACTGAGGTACAGATCGGTCAGTGGTTTGGCATTTGCATTGTGCTTGTATTTGTGTGAAACTTGGTACAGTACTCACGGATTAAAATCCAACATCGTTTTCTTTAGTAATAGGACTGCTATGAGCAATCGCTCGTCATAACCACATCACGTTGCTGCAAATCTGGGCGCAAAAGGTAATGTTGGCTCTGATGTAAGTGTTCGAGTCAAAATTAAGCCAATATGAAACAAGCTGTAGATGCTGGAAATGAAAGTATGTGCATTGCTCAGCCCTAAATTTCCGCATTTCAGTCTGTGAGTACTGTACATTACAAACACTTTGCTTTAATAATGGCAAGCGTAGAACAGCACTCCAGTTAATGCACCAGTTCAAATGTAGTGCTGACGTATTGACAGTAGCATCACAGAGTTGGAAGACGAATTGCTACGCTTTAGAACGTGTTCTACCTTGCTTGCAGGAGTTGCTCATTGTTCCTAACTGAAAGTGAAAGAAACAAGCTGCAGTCAGATTCCAGTTCCAGCCAGTGCCTTCCATGTGTTGCCTCTGAGGAGCCCATCCCTTGCGAGGGTTGGGATATGGCTTCGTTTGAATTCCTGGCTTCTGCGGCCAGGCTGCTTCGCGTAATGGCTGCCAAATCAGAAGCTAGCAAGCATGAAGAACTTTCCGTGGTAAGTATAGTTCAGCTGCTCTATAAATAGATATTGTTGGTTGCCTGGCAACCATAACATGTTTCTGATTCCTGGAATTATTTCCGGCTCTTGACGTGGACGAAAGCGCGGCCTTTTAGATTGGGTTGACATTAACCCCTTGTGACATGCATTATGATTGACTGTCTATAAATACGTGAAACTTACATAATTTGATGCCAAGGTTGCAGAAACTAAATTTAAATCTAGTGGAAGTGTTCGAATAAAGTATAACGCATTTTACAGCAATTAATGGTAATTATGACATAAATAATTATCTAACTATTGTGCAGTCAGTCATGCTACATACTGTTGAACAGTCAGCCATTGATAAAGCAACGTAACTAAACAATTATTGTACCCTTATTAATAAAGAAGGCCCTCATATATAATCAATTAGATGTAGTGTTACAGAGGAAGAATATATGTTTGGGTCCTTTCACCATGTTTCAGCGGTAATCTATAGTAGTTACCAAAAGGTGTTCCCTTTAACAGAGGGGTGGACTGTACATAGAGTACTGATGTATCCAGGGAAGACCGCATTATATCCAGTCCTACATTATAAGCACTTGAGTGATGGGAGTGATTTTCTTGAAGTAAGCAAGATGAACGTATTGAACGCAAATTATTATGCACTGTTGATCTTGTTCACCTAAACTTTATTATTAATATTTTTTTACCCTATACAGGCCAAGGCCAGTCTTCTCTGTAATGCTGATGTGAAAGCCTACCTGGAAGAGCTCTGTTCTCAGGCTAAGCACTGGGTTCGGAGGTGCAGTCAGCGATGGCTTTGCCGTCCAGAGTTCAACCTTCTGTTTGAGTTGTTACGTCTTGCAGCGTCTGAGGTGGGTCGCACATTGAACGGTTGCCAACCATGCCTTTGGGAAATTGTGTGTTTGTCACGCTGCCTGCAAATCTGCATTGGGAACCAGTGATTTGTTTATGCGTTAGCTCTTCAAGTTTCCCTGTTGGGGGAACTTCGATTCGCAGTTTTTCACGTACTTTTTATTCTAAGCGTCAATCTCTTCTGTCTTTATTCCAGACTTTAGATGAGGATGACGCTGCACTTTACCACGAAGTGTCGCTCACGCTTCTGTGCACGTGTGCCCCAGGCTTTCAACGCCAATATCTGAGAGTTCTTCAGGAGGTTTCTTTTGCCAGAAACCTCGCTTGGTGAGAGTCCCGGCCATCCTTTGGATTGCAGTTATCCTGTTACAGTAAAATCTCGTTAATTCGACCCCCGTTAATTCGGAATTTCGGTTAATTCGGACGCGGCGTCTGGTCCCGGCCAAAATGTGCATTGTTCTATGGCTGAGAACTCTCATTAATTCGGACAGATTCGACCGCGCTTCGGTTAATTCGAACTCCCGACTGAGGTCGGGTCGAGACGGGGAAGCAGCAGCGGATACCGCCACGGCCGCGGTTCGGACTAGTTCGGATATAATTCGGATTCGCAGCCGAAATCGACGGCGCATCTGAACAATTTCGAGATCGGATCATGGCCTCCGAGATTTAAAACGAGCTTTGCATCTCGGAGGCACACACACAATGAAAGGCAGTGCATCGCTACTGTCATCAGCAACAGGCAACATGGTGACGGTCCGTCCGCGTTATTCTAGGCACTCTAGCGTTATCAACGCTACAGTAGCTACAGTTACGGTCCCTAGAATATCGGACCGTACTAGCCACTGTATCAACGCGATCAGCCAGCCATGAGTGGTGGATGATAAGAATAGCATAGAATATGGCATAAGGCATCGTTCCGCGATAGCACCCCTGGTGTTCCGCAACGTGCGCGGTGAAGCGTTGTGCAGGCCTGGCGTTCCGGACTTTCCGCACTCCTTTCTACGTACGAGCCGTGCAACATTTTCAACACTGACGAGACAGCGCCTGACAAGACGATCGTGTTTAAGGGGGACCCGTGCGTCGGCGGGAAACGGAGAAAAGAGCGGGTGACGGTTCTTCTGGCTACGAGCATGACCGGCACAGAGTAGTTGCCGCTGCTCGTGATAGGAAAGGCTGCGAAGCCAAGATGTTTGAAGAACATTAAGCAGCTGCCTGTCGACTACCGCTTTAATAGAAAGGCTTGGATGACCTGGCTGCGTCAGCTAGACCGCCGCTTTGCGGCACAGTGTGCGCGGACCTTCAGGAACTTAGCAAAATTGTGATTTCCTTGCACGTTGCCTCCGCGAAGCAAACCGCGATCACCGACTTCTTTAAGAAATAAAAGTCTGGTGGTGGCGGAAACATTTTTCTAGTGTTTTGATCGTACTCGCGATAATTCGAACCCTCGGTTAATTCGGACATTCTCTCTGGTCCCGTGAAGTCCGAATTAACGGGGTTTTACTGTACTTACTTGTAAGGCACCAACAGTTAGCAAGGCCAGAAGAAAAAAAAAAAGTGGTGTCCTCAGTTGTTCACTCACCAGTTTTTGTTGGTAAGAAAAAGAATGAAGGTAACCTCAGTTTGGCTTTATTTGTGAGAAAAATTGGCAATCAAACAGCACTGGAAACAAGACAGATGAAAAAAAAGCAAGTGCAAAGTTTGGTGGTTTTTTCATTTTCGATTCTGTTTGATTCCCCGTTATGTACGAACTAGCCCCTTAGCGTGCATTATTGAAAAGAAAGCCTTATTGCATCGGAGCAGCTGCAAACAGGGCACCACCGACCATTGCTGTCGGAGGCTTCCTCATCAGCTGCCCAGAGCACGTCACCTTTGGTGTAGTCCGTGCAATTTGGCATTGTTTCATTTCTTGAATGTCTTGCAAACCACTGCAAACCTGATTGTATAGCGTCTGGACTGACACGGTAACCTCAAAATCTTGAGGAGTGCTAACACACATGCCACAGCTTGCAAAGCCTCGGAGATTTTCATGGACGATGAGGATAACTTATTACTATTGTATTATTTATCTCGTACTCGACACATAAAGTACGGTCATGCGCCCAGTGAAAGGGAACTGCAAATCTGTGTTTATGCAACGATTTGCTCATAAGGTGTCTGTATGAATGTGATGTATTGATTAGCAAAAAGTGCTTTTCTGCTTGATCATTTAGTGTGATGAACACTTCTTCACTTGTCAACTGGGTTTAGCTGCTATCACTTTTTGAAGATAATTTCAGTGTTTCCTTTCGTATTGCTCACGACTGTACACGTCACTTTTAAGCTGTATTTCCTTGGGAAAAGTGTGCGATAGCGTGAAGTACAATTGAACCTCAATATAACGCACAGTGATATATTGAAGTCTAAATCGAAAGATAGTCTACTGCTATTGCAGTGTGGCAGACATACATTTAGTACAAGCATTGGAGATAAAGCTATTTCTGTGCTTGATGTTACTTTGAAATTTGACTAAATTCAGTAAGCACACTAGAGCCTAATACCTGAGGAGGCAGTGGAAAATGCGGTTGTGTTGAACTCGCAGCGTGCGTAGAATCACTGAAAGGCAGGCAAGTTGTTGCAGGTTATCTAGTACTTGTACTTAGGAGATCACACAAAGCAGTCGTGAAGCATTTCTGGTATTATGGTGTCTGTGATTTTACAAGCATATTTTTATCTGCTTCTAGCTCACAGTCCAGCCACTCAAAGACGTTGTCGATAGAGGGTGTTTCGGCAACTGAGATGGAAAGCATCACAGGGTGCTCGGTGCCCGTCACTGCTAGTGCCAAACTTGACAGTGCTGCGTTGTCGGACATCAAGGCTGCCTACTTGAAGACTTTTGGAACAATCCTAAGGCAGATCAATGAAAGGTTGGTTCTTCTTTTTGTAAGACTTGGCTAATCAGTCCATTTTTGTAATTGAGTCTTGTTGCTGCGACTTTTAGAAAGTGCATGTAGTATTCGTTTGAATAGTCAGAATATGGATGCAATAAGTTGCAACACAATGTGATTGCTGGAAAGAAAAGTCTCTTAATTAAATTAACCACGAACCCCTATTCGGATAAACTGCCTTAAACTGTATTAAAGAAAATCACTGGCTTGGCCAGAGCCGTGAGGTTTGCTTAGATTTACAGAATTTAACATTAATCAGCGTTTGTATCGTCATGCTTTCACTGCATCTATTTAGCGTGGTACTGTCGAGTTTATCTACAGTGATCCAAGTTATACTGAGAGCTTGGTTGTTGCAACAACAATGTTCATATGCAACATATAGACATGTCATCTTGTATGTCATGCAAACATCTCATTGCTCCATGTTCCTAGAGAGCATATGTGGTCGTAAAGCTATGGAAATGCTTGCTGAGAGTGTTTTCACAAGCCTGGGTTACACTAGGGGGCAATAAAGCACAGTTTTTTTGTTTTTTTTTCAAGACAGGCCAGCTTTAGAAATCGTTGACATCATAGTATCATTTCTGCATGCATAGTCAGTATACAAGGAAATGGTTTCATATCTGCCTATGTATTTCATGCTGTTTACAGTGATTTCTGAGTTAAATACTCATGTCCTAATAACTTTCAGCTCATGCATATTTTAGAAACTTTACGCTCACTCTATTGCAGCTCATCAGTGTCATTAACGTTGAAAACAAAGCCCCCGTATTCGTATGACTGGCTCTACATCCCGTTGCACAGGCTATGTGCTCTGGAGGAAATAACGAGGTAGGTGAGTTTGAATGTTTCAAAGCAAAGCTGTTTTTTTTTTTTTTTACAGCAGAGCTGTAAGAGGGACACTTGCTTGATTTGTGTACTTGTTTCCCCACGACATTTGAGTCGGCTGTGCATAGCAAATATGAGTCAACCGCTCGTTGTGAGAATGCCAGTGATAGAAGTGCTGCTCCAATTGCTCCAAATTGCTCCTAAAGAGAAATGCTGCTACACGCTGCTCGAAACTGTGATATTTGTTAGTAACTGCTCTGAACCTGCTCCAAAACAGCACTGGGAAAATGTAGAGAAGGGGCTTACCGTATTTACTCGAATCTAGGCCGGTCCCGATTCTAAGCCGACCCCCGAAATTCACAAGGCCAGAAAAAAAAAAAAACAAAAAAACTTGATCATTGTACTCCAATCTAAGCCTATCCCCCCCCCCCCACTTTCGCGTATCGTTTTTTTCGGAAAAAAAAACATCGGCTTAAATTCGAGTAAATGTGGTAACCCTGTGACCAACTTGCAAGGCCTTTAGAGAAAACAAAAAAAATTTGTATGCTATCATCCTAGTATGCTAGTATGCAGCTTTATCGGCTCTGATCTCATTTCCGCCACAACTACTGATACTTTAAAGATAGCTCATTTCACGGTGCATTCGATAACCACCCATCTTTTTAATCGTTGATTTCTTGCCATTTATGTTGATTGTTGGTGAAATACCTCTCATAATAAACATTAATATTTATGGGACGCTTCGGTGATGCTCTGAACTCCAAGATTTGTAGGTCATATTTTGCCATCTGCTCCAAAACACCAGTAGCTGTTCCTAAACACCAGCAGCTGCTGCAAACTGGCATTGTTTCTGATCTGAATACACTTATGGCTGCTCCAAAGCAGTAGTTTTTCTGCTCCGAAGTCTGCTCCAAAAAGTAGAGAGACACTTTCATCACGGGAGCGCCCTAGGAGCAGCGCGTTTATGAAGAACGCCGACGACAACATAGGTGGGAGCGTACCCGTCATTTCCTCAGTTAGAATGACTGCGTCATTTTGCATGGCAGGAGGCGTTTCGACTTGTGGGGTAACGCATTGTGGAAAATACTTGAGGTGGGAGACAACGCAAGCCATTGACTCACAGCTGTGAATGAACGAAGGAAGGGCAATTTTTAAGGGCTCATTTTTCTTTGCTAGACACAACATTAATTAGAACTAACAGACAAGAAATCCAAGTATGGGGGATGTTATTTGTAGTAATTATGATTCAAATGTGAAGAAAGTGAAGTGAGTGAAAAGATAACTTGCTGCTGGCAGGGACCAAATCTGCAACCTTCGAATAACGTGTCCAATGCTCTACCAACTGAGCTACAGCGGTGGTCATCTCCCCGTTCACTTTATGGGGTATATATGTGCATTTTAAACTTGGGAGTGTTAGTCTGTGCCGCTAGTAGCCACGACGGCGAGTGGGGAACACTTTTTCTGTCTGCTGGCGTCACAAAGCACGTGACCTTTTTACGAGCTGGCAGCTGACTAACACTCCCAAGTTTAAAGTGGATGGGGGGATGACCACTGCTGTAGCTCAGTTGGTAGAGCATCGGACGTGTTATTCGAAGATTGCAGGTTCGGTCGCTGCCAGTAGCCAGTTATCGTTTCGCCTACATTACTTTCTTCACATTTGCATCATAATTACTACAAAATAACATCCCCTATACTTTCCTTGGCTTTCTTCTCTGTTCATTCTAAATAATGTTGACTCTCAGCTTGAGCTTTTATTAAGGAGACATTATATATCGACATGTGGTCATAGAAAGCGTTGGGATCGAGTCAGAAACTGAGATTACCTTTCGATGCATTGCAATAATTGGATAACCGATTTCTTTCCTCTCAGAATGTGCACAGCTGTCAACTATGAAAGAAACGATGTGTCGAAAATTTTTTTTCATTTTGTGTATTTTTCGTGGTGACATTATATGCTGAAAATTAACCCGTGCTGGCCCAACTTTTCGTACTTCTGAAACTAATCGATTTTTGTGGTTAGGGTGTTGTTCTGAGAAGAGAATGGAATGGAACAGGTGGCAATCTTTTTTTTCCTGTGTCTGTAATTTGTATGCATGTATTAATGTGCTGGAAATCGGTAAAAATAATTAACATATTATATGTTGCCGTTGCAGAAACTACGATCGTGGTCATGTCCTGTCTTGCTTGCGCTGGGCCATCCACCTGCTCGACGCAAGGCAGCACTTCATGCGAGCGTTCCCACCACTAGTTCATTTCACCCGTCTAGCGTCAGTGTTTTTGGCTGGTAAGGGCCCTTTTGGGAACACACTCGAACCCGCATATATCGATCTCACACATAACGAAATGTTGCATATATAGAACAATTGTAAAATCTCCTTGGACATATTTTCGATGTAGTATGAGGTTTTTTACCTATACACAGGTAATTGTAGGACATTTTCATGATCACTTTCAGATTCGAAATATCTGGTTTCGACTGTGTCCATTTCTCATTGTGACTTTCTAGGGGGGGGGGGGGGGTAGGGGGCACAGGGGTCATAGGACAGTGAACCAGTGGCCGAAAGGTCATTTCTGAGAAGAACACACGTCAGACCTGTTCGTACCCTCGAGCACCTTTCTCAATATCATTTAACTCTTATCTTGACTAGCAAGTGGGACGATGAAACCTGCTCTGAAGACGCCACAGGAGCCACAAAATTTTCAACAACAGGCACAATTTGTTCTAACTTTCAAAGTGCACTTTGGGCACAGCGGCCACATGGTTGTTTCTGTCCTGCACTCTTTTTAAAGCTGGCTTCTTTGTGCGCATTTTTCTGTGGTTTAAAACGGCTTCGACCCCAGCAGAACAAGCAGTCTTACCACTTTTTTGAAGAGTAGTTTCAAGATGCTGGTTGCCAGACTGCGAGCAACCCCCCCATCACGTCTCCAATTGGCAGGCGGGATCGAGGCACCCTTTATTTAATTTGTAGTTTTGTTTTGCATCCACCGCTGTTGCAAAATGTCATTTTAAAAGCTGTGTCTGCTCTTGGGGTAAACAGGAGAATTAGACAGTGAATAGAACAGAAACTGTGTGTGGCCTCTTGAATGTTCACTTCATTGTGCACACTCAAAGCACTGTCAAAGTTTCTGTTAGCAACATATGGTAAAATCATTTGCAGTATTGGCCAAACTTGGTTGTCTTCGATGTTCATTGTCAGTTCTCTCATGCCCAGTATATTGTGCTCACCGTTTATTGTCATTGTCATTATGTTATTAGTGGCCCTGTTAAATATTGCGGCACTAATATCCACGCTTATTCTGGCAGGTCCTGAGCTGTTTCTAGACATGGAGGTGCAGGGTGCCATGTTACTGCTTCTCCAGCTGCTTGAGCAGACGAAACTGCTGTGTCGCACGCAGCGCCACCTGGATCTGAAAGACTGGCCGGGACTGCCATCGTTCTCAGATTTGTGAGCTTTCTCTTTCGTGTCGCGCTGCAAGGGTTTGAATGAAAGGAGGAGAACTGATTAAGGGGCCCATTTTTGGTAGATACATCCATATGAGGCCAAAAAAACACATATTTCAAGAGGTTTGCTGTTTGTTCCATAACTGCCGCATGAATTTTGCGTCACACAATTAGTGCAACGTACCCAGGAATGTTAGCCAGCACCCATCGTAGCCATGGCGGCAAGTGTGGAACACTCCTGTTGCCCAGTAACATACCGTGTGGGCTTTACAAGCTGGCAGCTAGCCAATATGCCCTCGTATGCTACCTTAAAGCATAGAGACATTAGTTTATGGGGGGGGTGGCTTACCAACTCTGAACTCGCAACCCACTTCTCTGGCCATATATACCTTAGTAGCCCTAATTAGTGGCTGCGTTTTCTTCTAGACGAGTATAATGCTGTAAGGAATGTACGAATTCTGTGCTGAGAATGCAGTTTACGCCGCTGTAAAACACATATTTCTTGGGAGGTACTATTTGTTGACTAGTGGCTAAAGCAAGTGTGCCATGAACTATTCTTTAATTTTGCAACACCCTTTCCAGAATTTTCCGTTCCTTTCATGACAGCCTAGCTGACTGTAGCAGGCACTAACTTTTAAAGGTGTGGCAAGTGCTTTGTAGCTTGATGACACACAGAATGTAATTTTGTGTCATCCTGTGCAGTTATCTTCAGCTTCTGGAGGAATATGTCGGTGAGTCCTACGGAGACGAAGTCTTCGCCTCGTGGCTTCTGGTTCCCCTGCAGGGAGCGTGTGACCCCCACTTCCGCAAGCTTCTCTTTGCCGAGAACCCAGAGGCACTGGCCATGACACGCTTGAAGGCAGAACAGGCACGAGAACATCATTGCACCTAATGATCTTGTCCTTAATTAAGTTTTTGGGCTGTGCCACCTCATTACCAGCAGCTTACCAACACCAGGACGATGGGCAGAACAATTAGGGTTGATGAAGTAGCCAAATGTGCTGAGGCTCATGCAATGAGCAATAAAACAAAAGGCCATTATTAGTATGTTAAAAGGAAAAAAATTTTTACAGTGAGGCTGTCGTAGTCTACCCTATGCCGCGGTTGTCATAGTAGTAGTAGTAGTAGTAGTAGTAGTAGTAGTAGTAGTAGTAGTAGTAGTAGTAGTAGTAGTAGTAGTAGTAGTAGTAGTAGTAGTGGTAGTAGTAGTAATAATAGTGGTAGTAGTAGTACTACTACTACTAGCACTATTACTACTACTACCACTACTACTACTACTACTACTACTACTACTACTACTACTACTACTACTACTACTACTACTACTACTACTACTACTATGACAACCGCGGCATAGGGTAGACTACGACAGCCTCACTGTAAAAATTTTTTTCCTTTTAACATACTAATAATGGTAGTAGTCATCACCACACAGGTCACATGACCAGAGGAGGGGCGTAAATAAAGAAATAACGAAATGATGATGATGATGACAATAATGATAAATGATAATGATGATGCTCGAAATGTGTTAGCGCGCATATTTCGAATCTAGCGGTGGATTTACGACCCACGGGATCTCACTAGCCAATCACAGACACTCGCGCGCTTACAGCTTCACTGTTCGATGGTTTAATGCATTTATAATGACCTTTAATGTTTGCCATTATGCGTTCAGCATTGTTTTGTAACTCTTTTTGCGACACAATGTTTGTGCAACTTTTTCACTCTTCCCTGCAGTCTGTTGTGCCTCTTTCTCGTTTCCTGGAACCACCCGAGGAAAATGCAATTGTGCTCGAGACGTACCTGAAACTCTTACTGTCAGGTGAGAACTGCGCACCTGTTTTACCACCTAAAACACCGGTAGTGCTTAGCATAGAGTTTCATAATAGTACAAAACTGACGCTAGTGTCTATGGGAGCTGTAATGCACGGCGCTTCAGCCAGCATGGAAATGATGGGTGGTACACAAAATTTGCCTAAGCTTCGTTGTTTCAGCTCGGTGTGGCCTGCAGCTGCTTTGTTGCAAGACAAAGTTCAGCAAAAGCTCGGCAGTCCCATTTCATCACCTTGACCCCTTTAGGCTGACCAATTCAAGTTTGTTCTCAAGGTTCACAACGTGTCATTCTTTGATCAGAAACAAAAGCCAAAACAACAATGAACAAAGCCACAAGTGCGTTTGAAGCCGTAAGTACGAAGATTAGGCAAATCCGTGTACTACCCATTATCCCAAGATGGCTGAAAAATTGTAGCGTCACAGTTCCCTCTTGTAGATATTGTAGAAAACTCTATGATGCTGGCAAGTTTTTTCTGTTATGCACTTTGTCCCTCACTTGTGACAGCTAACTCAGCTGCTTCTACTTTGTGCTAAATCTAGGCTTGTGCGAATAGTAAATTTTATGTTCGAAGCGAATAGTGATTTGGTCGAATAATTTCGAATCGAATTGGAATAGTATATATCACATATTATAAAGAAAAATTAGCATATTTGTCGTGACCCAACAAACCTGTGCAATATTTTTTAAAAATTGAAACAAGACATGTGCAAATGTCATTCTTTTTGGTTCAGAAGAAGTAGAAGCAACTTCAAATAGGAGCAGGATTTGACTTTTGGAAGAATGCAAGTGATAACCTGTAAAATATGTTACGTTTTAAAATTTACTATACTTGGAGCATATAAGCCGGTATAACAAGCTTTTAAATTTAAGAAAGGATGAATCAATGCAAGGGTAATTTGTTCATTTAACCTTGAAGTGAGGCTTCGCGGCACTGCAGATTTTTCCTGGAAAGGTGTATTCACGTACAGCTCCTCAGCACTGCAGTGAAACCATCTTTACAGGGGGTTACATTCGGTTTATACATATGTATTCGTTCATTTCGAATTATTCGAAATTTAGAATTTAAATTCATTTTGAAGCAAATTTGAATACTGTAATATTTGTTCGAATATTCGAACTGCTCGAATATTCGCACAAGCCTAGCTAAATCACCTAATCGTCTTGGGTGACAAGCCTTACGTTACGTTGTTAACGCTCTAGAAGCTATGCTCATTGTAGCTATTGTGTTCATTGTTTCACGTTTTACTCGTGGTATTTTACTTTCATCACGCTGTTGACCTGTTCCTGCTTGAAACCGTGAGTGCACTACACTCCGTTTAGTATGTCAGCTGTTTTAGTGACTTCTGAAAAGATAACACCATTCTACTACACACTACGATATCCACAATGCTTGCAGCACGTCTGGGGATTGTTTTAGTAATCGCCATTTGGCACGAAATATGGCATTTGCACTCCATACGTAGTGACCCGGGCTTATATTTAGAGATTATCACTTTTGAAGGTGTCGCTGTAACATCGCTGTTAGTGCACGCTGCTCGGTTGTTTGAGGAAAGGCGGGCAAGAAGTCGCTTCAGTCATTGGACACCTGTGACTTCGTGTCACGCAGTGACACTGTCACTGACAGTGATCGTCACAGAATATGGCCCCAGGTGCAAGCCACGCCATTTGACCTCTTGGTTGTGCTTGCTGCTGTCAGGTAATGGATGTTTTAGTAGCTGGGTAAACAGTTTTAAATACACAATAAACATTTACCTTTCATATTCTTTGTGTACCCATATGGTGTAACTGCAAAGCTATAACATCAGAGCCACATTACCTGGGCTGGGCAAAAGCTATTTGTAAGTACTTTACGTTAATATCAAGCTTGTGTCTTTACAGGGAGGTTGAATCGCACGAGAAGCCCACTGTTACATACCATCGCTGAGGAGAGCGTGGCACAATTTGTGCACAGCATAGCTTCAAGCCCCTTCAAAGTCCATTTGCTTCAAGTTCTCTCACATCATCAGAAGAAGGTGCATATAATTAAGGTCTTCACAGGAACATATCTGTTTCTGCAAATTTGCTACATTGTCATCAACACGACTGTGCAGCAATGTGCCGTTACATTGTCATGTTAATTACATCTTAGCAGCACATTGCTTTGTCGCTACACCATCATGTTAATGACAATGTAGTGGCACATATCAATGTCATGTTTCATTGTCATTATTATTGCCATGTTAATGACAGTGTAGTGGCAGATTGCTTGTAAAGGAATGCACTTCAAAAGTTGCACACTCTAACCACAGGTTAGGTTACACTCACTAGCCTAGTTTTGCCTGAAATGTGGTCATCACGTGAAAGGTCAAGCGGCAGGCTTTAACCACATGGCGCTTTATTTTGCGGTAATATTGTTACCGTTTGGAAAAGAAATTAATGTCAGTGAGATAGTTTGTATCGTATGCCAAGCCTTTGATTGGAAAAAGTGTCACGTGACCACATAAAACTTTTACAGACATTTGCAGCTTATAAGCGTGAAGGAATGAGTATTTAGATAGCAAATGTAGCTTTATTGAATGATCATCTGAGATTTTAGTCCTCGTAAAATCGCTCATTTTTTATCATGTTAGCAATGACCTCATAAACAGGAAGTGTGATACAAAGTTATGTTAATGGAGTAAGAAGAAATTCTGTAATCTATACTTAACAGTTTAGTAATAACAAATCTAATTATTCCACAAATTATTATGAGCCATATGGTTTAAATGCCGGGGGTGACATACGTATGTCCATTTATGGCGTGTAACGGTAATCTAACCCCTTTTAACGGGTTCGATACTATATATCATTAACTCTGTTTCCTCGAAGCATGGAGCAGCAAGGCTAATTTTGATTGATTTTGAACATTTTGATTTAATCTGAAGTATTTCATTTGTTTTCTGCAGCGCCGGGTGTTTCGCAGCAACTTTAATATACGGTATTTCTCCTAAATAACGTCACTGCGACTTTTTAGGAGCGTCTTTTTTTTTTTTTCTCTCTTTCTATTTTTTTCTCTTTCTATTTTTTTTTCTCTTGAAGGGCTTGACAGTCTTTTGTAACATCTTTTTGTAGGAAGCTGCCAAACGCATCCTGCGGTGGACACATGCAAAGGCAACATGCTAGGACAATATCCCAGTGCCATCATGCAAGCTTGCAGTCTCATCACTGCAATTATCCCCAAGTTGTGGCCAGCGTATTGGTGTGATTCAACGACCCACGAAGCGTGTTGTTGCGTGCACTGGAACTTTGCGAAAGGCAACGAATGTGTAGCTGTTGAACATTTTCATTCGTGAATCACGACATACTGCTTGGAAAAGTTTTGTACTGTCACATTTTTTCTGTAACGTTTCACGATAACCGTGCACAGAGCCAAAGCACTATCGCTTCATTCTTTTTCTTCGTCTTCTTCCCGTTCCCACCAGATCTGTCCTTCGACTAAACTCTCCTGGGCTTTGTTTCATCCCTCCGCTGCAAATAAGAGATGACGTTGGCAATGGCTGCTATTTCCATCACACCATTTTCCGTCAAGTAGCCAATGGTCTTGGGTGCACCTTCTTTTGTAGTCAATTTTACCACTTTAAACGAAGCCACAAGTTTTGTGTTAGGATCACCACAAGCTTTCCACACCAGAACAATACACCAGAGCAATAAAATTCAATTCAATTCAATTCAGTCATATCACCTAGTGCAATTGCAGGAATGTTTGTGTTACAACCTTTGTCAAATGCTCTCCTCATTGCTTCCTTGTGCTTCTTTTGCTCTTCTGAACTTTTCTTTGTTTCCTTCAAGTGAAGCTTCTCTATATGCCAAGCATGTCATCCGCAGTCAAATAAGCAGTTTCCCGGACGGCGGCGTATTGAGGACTGCATCCCAGAGCGCTTGTGTGAGACCTGTTGTGGGGCAACACAGCTGCTTGCAGACAACACTTCCACCCTCCTGTGAATCCTACATACACACTTATATATTCCTTTATATCTCGGATAACCCGCTCTGCTAGTCCACTAGCTGATGGATGGTATGGGGTTGTAAACTTCACGGTAGTCTTTCTCTCGTTTGCCCACTTTGTGAATGCCTGGCTCTTGGATGCGGGTCCCTTGTCAGATACAACGCATTTCAATGCTTTAAACATGTCTCTGCTCAGTAGAGATATGACAGCATCACCATTTTGGTATCCCGGCTTGGCAGCTAGCATCCTTGAGCATTCATCAATGCACACTAAAAAAGAATTGCGTTTTCTTTAGGGGTGTGCGAATATCCGAAATTTCGAATATTTTTCGAATAGTGTTTGCTATTCGATTCGATTCGCACAGGAATTTTACTATTCGAACTATTCAAACTTCCCAAAAACAAATATAGTCAACGTCCAATTGAAAATGACCCCTTCAGATTTTTAATATGCTTCACCTCATTACACCCTCGTATTGCGGCAAAGCTGCCTTTCAAGCTCCGTTACGGTCGAACTTTGCCAAGAGACAGTCAACGTCCGATTGGAAGTGGTCCCTAGATTTTCTATTTGCCTCACCTCATCACACCCCGGTATTGCGGCAAAGCTGCCTTTCAAGCTCCGTTACGGTCGAACTTTGCCAAGATACAGTCAACGTCCGATTGAAAGTGGTCCCTAGATTTTCTATATGCTTCACCTCATCACACCCCGGTATTGCGGCAAAGCTGCCTTTTAAGCTCCGTTACGGCCGAACTTTGCCAAGATACAGTCAACGTCCGATTGAAAGTGGTCCCTAGATTTTCTATATGCTTCACCTCATCACACCCCGGTATTGCGGCAAAGCTGCCTTTTAAGCTCCGTTACGGCCGAACTTCGCCAAGACGCAGTCAACGTCCGATTGGAAGTGGTCCCTAGATTTTGCAATATGCTTCACCTCATTACACCACGGTATTGCGGCAAAGCTGCCTTTCAAGCTCCACTACGATTGTAGGAAACTCTATGCCGCTACGGACGCAAATGTATTAACTCAAGAAAACGCTGGTTCCAACATGGAGATGAAAGATGTGGCAGAGATGGGGGCTCAATTAATGCTGTTTTGGATCTGAAATTTGGGCAGGAAGTCCAAAAAATTGGACGCCGAAGCTTTTTAGCATCCAAAATTTCAGATGTTTTTATATATTGACGTCTACGAGGCAGATTTGGAACTCCGGACTTCAAGGGAGCAGACCCTTGTCTGCCACATCAGTTGGGCATCAGAGGAGGAGAGGCTGAGGAAATGGCATCATTGCCTATCACGTGTAAAGTGTTGTCGGCAACACTTTGGTTGCACCAAATTATGTACATAAATACAATTCGGCCTTTACATTGCCTCATTCCTGATAAGACAACTATGAAACACCACCCCACCCGTACTTCATCAACCTAGCGAAAAGAAACACTTTCATGTTGCTATCTCATAAGAATATGCTTAGGAATCCTCTCTAACATTTTTTTCTGCAATTTCACTTCGAAGTATTCGAAAAATAGTCTACAGTGGAACCTCGTTAATGCGTACCTGCCGGGAACGCCGCATAACTACGCACTAAACGGTAGTACGCATTAACCACCAAGTAAAATTTTGCATCTCCTCGCGTATGCCATCGCCGCCAGCAAAGAAATATATACAGTGCCACAGCAAATATTGCCTAAACTACCCATTGCAAAGCCTTTTCTTTGTTTTTGCCAAAGTGGAGAAAAGATTCTGGCACTTTCGCACGACCGTCCGGTAGTGCCGATAGCGCGCGGTGGCGACGCCAAGGAGCATTTCGGAACTATTACAGGGTCCGGTATACGCAGTGACCGATATAGCGACGGAACGGACAGTGTCGGCTATGTGTGTGTGCGTCTGTACCGCGATCTGCTACTAAACGAAAACTGACAGTTTCAGTGAAACGCGGTACGGTTGCGTGGAGCCGATCGTCTCCTGGCTAGTTGCGTGCAGCACGTGGCCTTCTCGGCTCACGCCGTCACTGCCGGGCTGCTTGCTGCACTGCACGCGCGCATTTGTCGTGGGAGTGTGCTTCGTACCCACTTAGCTCCGACCGTGCACAGATGCGGCGAGTAGCTGGATCAGTTAACGCGCCGGCGGCAACGACGACCTTCCTGCAAGCGATGCGCACTCTGCGACGCTCTAGCGGTGCTGACAGCGGACGGAAGCGCGTTTGGGTGGTCGCCCAATAAAAGCGTGCAGTATGGTTACAACAGCGCTACGCTTGCTGTAGGTACGCGTGCGTTTATCGTGATAGCGTCAATACAAAGAGGTTTCTCGTCACCCGCGACCAGCAACGCTCAAATCCGCAACAGCGAGCTGCTTTCGTTTCTACAAAGCGGCGCGCGCTTGAACACGGCCCCGCACAACGAGGCGGCAGCGATCGGCGGCCCGGCGCGTTCAGGTTGTCGCCTATTAAAAGCGTGCAGTAGGCTTAAAGTAGTGCTGCGCCGCACGCGAGCCCGACCAGATATCTGAAGATACTTATTGTGATAAGGTTGTCGGCGATAAGTCATGCTAGCACGTTCTTCGGTGGCCGCCGCCTCACCTTCGTTCTTTCCCGGTGCTTACTCGCAAAAGCGTCGTCGCAATCGCGCGGAAGTCGGAATCAGCGATCGACCGATCTACGCACTTCTCGAAGATGGAAAACCTTTGGCGGCACTTTGGGGGGTCCGGAAGTTCAGCGGCGCAGTAAAATTTTATGGCACAAAAAGTTATCGCGGTACGTAGGGCACGCACTAACCGGTAGGCGTAGGACGAAGCACTACGGCTTAAGCGGTCAGCGAATGCATCAGGCTCTATGAGACTCAGTCGGGGATTCATCGCAACTGCGTTTTAACCGTTAGTACGCTTAAAGCGGGTACGTATTAACGAGGTTTGACTGTAGAAATATTCGAAAAATATTCGATTCAATTCGCACTCACACTTCAGTATTCAAATTCGCTTCGCACCCTAAATTTTGCTATTCGCACAGCTCTAGTTTTCTTCACTCCTCCGCTTTTTTTTTTTTTCAGTTCAGCAAAATCAACATGTACGGTTTCAAATGGGACATTTGAGTGAGGTGTAAAAATCATGCTGGCTGTTTTCTGCTTATATTTTGCTTTGTTCTGTTGATATTATTAACAAGAGCTAATGTAATCTCTAATATATTTCTTCATGCCGGGCCACATAAATCTTTTCTCATTTTGTAGTATGTTTGCCAGAAGCCGTCATGGCCTGCTGACTCTGGGCTGTCGTGATAACAGTCAAGAAGTCTTCTTTTTAGGGTATCCGATACGTGAAACTTTCTTTCTAGTACATACATCGGCTCTTCTGTGCCTTCCCACATATTAAGGGGAGACATGGCACTTTAAAACGTTTTTTTTTAATTCTTGATCGATTTTGATGGAACTTTCAGAGTTTAAGAATGTTTATGTGCTGATTTCAAATAGGCAATTGTTTTTTCCTATGATAAGTAGTTTTCAGGATATCACAAACACCTACTTCTTTGTTTAAGGCCTAATTAGCGAATTAACCACAACCTGCACACCAATGTACAATTCACAGAATACATTGAGAATGTTTGTAGTGTGTCATAAAGTATAAATCATTGTTTTAGGACATTTTCAAGCAGAGTTGTGGGCTGTTGCACCCAATTTAAAAAACGCCCCAATTAATACTCAAAACAAAACCTTGATTTAGAACATTTTCTTGAGAAAGTACTATAACAAAATTTGCCTTACGACACATCGCATCTATTTATCTTAGCAGCGAAAAAGAAATCATAATGATAACCCAGACAGAACAAAAAATATAGCTCCTCCATTACAGAAAGAGCATGAAAAATTGCTTGCCGTTTGCCCTCAATTTAAAGGGCAGGATGCAAGGTTTTGCCTTTTTATAGTATGATCTGGATAGAAGAATACGGTATGCAGCAATAAAAATTAGTAACTAGGTGCACAATGATGTCAGGAACGTGCAGAGATGGCCAGCGAAAACTAGATTTTTTGGTTGATTTTCATTCCCTAAGTGCCACGTCCCCCTTAAGTGAGTTCGCTTTGTCCTCGTTCGTGCAGTTACTGACAATGGGAATTCGAGAAGGTGCATCGGCGCCTGACAAACCTTGTCTGCTTCTGTGTGCGACCTCAAAATCAAACTGCTGAATTTCACTTACCCATAGAGTAACCCGGCCTTTCAGTTGAGAACCATTCAGCAAATGAGTAAGCGCCTGATGGTCAGTGAACAGTGAAATTCGTGCCTTCTAGGTACAATTGAAAATACCTAATTGCTAGCACAACAGTGAATGCCTTGTTTTCAGACGTGCTCTAGTTTAGTTCCAACTTCGGGAAAGTATAGGAAAGGTGCATTGAGCAGGTGGCGTTGTGGTGCGGGTGCTTCGTGCAGCAGCCAACCCATGAGCGGAGCCATGTCAGGTTGTTAGTGGTGCTTTGCAATGTTGCGTATGAATTGCTTTGTCATAAACTGTACCAATACACTGAAACCTCAATATAACGAACACGGATATAACGAAATATCGGTTATAACGAAGTAAATGAAAAATAGTCTTGCTATACATATAGTGTTAGGAATATACCGTTATAACGAATTTTCGGATATAACGAAGTTATTTTCGTGTAAGATGTAACTTCGTTATAATGAGGTTTGAGTGTAGCTAAAACAACTACCCGGCTGGAACAAAGCTTTTCAGTTTTTGCTTCGGAGACCAGCGGGAACGCTGTATTCACAGAGTGTGCCGTGTAAAGCAACTGGTCCCGGGCATGTTCATGAAGTATGCGCTGTAACTAGTTTTCTGTGAATCTACGCTCCACGCCAGTTAGCAGATATTTTCACTGTGCTGACGGAACCGAGTGGCAGCCTGTCAACATGTGTTGAAAAGCTATATTGCACGGAATGTTTGCACAAGCATCTGAGAATGTGTCGAAAGCATCTTTATGGAATACCTTGTTTAGCAAAACGCTTAGACTGTGTTGAATAATACAGAAGGCTTTTCCTCGAGCGAGGCATCTAGCTAAAGCACACGTGAGCAGGCTTAAATACAATTTTAATGTTTAAAAATCCAATACCAGTCATCCAGTTTCATTGTCAATAGAAATTCATTCATTTCTGCCTTGAAGGCAAGAGGCATCTCAGATTCAATCGCCAGACTGCTGCGTTTCACGTGAGTCGAGGGTAAAAATTACTTAGAAGTCATCCATACAATGGAACACTTTTCCTACCACATGCTGAAGTTAAGTATATAAGCTCCAGTCATAACGCAACATGAAATGTCATTAAGTATCAGTTCCAGGCACCAACTTACAGACACTCCCCCCTGCTGGCATGATTGACCAACGAAGCTCTTGAAGACTGTGAAAAATAGTACGTATTGCCAAATGAATGACATGTGCTCTAGATCTTTGTGTTGACAATACTTTTGTTCAAAAGGTTCATTATTTCTCTGCAATCAGTACAGAACACATTGACGTGTTCTGTAAGTAACATGTTCTTTTGATACTCTCATATAATGACAGGTCATGGCATTTGAAATTAACTCTCTCCATGATTGGCCAACCTTGCTGTGTCCGCAGGGGAGGCATGGCTTATGGTCCGATCGTAAAGATAGTGCACTTTACTGTCGTAGACCAAAAGCGGGTGCACTGATATGCAGACTGAAAAGAAGGCTGTGCTGAGGTAAGTTCAGAAAACGTTTGTTACTTTACTGCGTGGCACTGCAGGGAGCAGGGTCATTGCTGTCTTCTCTGCCTCCTCTACTTACCTTGTATGCTTTTTCCTCTGCTCAGGTTCATGTACTTGGACATAGCTGATGCTAGCTGTTCATGTGCTGATGGACGACATGAAAAATTCTGACCACATGTTCTATGTACGGCAAACCAAATTCTATGTACCACAAACAGCTTTGCCGTACAAAGAGGGGTGGATTGCAGGCAGGCGTAACTATTTTGAAATGGCTGTCCTCAGCTCGTTCTGCATGCATATTAAGACCTGGCTATCCCAAGCCTCTCATTTCAATCAGCAGTTTGCCCAAAAATAATGTCTTTCAATGTCCTTCTTATGTACTGACAGTGCTCGAACACTTTGCAGGCACTCACTCCGTAGAAACATTGACGCTTTATGCGGGTTTAGGATGAGGTATGGGTCGTTGTCGGAGAACGTGGGTGGGAGTATTTCTTTAGCTGCAGAGGTAATTGCCACTTGTCCTTTGGTGTTCTGGACGGGGCCTTTCCTACCTGCTTATGTTCTATCAGACGCTGACACCTTTTCCAAGATCACCACTCCGACACTTTCACACAAAAGGGGCTGCCCATGTTAGGCTTGTGAAACTTGATTTTTATCTTTACTTTTATTGGCCTTTCCCTTAAACAAACGGCAGAAGTTGATTTCCATCTTTATTGGCACTGCTCTTAGCTTGTTGATCACTGACACCCATGACGTATTCTCGCTCTCGTTGTTTACTGGGTTTCCTTCGAGTTCTTCACATGCACGACAAAGTGGCGGTATGGCCGAATGCACCGCCCTTTTCTTGACACCAACAGTGATGACTTTTCAGACTTCAAAATTGCTTTTGTTTTGTGTGCAGACTGCAATAAGGCACTGTGCGTAGACTTAGTTTCAAGGAATACTACACTCTGAAATACTATTGAACATTTTGCAGTTCTGAGTGATGCTAACACCAAAATACTGTTCCTGATTTTTTTTTACAATTTCTTCCCGACATTAGACATTTTATATGTTCAAAATCTACAATAAACTAATTTGACCATCTGGAAAAGTTTTTTTTTTTTTTTCAGGAAAATTCCATCTCGAAGGGTTAACACCATTCATTGTGATACAGAAATTCTCGGTAGTGGACGTTGACATCTTTTCTTGTAGTTCAAACACACCAAGACTCCTTGGCATCTCATATATGGCTGGATACAGCGTCTTGCACTCACTAGAACCCTTGTTTTTTGTCCTATTTTTATTCTAAAGGCATGTGACTATACGTCTACTCATGCCAACACGGACGAAACCGTCAACACGGCATTCCCACTTGTGCCCATACGTTTCAGCACAACGCAACAGGCGGCACTTTTTTTTTTTAATTGAGCAACCGTGCTTATGGAATCAGATTTGACAATGATGAAGGCAGGAAAATAGTTCCACTCGTAAGCTGTTTGTGGAACAAAAAAAGTTCAATAATACCCCTGCCACGTGGCACATGTAATGTTGTTTGCGGGAAATTACATTCCTAACGAATGTCATTGCAGTCTTGCTGTCAGGGTCTACACGGCCATAAAAAATGTCATTTGCAGTTGATGTTATTGTTTATCCACAGGCTGCTAAGATAACAAAAAGTAACAAATCATGCTCTTACTTTACATATTTTCTTTTTATTGTTATTTATACTGTAATAAGTATTGTCAGACTATTTGAAAATATACTGCGATGCGATACGACAGTGTCAGTAGAAAAGAAATCCTTGTAGTACATTTCCAAAGCAAGACTATCCCAAAGCCGCTCACAACTTCTTCAATCAGCGGTACGGTGGACTGTGACAGTGTGATGGCCGGCGGATAGATATCACATCTCTGCAACTAGTGCTACGATCCCTACCGGTGCTACCACGGCGCTGCTTCATTAAAACAGTGAGCGTTTGTAAACATGGCCGACAGGATCGAGGCATTAGCATCAAGTTGGAGTCTGGGAAAGAGAACATAGCTGCTCAAATTGCTTGCAATATCACGCTGTATGTAAAAAAACTTCTCAGAAAGTTAGCAACGGCCAGTAATTAAGAACCTTAACATTGATTACATTTTGCTTTCAGTTATTGATTTTACAATATTTTGCCGAGCCCTTGTCATCGAGATTACACATGTAGCGTGTGCAGGAGTTCAGTTGCAGCCCCTTGATGGAAACGCGCAAGGTGTGGCCTGTGACATCGCCTGAAACCGTTGTGCAAAACCTAGTTCTCTGCACCACTGCAGTGTGCTACAGGACAGAAGCACGAGGGGCCGAATCCACATGCTTCGTGCAATGGCCATGCTTTGCCTTTACATTTTACTGACGCGAGAGTTGTGCATTCTATTTCTAAGATATAAAACGAAATTTCAACACTGCCTGCAAGGATATGAATACCCAGGAGCTCGGTATTGGGCCACTATATGAACACACGAGCCTGAACAGCGCTCCTTTGTGAGCTGGTTTCGAGTCATATGGGAACTGGCGAGTTCTTTATCGAGTGACCATATTGCCTATACAGTGAGCGCTTTTGTTGACTATGCTAGTTTACTTTCCTTGCTCGATGTACTTGTTTGGGGGAGGAAAAAAACATAAGGTTAACCTTCTTACGAATGCACACATCATAATGATAGTTGTCTAGCTGTTTGGAAAACTATCTTCCGATAGATTCCTTTAGTTCCAGGTATATTCAGCCACATTACTGTTTGAATACAGTAATTGCAGTTGTGAGAAAAAAAAAAGATTGAGGGAGGCTGCGTCAAGCGTTATTGTCATTATTTACACAATGTGAAGCCACAGAAAAGCACCTCCTCCAATAGCTTTGAAATCGCATCGCCTGACAGATGCTTGTAGGTGAGTTTAACCATTTTTACAGTTGCATTCAGGTCTCTGTCCCACTTCGCCAGTAACAGTCGTAACAATTTGCTCGGAAGCACTTTACACAGTTCCTCATGGTAGCCTTGATACTCTCCCCCCTCCCCTCCCCCTTTTTTTTCTTTTTCTTTTTTTTTAATTTGAAGCGAAATAGCGTTACACCATATGCCAGGAGTCCTTTTACAGACTGGTGTCCCATCGTACAAAGATTGTAGGGGGATCCATAATGAAAAATGCATGGATTACAAAATGCATGTGGAAAAGCAAAGAATAAACATTAATGGAGCAGTGGTGAACAACTACAGCAAAACTAAGCTATAGAAAAAACAGTAATGAATGCATCAACAAAAATAATACAATAACTGTGACACAAGCTAAAGAGGACATAAAAGATATAATTGAATGAATTATGATGACAGAAGGAAAAATTTCAGAGCTTTTTTGAAAGTATATACAGGTGCGAAGACAACTTTAGATTGGGTGGCGAAGAATTTCCCAATGTGAAATGACGAAATAAAAAAAATTTGTGCCATAATCAGTAAGAACTCCTAACAGTAAAGTTCCTTCTGATGCAAAATGGGTACAGTTAGTGTTTTTCACTAAGTCATGGGTGATAAGGTTGAAAGGTTGCTGACGATTCATTATTTTTAAAAAATAGCGCAGCTTGCAGTAAGTCACGCAAGGCTGGGTCACATCAGAGCTGGTGGGCACCTATACTTGGCCCTGGCTTGGCTAGGCTTTTACCCTCTCACGTGTCTCTTTCCCAGCCCTGCTGTACTATGGTGGTAAAGGTACAGTGGTATAGTTGTTTGGCTTTTATTTAGAATCTACAAGAAATGTCAACCGGGTTTTGTTGTTTCCTTTGGTTCTTCAACATTCCGGGTCTTGCACACAAAGTCTCTCTTGTTGTCCAACTCTCCATCATGGCTGCTTTTTGCTTCAAGCTTCACTGTTTTCTTTGTTGTCGTCACAGTGACGAGCAAACGTGTGCTTTCTCATTTCTCTCATGTCCCAACACCCTTTGCCGCAGTGCGGGCAGTGAAGCGGGTACTGGCGACCATGCACGATGATCTCGTGTCTCTTGGCAGTACTGTGCCGTGTGAACCTCATCCCGCAGACGGAGCAGGCGTGCGGCTTTGCACCCGTGTGGATTAGCAGGTGTGTGCTGAGATAATAACTACGCGTGAATCCCTTTCCACATTGGGAACACACGTAGGGTCGAGCACTGTTACCAGAGTGCAGTGCTCTTTGGTGTTGCTCCATGGTTGACGAGTGGGTAAACCGCTGGCCGCAGTCTGGACACTCGTACGGTCTCTCCGCCGTGTGTACAAGCAGGTGGCTGTTGAGGGCTGATCGTTGCGTGAAGCCCCTGCGGCAGACGTGGCAGACGAATGGCCTCTCGCCCGTGTGGATCCTCTCGTGTTTGATCACATGTTGCCTGCAAGGATGGAAATGAAAAGGGGATGGAACAGAGCAGATTTACTCCGGTCCTAGTATTAGGTCTATTTTGCCACACTTAATGCGGATTCTGTAATAATGGTTCAAACGACATGAATCAGGCAATCAATCTATAGTTTTCTAACCGTCCAGCCAGGTCTCATGTGTTTAAAAAAAGGAAAGAAAGAACGAAAAAGAAACGATTTTTCAATGTTATCTATCAAAGAAGAAATTGTACTCAGGTTAACACTGTTCTTTGCACACGAAGTTGTCTCGATTCCGGAAGGTAGGAAATTATAACACACAAAAATAATATTTAAAGTACATTGTTAACACACCACGTGCCATTTACAAAGATTCACATGTTTGCATTTAGATAGACGAGCATTTCAAGGGAAATGTAAGGTGTACCGGCTCATTACTGGTAGTAAGGTTTTGCAGAAGCAAATAATGTATTTGTGGCATTGTTTCTTGTGTTATAACGTGAACAATAAGCCAACTTCTTAGCAATAAGTGTCGTGTAAATAGTCGAATGCATGCTGTGCCAGCTTCTTGTATGGCAAGATTGGCAGCAGTGCACAAATAAATGTAAAGCACTTCTCAGTGAAAGTGCCATCTCACTCACAAGCGCACAAGTCCTGGTGTTGTCCTGCTCACATGAGATGGCTAAAAGTTTAATAGATGTGCAACAATGAGGAACACTAGCAGGTCATGACTTGGACACCTGGTTCACGAGCACTTCTCGTGCTCAGAGTCTGTGTCAGCGGTACTGTTGCTGAGCAATAAACATTTTTACTGATGTGTGGTACATGGCACCTTCATTGTGCTCTAAAATGTGTGTTTGCCCATATAATTTTTATTAATGTGATGCTAATGAAGAGCAACTGAAACATCTAAAGCTGTCAGACTTTTATCATATGTGTTAATAAGAGCGGCTTACTTATATATAAAAAATCGCATTCTACAAATTAACATTCGCGTAATTATATAGGAAAAAGTCTTATTTCTCTATTATTGTACAAACTCGGACATACATTCACTTTACAATTGACTCCTGCCAATCTTACTGCAATAAATGAATATGTTATGTTGCGTGTGATAAAGGGTAGCAGAAATATATATCGTTTATCGTGTGTGAGTAATGCCAAATTTGACAGCAATGTGAAATTTTAAACGTTAGTGTCTACAAATTTTTTGTTTTATGCAAAGCAAGGAAGTATTTCTTGGAGTTTACCCAACATGAAAGTGTCATGAGAGGTAACCTGCTAAAAATTTAGCTTGCATTTTCATATTACAAACAATAAACTACATGGTGCATAAATTAATGCATCGTGAAACTGATCATACCGAGGAAACACTCCAAGAGCTTGTTCTCAAATGTCACAGATAGTAGTTTGCTAAGACACTGGTGCTCATGTTCAGGTTATTGCCACTGTTCGTTGTCTTTTGAACTGGCCGTTTCCAACACTGCTGTAGTAATGCATACCTGCTGCAATGACTGTACAGTTTGTTCAAACTTTTGCACTAATTCCATGCATAAGTGCATTTCCTTGCTTTCATATATGCAAATACCTGATGAAATATGTATGCCTGCAGCCAAAGCACATTACATTTATGCATTCTGGACATACTATCGTGAAAGCAAAAGTGTACGAGTTTCACACTAGCCAGTGAATAAGTGCGCCGACACCAGACGAACAAAACAACTACTACATAGCAGATAGTCGGCAAAATCCACATCTCTTCTCACTTGTTGTTGCTGGAATAGGGACAGTGGGCGCATCTGTGCTTTCCCTGAGGCCTTTGGTGGTGCTTGCATCGCCGGTGGTAGTCCAGCACTTTTTGCACGGAGAACATGTCGCCACAGTCTTCGCAGGAGAAGACCACTTGTGGTGTGGCCACATCCTCCTTGGCCCCTAAGACAAATGTAAGGAAAAATTAAGCAATGACCGAGGTATGTTTTTATAGTCACCTAAGCAGTACAGCACAGAGGTTGGTGACCCCATAAGTCAACACTACAAGATTTGGTTGTACATCTTATTTATTTTAAAGAGTGAACATAAAAATTAATACATCCTGAGTGTAAAAAAAATTATATTTAAGAGAGAGAGGTTTATTTGTAGAAAGGCAGAGAGGTCGGCCTGAGCGATATTATGCTCTAGCCTGCTACTCTACACCGGGGGTGGGGAAAGGGGAGAAAAAAGAATGATGGATGACGATGGTAAGTAAGAGATTTATACCAGCTGCTGAAACTATCTCGAAAAGAAAGCTACCATTGATCACGATGGATGTGCTTAAGCCAATAGAATAATAATTGAAAAATATAATTATTATTATATTTGCTTAAACACGTCCGTTGTCATCAACTGTAGCTTCCTTTTCGAGATAGTTCCAGCAGCTGGTATAATTTCCATAGAAAGCAAACTTGTATGCTGATTATGACAACCTGGTCCCCAGAAGAATGAAATGATTTCCTTCTTAAACTGAACATGTACTTTACAAGTGTATTACTTACTTTCAATTCTTGCTGTCTCTGTAAATAAGGCTCTTGTGCGACAGCCAGTATGCATTTAAAATTAAAATAATTTCTACTTTGATTGACACTGGATTTTTCATCGGTACATTATTCCTCGACCAGGCTGAATTCATTGAAGTCTCGCCACTAAGAAAGCTTATAAAAGTACTGTATTCAGTGTCCTCTTGGACTGTGACTTTACGCAAACATCTGAAAACAGAACATACGTTATCCCATTTAGAGTGTTCAGGAAAGATGCAAACAAAATCTTTCGCACCTTGCTTATTCCGTGCCGTGGGAACGGCCGAGTTTTTAATCAGACCGAGCTGTTTGGCGAATGCATCCCCGTACCACACGAACAGCTCCTCTCCGGCATTTATCACCCGGTTCGTGCGATAGTGGACGGCTCCCCGGCGCACAAACGCCACCAGGTTCTGCTGGCTTTGCTGGGGTGCGCAGTTCACGTACCGCATCCAGTTGGAGCGATCCAGAGGCCGGCCATCCACTAGGTACACATTGCCACCATGGCGGATCTGCGACATGCAACACACATACAAGCGGCCTGAATCTGAATCATTTCATATGTAGCTGTGATCATTTGTCAACTGAATAACTCAATAAGAAACAGAATAAAGAAACCACGCATTCGGCGATGGTCTTGTTCCTGCATATGTTAATATCTCATTCATCTATCCAGCAATTTCAGTAGTTTATTGTGACTGATCAATTTGCTGTGCTGTGTAAACTGTCCGCAATCAATGCACAGGTGTCTTTGCATGTTAATAATATCTGAGGTTTTTATGTGCAAAAACCACAATGTGAATGAGGCAAGCCATAGTGGAGGGGTCTGGAAATTTCGACCACTACAAGTCTGAGCACACTGGCCTTAGCATTTTTGCCTCCAAAGAAAATGTGACCAAACCCATGACCTTCGGGTCAGCAACCGAGTGCTGTAATTACTGTACCACCATGG